>NC_089762.1:15165242-15442742 GCF_040412425.1 Macrobrachium rosenbergii | reverse complement strand
GAGCAAGAGTTAGTATTATAAACATATCCTCTGCAGAAAATAAAGTCTTGTTGAATTCGGTTGAAACGGCATCTCTGACAGACTACGAATTTTCAACATTTGTTAGTGTGCTCAGGTTATTTGACATGGTTTCATATGCCTACATAACTATATTAGTTATTCTTACGATGAATGGTTAATACAGTTTTATATATATATATATATATATATATATATATATATATATATATATATATATATATATATATATATATATATATATATATATATATATATATATATAAATTTATGAAACGAAAGCCTGGGCTTTCTCACAAACGGTTTCATTGTGCTATGAAATCTCCAGGTGACTATTACAAAACAAAAGAGACTTACAATACACATGATAGGGAGAAACAAAAAAAAAAAAAATAAATGAAAAGAAAAAAGTAAGAAGGGAACAACCAAAAACGGGATATGCTGTAGGCTAAGTTGCGTAATCTTGGAAACGTTAAGCGAGCGAGCCACTTGTTGCTAACCGTAGACGCAGCTGCCATCCTTTAGATCTTGTTTTTGAAAGACTTGCCGAATCCCGCACCTGGATTTTCTTAATAATGATAAAAACAGGTGCATGTTTAATCATTTTAGATCTCACTAAACAAAAATCACAAGGCTCCAGATCTATACATAGAACTTGTTTCTTTTGATATGAATGGATTTAGTTTATACGTCACCAGGCGGGTATATTTTTGTCGAATCCTTTTAAGCAACTAGATTGAACTTTATTTCATATCGACATATCACTGGATTATATCAATTTCTTTAGTGCTGGGCATTAATGCTCGGATAACCGTCTTCTATTAAGCGTACGAAAATTGCACTTCACCTGATCATGTCTGATGCATTTTTCATGCTGTTCATTTCTCCCCTCCGGAAGATTTTTTGGTTTGACCAACACACGATTGGACACAAGATTTCCATGCGGGCTGATGTACATGTCCTCACTTATTGTCTGTACAGTTCTTTAAAGCGGGTTTCATTATATTATCAAGTGAAATATTTAGATTTAATTTAAGCATCATAGATCACCTACCTGTTTCTAAGATTACTCAATATATTTCCCGTTCTTGGCTGGTTCCTTATTATACATACATACACACACACACACTCACACACAAACATATACATTATAATTATTATATACATATATATATATATATATATATATATATATATATATATATATATATATATATATATATATATGTGTGTGTGTGTGTGTGTGTGTGTGTGTGTGTGTGTGTGTGTGTGTGAATTTCTGTCACATCACAGTGACATTTTTATTCACAAACATTGAGCCATAAATGTCGTTTAATACGCAATTCTCTTTTTCTCGCAAATAATACCGAAGGAGAATTGTATTTGATAAGTGGTTCGTCATCTGGTGGACTCGATCCACAGAACAGCGAGAACCTCCGACTTCAGTACTCTTGCCACTGGGCTAGTGTGTGTGTGTGTGTGTGTGTGTGCTCGTGTGTTTATGTGTATATGTCTGTGTTTAAAGTTAATAGAAGTAGGCTACTATGGTAGATTAACTTGCCTTGATTTTACCTAGTTTTTATCAAAAACTCATTTGACATTGGGGTAATAAAGAATACAAATTTTTCTCTTTTAGAATACCAGGAAATGCACATTGCCGGATATAACTTTAGGTTTATATTGTTAGGGTGAGCAGAGCTATCTGTAGCAATAGAAAGAACTAAAATTGAAACTGTGAGAGCGTGGTCTTTTGTTCAACACTCAGAGACCTGAATTTTAACGTTAACTGCATTTTATTATTTTTCTCCATTGATTGCATTACCTAGTTTAACTCAATTTAAACTGCTGTAGACTAACATTTATATAAATTTACAGAAATCACCGATGTGAACTTGGAAGTAAAAACTGTTGGTGGGTGCTTAGGACTGGCTTTCTGACTTCCGTAAGCTACTTTTTCAACAAGCAGCTCTTACTTGTTTCTTCTGAGATGCTCTCACTCTTATCTGTCAGCTCTTGAAGTGGTGCTTGCATGTTCTGGTGATGATCAAAAGATGCGACGGCACTTCAAGAACGTATACACAGATATCGCTAAACCCTTTAAGAAAAACAGTGACAGAAATTATGTGACAAGTAGTACTTATCAGTGATCGTAGACAGGAAGCTAACGTTAAACATCCTGCGATAACAAGGCATCTTTCTCTCGTTGAGGGAAAACGATGATCTTCAAAACGTTCATTATGTTGCTCTTACGGTCAGTTTGGTGTATTTACTTGTCACAGCTGTTTCATTAATTCAGTGACCATTGAAGTGGCAACATATTGCCTTTATTTAGCATTTGTTTCTGTTGTGACAGTACACGAAGGAGCTGACTTTTGCCCTCTTTCAGTGACTCCGCGCACCCTTTCTGCGCAAACCTTGAGATTAGCTGCCTTGTAGAGTTGACTTTTTAGGTTATTGTAGGACTAGGGTACAATTCTCAATAATGTTAGAAACGTTTGTTTGTGACGACTAATGGTAAATGCTAGAAATAAGGAAAAGCTTTTTAAAGGAAAGAAAAATAACATTTCTCTGGTGAGGATGAAGATTGCAGACAAAAGGGGGCAGAGAAAGTGCGCTTGCGTGTAGCCTATGTATGTGAGTGTGTGCGTGTGTGTGTGTATGCTTGCAATGAAAAAGAGCAGAATGATGAGTCTGCTAGTTATGAAATTTATTGAATACCGTGTGAATAAATAGCTCCAAAAGTTTTATTCACTAATCGATACCTGAATTTCCTGAATAACATTTTTGATATAGAATAAAAATTTAAATAACATTTTAATCAATTCTTCGTATGAAATCGCACAACATACTTTTTCACATAGCAGATGATAACGTTAATATGAACAGGTATTTTTCTCACTTGTTGAAATATATAAATTCGTAAAAGCAATTGGTATTTTACCAGATTGCATAAAATATGTAGTAACATGACAGCAGCGCAGAAATACATTTAGGTGGGTTAAGATTTTGAATGCAAGACACTATCTCTTATCTCCCTCTTCCTCTGTTTCAAGAGACAAATCTAGAAACATTTGCTTGTAACTGGGACCTGACTTATAAAATTTGAATAAGCATATTTTCTGGACAAATATCTTGACCAGAAGATGGTTTGACTTCTAGATTCTAGGGATCAGCATTCAGTGTATACATATATATATATATATATATATATATATATATATATATATATATATATATATATATATATATATTGCTATAGGAATCAATTGAATATATAATATTGGATGTTATGACTGTTAGAAATAGTTTTTTCCGTGCTTGTAGTATTAGGGTTTTATCACACATGACTAATATTTATTTATCTATACTTATATGAACCTTTATATATATATATATATATATATATATATATATATATATATATATATATATATATATATATATATATATATATATATATATATATATATATATATATATATATATATAAAGTGTGATAAATAAATATTAGTAATATATAAAAAACTATTTCTAACATATAACATATATATATATATATATGTATATATATATATATATATATATATATATTCATATAAATATATGTATATATATTTGTGTGTGTGAGGATATGCAGATCCCATGTGTGATAAAGCCAAGGAATGTGCGTTTCAAGCTTTTCTGACAGCCACGGAAGAGTCAGGCTTTAAGATAGGCAAAGCTGCCATCAGTCAGTGCAAAGGACTGCACTCCTCCAACCCCAGTCTATGCATCAGTCAATTGATTCCTCTAGCAATATCAATAAACATTAGGTATCTCTTTTTAGAATTAATAAATAATTTGACCTTGAGGAACTCTGACCATCGAACACCAGCTCCACAATAACTTACCACTGAGACTTATTTTTTCTTTTACGGACTCAGTATGGCCAAATATAGATCTGGTCAGTCAGATAATATATATTTCAATATGTAATTTTAACTTCATGGCCAAGACTTCCATTGCTTCTGCTTTGTTTTCAAATGATCTAGAATCGTTTGTTTAATTCAATGGTCAGTTGGAAGTATTTTTATATTACATTCCGTCTCACTCTAATCCATGATATGAAAGTCCAGAGGGAAAAACAATAAACAGGATATCACAGTAAAATGCAATTTATCTCTAATATCACAACAGGATGAAGGGTGAGCAAAAGTTGCGAGGGGTAATTGGTTTAATTGCAAGTAAAATAAAGATCACAAGAAAATTATTTCAGAAACCAAAACCAAAATTGAAATGCCAGTAAGAGGAAAATTAGAACGAAGCTTACTTACAGCAGAAAATAATATAAACTGCAACACGGAGATCGCTAAATAAATATATACTCACTAAACATTCAATAATCCTTTGGTGTTCAGCTTATCTGTTCCAAGAGAAACAATGCTCAAGTCAGTTCAAATAGGAACAGGTAAGCACAAAAAATAACTGAGATGTTGACAGACTTATTCTGCCTGTCGCGTTGGTGGTAAAAGTTAAAGTGACGCCAGGAGAATGAGGAAGCATTTTCAATAAATTTTTCACCCAGTATATGTGGAAGAAGATGGGTTAAAGGGTGACTAAATTATAGATGCAGAGAAGATGCAGCAAAAGGGAAAGCAGAGATGAAAAAAAAAATCTGAGTACTTAGACGTTGTTCAGCCATGTAGAGAGAATGGAGGTCGACTGGTTGATGAATAGTACGTATAACAAGTAAGTTATGGAAAAAAGAGGTAAAATGAGACCAAGAAATAATGGCTTTATGATGTGGAAGGGCAAAAATACTTGGGAAGTGAAAGAACGCGTGTGTAAGATAGAGCTGAGTGGCATCATCTTTGTAGAGTGCTTCAAGTGCTATTGATAAACAACCTTTGTAGGTAAGTGAAGTGGGTGAGGCAGAAATTTTCTACATTGCCGGATACCCTCGAACCACTGGGTTGTTGCATGTACAATATATATATATATATATATATATATATATATATATATATATATATATATATATATATATATATATATATATAAGTGTGTGTGTGTGTGTATGTGTGTGTGTGTGTGTGTGTGTAGCATATAAATATGAGTGCGGAAATTAAATTATATAGAAAATCACAGTCAGACATATTAGTGATTAATGAACAATGACAGAGATGAAATAAAAAGAAAGGGGAAAAATCAGTTATATTACCCAAGTAAAAACATCAGGCACCCATAATAGGCTATCTATTAAATTCAGCACTAATGAAAAAGAAACACATTAAAATTTAATTTTAGCAATGAGAAATCTAGTAATGATGCAATATAAATGTACATGAAAAAATAAAATCTGTAATAACACTAGTAAATAATATTCTTACAACGTGTATCAATCAAATATATTTAACAGTCGAACAACAATTACTTCCAAGTAATCTAGGAACGGGTACAGTGTCCATTGTCAGTGAATGGATAGATATATGAATAGATAGACAGATTCTCTTACATGAAATAGCAAAGTAGGCCATCTGCACCCTAAAATAAACGGGACACCCAAGACATGGCGGGCTCACTACACAGAATGATCGCAATTCGTTATAGAGAATAAGACTCTTTGAAACCCACAAATATGACTTCTAATGTATTTACACAGCTCTATGGATAAGGCTATGGCCCCAGTCATCAATTCTTGGGTACTTAAAAAACTGCTGTTTGAGAGCAATGAAGGACCACCTTATTAGGCATGACGACGCAAGGGACGCTGGGACAACAACGAGTTGCGCATGATCGTGAAAGAAACGATCACTTCTGAGGGGCGAAAACAAAGGATGATATAATTATGTCCCGGACGTAACGGAGCGCTTCATCTTCTGTGGCCATGAGGCAGTTATCTCCACCGTTTAGGGACAAAGACCACCAAACGACCCACCTGAACACAAGAACAGAAACGGTTTACCCTTTACGCATAACAAGTGATGCGTTCACTTGGCGGAGGAGGAATAAAGTATGTTGCTCGACCCAGCATACAGGGGAGATTTGCGATAATCACTGTTGCGATGAATATATGGCTTCTTCTTCAAAGGGGGAACACTCTTGCCAGAGCCACCTCTTAACTGCGAAGCTGATTCTCTTACACAACAGTAAATGCTGTGTCCTTCTTGCACTGGTAGTGATCCGGTTCCGATGAACTACGGTAATTGTAACTCTGGTCACACATCGAGAGAGCGAATCTAAATTCCCATAAACCTCTCATTTACGGTTCTATGAGGACTCCTCTATTCTAACTCCCTTTATCTGGTCTTTCAGTCAACAAGAGTCGTAACCTGACTAGCTCAGGGTAACAAAGGATTTGCCATTTATGTAAGCAAATATTTTATTGCATGAATTATACATATACTGGAGATATCAATTTTCTTCATATAATTTTATTTATTCATCATTTGATATTTCCTGTATCTTTATCCATATGTAGGCCTAGGGTTATGCACAACTAGATTAGTAACTATATATATATATATATATATATATATATATATATATATATATATATATATATATATATATATATATAATATAACAGCCACAGTGAAAAATTAAAAAGAAAAAGGTTGTAAAATCGTGATACTTTGATATATGTATATACATATATATAAAATTACTGATCCACTTGTGCCAATGATATTATGCAGTCCATATACAGTATATTCGCATTTATGTAATACGTGCACGTGCAGAGAGAGAGAATGCATTTCAGTTTTTCTCTCTTGATACTTTTGCAGCAACAATTTTCTTGACAGTTCGTCCGTGCGATCATTTGCTATGGCGGGAGAAATGACGCACTCGTTCATCTTTTCCTCATCCATGTCTGCCAAGACGCTCCGAAAGTTTTGCTTGTTCGTATTCCTGGTTATTCCAATGGCCATCATTTCACTAAATATCAGTCAGGTAAGTCGTTTCTGTGAAATTTTTTGCCCAATACCCAAGTCAACCACTATGGTCTAGCTATAAGGAAAAATAGGATTCCTGCATGATGTTACTTGTGTCTCATTTGAACTAGTGCTTTATTTCATTTCGCTTATTAAAATTTCTCTCAAATTAAAAAAAAAAAGTTGCAAAACTATACCATTAATGTCATTACTCTCTGACCAGAAAAAAAAAAACTCCCTTCCCCGCGATATCTCGTATATAGGCTATTAATTTTAAGTTTTGCGGCATTTAGTTGAATAACGTTAAAGATGGCTGAACAATGTTGTCAAGGTTCTCATAAAGGCTGGTAGAGTATCTGGCCCAGATTGTAATCTTCCAAGACTTCTTAGGAAATCTGCCGACAAAACTTTGCCTTTCGCCTAAATCTTATATCCTATTCTGTACTTGCTGTTCCCCTTTGACACATGCATCGTTTGAACCAGTCACGAAAAAGGTAACAACAGCAGCCATCTAAATCTGTCTTGTTTCTTCACGTTCTGCATTTCATATAATACTTGAAACATTACTCATCTCTCGCTTTCTCAGATACCTTGAATATATCTCTTTCCTTACGGTCACCAAAGAATAGTCTACAGTGCATCTTTGCAACAGTCTAAGAAGGGGGATTAGAAATCTTAAGCCACTGTATACTTGATATTCTGGGTCTTTTATCCACGCTAAATCATTGCCTGTTACCATTCATATTATCATTGTTATCAGACAGGCTACAGTGGTGAAACAGTATCTCGTCTAAAGATACCCCAAGTTCCCTCCGGTGGCAGAAGGCAGCTGGCAGGCTACAGTCCTCACGGTGTGGTATACAAAGACACTCGATGGGCAGCTGACATAGAGCGAGTTTTCTACACCTCCATCAACATGACAACTATGGAGGCCCTCTTACTAAGACGCCGTCAGCTTGTCCTTGACAAGTGCAAAAAAGTCCTAACTTTATCAGAACAGACGCAGCCTATAAACAGTAAGGAATTCCTTATTAGTGAAAAATACAAGTTAATCTGGTGTAACGTTTTCAAAGCTGCTTCGTCTTCTTGGATCTATAACTTCATGCTCATGGCTGGATATTCAGATGAAGAGATGAGAAAACAAAATGCGTCACCCATTGAGTTCGCCAGAAAGAAATACAAGAGACCTTCTGTCGAGGAACTGAATTCTTTTCTGGAAAGGGAAGACTTTTCCTCCTTTATCATCGTTCGGGATCCTTTCGAGAGACTCCTCTCAGCCTACAGGGACAAGATTGAATCGCAACTACAGGCCTTTTACCGGTAAGTAAACATCAAGACCTTTTATCCTTGGCAGCCTTAAACTTACCTATTTGAAAAATACATGGCTATATGTGCACCCGACATTTACTTTCATGTTATTTTAAATAACATATATTTATACCATAAAAATCAGAATTAAGTAATTCTAATTATCGATATAAGTGACACTGGCATGTAAAAACATCATTCTTCTAGCAGTCACAGCAGAAAATAAACATTTCCCGATTTTGTATTAACACACCATATAAAGATAGTTCCTAAACTAAATTCGCTTCCACAATCGTAATAGTTTGTTTAAATAGAAAATTTTCTAAACATCATCACGGTTATTGAAACTTCACGTTAGCCTTATACGAATTTGTTTGGAATAATCCTCTCATGTTTGATGAACTTCTTCTCTTGTAAGTATCCATTACAGGATTAAAACGAAGGAAATGACCTGTTCTTATCCCTTCTCAGTACTAATCTTGCTTGGCAACATTCGTCAGGCTACTCTGTGGAAATCAGTAAATCATCGATTATTATGGTTCAGTAGTCTCTTCATGATACTGTTCAGCAATCACTACATTAAACCATTCAGTTGGAGAATGGTCCTGTTCTCTCTGCTTAAATTTTTCCGAGCATATATTATATTATACTTTCGCATCCGTCCAGATGAGTCTATCATTTCTTCTAGCTTCGTTTCTTTCCTTTTTTTCCTCCCCTTTTTCTTCCACTGTTCCTTTAATCGATAGGGACGCAGAGTTGCCTATTCCATCGGCCTCTGCAATAAAGAACCATGCCCCAATCATTCAAAGTGACTTTAATCCACAGTGAGCAGTTAGGACGATGCTATTGTTGTGATTATGAGCACCGCCCAAGAGCAATAAAGTAAAAGCCTTCATCTGAGCCCGTTAAATCAAGGAACATATCCTACCAAAAGGGGTCCTCAACCATTTATTAGTCACTCCTCCGCCTTGGATAGTCCGTTAATGTCATTATCTAGGGCCCACGACGCTTGGGAGTACGGCTTACATCCCCCACAATAGGAGGCAGCAGTTACGGCATAATGTGGTTATGAATGCTATTAAAAGGAATGGATTTAGCAGGAATGAAGTGAGAAAGAAAAATTGCTTATGACTGAAGATAAAGACTCAAAACTGCTAATGGGAAGTTTGAAATGCTCTGGAATGAAGTTCTTGGGATGGAAAAGAGCACTGAAAGACTGAAATAAAAGAAGTGAATGCTGGACGGTGAAGTGGCAGATCTGGTTAACAGCAGGGGCTCAAACTCTTCGCAGTAAAGTTGTGAGGCAGAAACCAGAGTGACGAAGAGCAACACAAGGCAAAAATCAATAGGGATAATAAGACAGTGAGAGAGAAAAAATGAAATCTCATGAAAAGCTAGGCAGACATTTAAACAAAAATCAATCCGAAAAGAAAAAGTTTTTGGTGGACGTGAGGTTAATGGGGAAACTGATCTAGGAAAGAAAGCTGCATTCTCATTGTTTAAAAGAATCTCCCCAGTTTTCTATGAAATGATTCTCTTTTTTTTTTTCTTCTTTGTTGTGATGCCATTTTATGCTAATCAACCAAAATATATCATATCCCTGTATGTTTTACACTCTTACCTGTTACCTTTGCTCTTTCATAATGTAAAAACATTTATTATCTATCAATTAGATAACAATTGTGCACCGGTTTTACTGTAGGTATGGACCTTCCAAAAAAAAAAATCCTAATCTTTTCCAAGGAATAAATAAATTGTCTGTCCATCTGCTCATTCGTGTTTTTGTTAACCGGAGACTAGTTTCGAGGTCAAAATGATTGTGTATTATTTAGTTTTTCTTACTAATTTTATTGTTTTGGTTTTCATTACCTATACAAAAATTATCCTTCAGATGATGCTTTAACTTATTTTTTCATTCTAAATCTGTGCAAAAAAAAAAGTAGTAACACTAGATGCAAATAATGAATGAGAACACTTAGGCTGATTCACATTATACCATCACGTCACCGTCCCACCAGCCGTGCCTTGTATTCACACTATCCATCACAGTCCCGTTCACTTTGTGCCCAACCGCAGCGACTCACAGAACACTCGCGCTTACTATACACTCACACTCAATAACACTAAACACTCATTCATTTTGCACTAAACACTCACTAAACCTTAAACACTCATTAAACACTAAATACTCAATAAACCCTAAAGATTAAACCCCTAAACACTCATTAAGTACTTAATAGTCACTGAACATTCACTGTTCACCCATTAAACACTTATACATTAACATTCACTAAACACTATCATTCACAAAACCCTCACTAAACCTTAAACATTAATTAAACATTCACTGAATACTTACACACTAAACATTCACTAAACACTAACATTCACTAAACATTCACAAAACCCTAAACACTCACTAAACACATACAAACTAAACATTCACTAAACCCTAAACACTCACTAAACATTCACTGAGTACTTACACACTAAACATTCACTGAATACTTACACACTTAACATTCACTGAAAACTTACATATTAAAGATTCACTAAACGCTAACATTCACTAAACCCTAAACACTCACTAAACTCTAAACACTCACTCACTGAAAACTTACATACTAAAGATTCACTAAACACTAACATTCACTAAACCCTAAACACTCACTAAGCACTTACACACTAAACACTCACTAAACTCTAAACACTCACTAAACACTTACACACTAAACATTCAGTAAACCCTAAACACTCACCAAACATTCACTAAACCCTGGACGCTCGCTAAAAATTCACTGAATACTTACACACTAAACACTCACTAAACCCTAAACACTCACTAAACATTCACTAAACCCTAAACACTCACTAAACATTCATAAACACTTATTCATAAACACACTTACTCATAAACATTCACTAAACACTTACTCATAAACATTCATTAACACTAAACACTCACTAAACATTCACTAAACACTTACTCATTAAACATTCACGATAAAAAAATTGACAATCGCTCTAAGCCCTTGTCAAATACTTGCATCAGCACCGTCACGGCACGTCAAAATATTCTTATCAAGAAAACGTGTCGTGATGTGACGGTGGGTGCCGTGTGCTTGATGGTGACTTGACGTGATGGTGTGAACAAGTCAATTGATTACATGTAAGAAATTCTCATATACTTTGACGTGACGTGATGTGTCGGTGACGTGATGTTATAACGTGAACCAGCCTTACTCGTCCTTACGCAGGGTTCTTGCGCATCATCCATTTACGTGAAAAACACTTAATCGACACAACCTACGTCAGCTTTCATAACTTTATTTCGCTTATATGACCGGTTTTATCAGACTCTCAATCATGAGGGAAGCGAATATTGAAGGTAATGGCAGAAAAGGAACTAGCTAAATAAACCAGCTCCCTTCGAATGAGTGACAGTAAAACTCTTTTAGCATAATGATAACGACAATATTTCAAAATGAATCCTCACAATAATATCGAATGAACATTGTTAATTTAAAAGTTAAAACAATAACAATGAAAATAAAAATAGTAGTAAACAGTAGTAAATGGTAATTGGAAAAAGGCCCAGTAAATGAAATTTATAATTCTATTTTCTTTCTGTTATATATTTTTTTCGGGACTATTTACACAAGACTGTTCTTAGCTGTCATCTTCGGTGTCCTTGAAATACGATTTTCAGTCCGTTGACCTCCTGCTTACGTAACGGAAGAAAATATAAGCACAAATTTCACTTCAAAGTTTTCATTTCAAGCCACGCGAGTCATTACGCGAAACCGCTGCCCTCACTCACTGCATCTGCTAAAACCCTGAGCAGTTGTAATATTGACATAAAATACCAGTAAAGGAATTCACATTGTATAATCTGCCTAAACACCTCTGGATCATTTTGACAATTCCTCATCACAAAGTTAAAGAAATAGATTTCAAACCTAAGCTCCCTAACATTACCATGATTTTATAGCTACGAAATCACTTGTATCAACTTAAAACTGGAACCCTCCACTCATGCACGTAGCACAGTCATAAAACTGATTTCACAATGTCCTACATAACGTATTCATATAATGAAATGTCTACCTACATCTGGCCACCCTAGAGAAAAAAAAGTGGGGCTGGGAAATGTTGGAATGGAAGCTGTACTGTATACCATACTCTAGAGACCTGGTGGGACCACCTCAGTCATTTGAGGAACAATTTATACCTTTTTACTTACCAAAAGGGAGAAAATCTTTATTGTACTCATCTTCAGTGAGTAAAAGAGAAACCGTTGCTCACCCAACAAAGGGAAGGAAAAATTCTTAGACTCTCAGCTCAAAATGGGAGAGAAATGTCATTGTTACACTCACCACAGGAAAGAAAATATTTGTGGCTCAACCCTCAGAAAAGAGAAGAAAAATATTTGTGCTCTAAGACCACGATAGCGGGAAAACTGCATCGCTCAACCTTTCAAAAAGGAACAACATTTTTTGTGAAATGCCAGTACTAAGGCTACTCATATATTTGCTTCCTTTACATTGAGGAGGGTGTTTAACCCAACGAATACGGCATTTAACTTCACAGGTATCTTCGGGTATGAAGCACCAAGAAAAATTCTGCGGTGAAAGACACAATAATATGACTCGATCCCACAAAGTCTTGGAAAACGACAAGTTAAAAGTTATTTGCTCTGTGAATCTCCTTGATATCTGAAGCAACAGAATCAACTGTCACAGACCAAAGTACACTTCCTCAACTGCAGTGTGAACCTTAGCAGCTGATGGTAACTTATCTTTGCCTTTCAAATTTGTCTCAGATAACCCAGTTATTTCTTCATGCAGGGAAAGGCAAGGAAGACAATGTGATAAAGATAGACCTTCAAGGGGTTAACGTACCCGTGCAAGTACTGAACGTTTTCTTTGGGCAATGGGGGTTGCCAAAAGACACCGGATGTCGGCGTGCAAGAAGTTTTATGATCCTGGTTTCGCGCCAGTTGAAGGTTACCTGTCAGTCGCTTGTCAGTTGTCACAGTAACCAAGTACGCTGTTTTAGAATAGGTACAACAACCAGTTTTAGTTCGTAGATATAATTTTGCATTAAGAGGGATAAAAAAGATGACTTGTTACACTACGTCTAATACATCAGCTTCTGGCTGAGGCCTTACTGGTATTATGCCTTTCCTTGGCACAATCATTGCTGCCCAAGTTCTTGACGTCGACCATGGCATCGAAGGGTGAGGAGGGCACTATCCCCATCATGCTTTTTTGCGACAATATAAGAAGAGTGGAAGGGTCGGGAAGGGGACTGGGTTCACCCTTCTCCCCTATTAGTAAAGTCATGACAGGGCCAAAAATTACATCACGAACGGAAGCCATCAACAACTGAAACGAGGCCTTCTACCAATCACAAGATAAGTCCGAAAATGGCCAGGCATGAATCCTGTTGTTAAGCCATCTTGAAAACTCCTACTACCAGTGTTTCCTGTTTACTGGCCCAGTTTGCACCTCTTAACAGCAGGTCGAGCACCTAATCTCAAATAGAGCCCTGGACAGTCTGAGGGCAGAGACATAAAGAGGAGAAATACATGAAAATTACAAGGGTTTCTTTTGTTCACGCATAGCTCTTGTTAGCAGACTCTCACATAATGTCCATGGAAATGATGATATTATCATTTTTTCTCCTAAGGCCCATGTAATTAATAGTAAACAGTCTCAAACAAGGAGATACTACGAAAGCCTAATTTCGAGGCGAGATACAAGCAGATTATAAGACTTGATAGCCATTGCCACTTATCATGCCATGAGACTAATGCCAAGGCGTATGAGTCCAAAAAATACAAGATATATAACACAAATAAAACTATGTTTGCGTGACGTAATGAAACATACTTAATTAATTCACTTGATTAAGGGGGAAACGAATGTCGTTCATAAATGAAGTATTTTGAAACTTCTTAAGGAAAGCGTGGCTGTCAAGATCCATCCCATGGAAAATGCGTTTCTTAGTTTCATATGGTCTTGGTGCCGACGATTCCTATTGGCGAGGGGCAGCAAAATCATTGCTTGGACTTACACACCTGTACAGATATCACAGAGGGCAGCTGTCATGATAAGACCATGTTATTTGGCCTTCGTGGCCACTACCATCAAATATGTTGTGCCATGTGGCTACGCATTTCTTTGTAAATGTAGAAACTTATTAGATAGCTCAAGTATATAATGAAAGTGCAAGGGAGAAAATTAAAGTTTAATCTATTAGAGTTTTTTGTTATCAAACAGATCTTCAGAAATGTCCAAATACACGTGTCAAAAGGAATGGTGGTACAAGAAGCTCATATGAAGCATCCGGAAGCTATAAAACAGGATTGAGCGTATTTCTTCCCATATGATACAAACTCCTTAGTTGAATGAAACAGCGCGAAATGAAATGAAATACACGATGAACATATCAGTCATTATAATGACCTACAACAACGAAGACATTCACAACTACCGATTTGGGTAGTGACTTTCTTTTCCGGAGGAAACTTTGTCCCTTGGAGGACGTTTCACTTGACAGGCAATACAGTCTCATCCTCCATGACCAACATGACCTTGGTGTCTGCAGACATGATACCAATCTTTCTGCGCTCAGGATTATTTTGATTCATTTTCTTATATACTTACATATGTAAAATAATATAAAAAAAAATCAGCAAGAAACGACAAAGAAAGCACAAAGTTTCAGGTCAAGCGAAGAAGTATTAGGCAAGGATCTAAGTGAGAGTCTAAAATTCCAGCACCTCCGCCACCCCCTCCAACCCGCCCCTTTCCCAGGTTCACAGGGCAAGAGTTCAGAGGGCATCGGAAATGGCTGCAGTATCCATATAACGATGCTTTTAATCACTTCCATTATCATCTTATATTCATATTCCCTAGATAATACTACGGACTGTTTGTATAATTACCCGAAACACTGATTGATATCATCTCTCTCTGTTCTCTTATTTTCACATCTGTTTCTTAACATTTGCTTACCAACATCATCTGCTTACCTAATTTGACTTTGCATGAACACCTGCATTCATACGGTCATAAATACCTTCACCTCCTCAGAAAATCTATGACTGGCGATACTGTATTTTAAATGAATGACAATCCACAAAAATTTAAAGAAAAGGTAAGAACGAAAACAATTGTAAATCCTTACTGATATTCACTAAAGAAAGTATGGATTATAACACATCATGAAAGCAGGAATGTAGGCCAATTTCTTCGTGGCCATAACGCTGATTCTTTTATTTGCTCGCGCTTTATAAACAGGCACAGAATAAATCCTTCTTATCTTTCTTGAAATCGCAGTGATTGCCAAAGTCAACGCCTGAACGATTTGATCTTTTGTAGGCTGTTATCTCAATCTCTCTTGATATATCTTGTTGCTAAGAAAAAGCCTAGGATGTTGGCAAGGTCCTGGTAGCGGGAAATAAGCAGTGGATGCTAGTTGTAGGGTTTTATATATATATATATATATATATATAAAAAGTTCTTTTAAGTACATGGCCATTGCCTTTCAGACATTGTCATCTGCTGCACATCTAAATGGGGAAAAGATGCACAGTCGATGAACCAGAAAAAGCATTTGGCTTCTGCTTGGTTTTTTGAATTTTGTGGATTCCCTTTGCCTTTTCGATATTCACATAGCCCTTGAAACATAGGCTATTTCTACGTGTGATGGTCATGATCATCCTCCCTAAAGTTAATCTGTATTAATTCTAATATGTAGCAATTGTTTAATGAAGGGTATATTCAAACACCGTTTTATTTCATTTATTAAGCTTTCATTTTCCTATTCATTTATTTGCCTATTAATTTACCAGTTTACCTTTAGCGTGTGATAATGTGATTTATCTTATATACTTGTTTGTGCTTTATCTTCTTTTCCCTATCCTTCATATTTCACACAAAACATTTTAGCTTGTGGATGTTTTCTAGACAACGTCATGTTCCATAATGATGCAAGTTGGTTTTAGACAATGATAGTATAGAGTATCATCATTTTTCTACTCCTATTTTTTTCTCAGAACCAGATGCACCAGCTTTCTTTCTTACGCAGCATATTTCATTTCTCGAAATTATCTTGCAAATTATCAACTCATTCTCCCATTACTATCAAAAAGCTTTCCTTTAGAGGTTTGCTGTTTTTCATATTTCTCAGACCTCTACGATGCCACATCCAGAAGACATATGGCAGCCACCGCGGAATATTGCGTGACTGCAGACCATCCTTCTCAGAATTCGTTAACTACATCATAGACGAACATGTTAGTGGAAAGGCACCAAACGAGCACTGGGCACCATATTATACATTCTGTTCGCCTTGTCAAACCAAGTTCGATTACATCCTGCATTTCGAAACGCTTGATCATGACGAAGCCTTCCTCGTGAACACGGTCAGTGTTTTTGCAAATCATTCCAAAGAAGAATTAGACCCAATAGTTTCCCAGCTGTTGAGTTAACGTTATTTTTACTTTTTGTCACGTCCTTAATTTTGCTCGAAGAATGGCAGATTTTAATTATGAATAAACAAGCACGTAAACCGTTTAAGAGTTTACGTGAGGTGAGCTAGACCACGGACAGAACGCCTGACTGGCCCAGATATCAATTCATAGCTTCGGCCACTAATAGACTAAGTTTACTTATTTAGGATCTTTCTTAGACAGTGACCCCCAGGGTTTTAACCCGGTATGTATCCACCTTTGCGGTTTGTTTAGTACAAGCCCGTTGGGGGATTACCGTAAAAACATAAGCAAAAGACTGTAAATATCATCATAAAGATAATGAGCCACAAGAAATATTAGTCCTAGATAACGACCTCCCGAACACCCTTAGGGGTCACTATCTAGGAAAGATCCGTTATTTATCAAGCCTTAATAAAGAAAATGGCTTGCTCTGCTGCAGGTGAGAACTTTTAAGCTAACTTCTAATCTTCCTCTGACTAATAAGCTTTATTATGTTGACTTTCAGCCTTAGATTTGATTTATTATTATTATTATGAATAGTAGTAGTAGTAGTAGTACTAAGTTGTTTAACCAGATCACTACCTCAAAATACCGAAATCTTAGAGCTGGTACAAAGTAAATCTTTTTTAGATTCCACTTTAAGCTGTCGTATTTCATTAACTACTGATTCATTAAAATCAGTTGTCATATGACTTTTGCTTCCCGTTACCAGTAATAAACACGGTTAATTTTATCGCCTCATTCTAAAGTACTTGGAAACTTTGAGAATATTTGTGCTGAAATGAAATGTAAGAGCAGTAACTTAATCCGAAGTCACATCACTTCACCTAAAGTTGGTTTTTCACCATGAAATAAATGCAGTTTCACTCACGCAGTTTTTAATGTTTTCCCACTATACAAAATTTTAGAAAAATATGAAATATATGCCATGGAAATGTAAGATTAAGGAAACAAGCAGTGAGTAACAGCAACAAACTCGGCAAATAATATTTCCAATAATTCTATGTATCGCCCTTGTCAGTCAAGCGAACACCTGGTCTCCAGTTACTATATCATAACCCAGGGTAAAAAGCTATAAATGAGCATGTAACTCGATTGCTGACCGGTAATTTTTACCTTAGTCAAGTAAATATGATGTGAAAGGTAAAATTTCACGCGAAGAGTTTCTGTAATTAGCTCTTATTATGAACAGCAGTTGACCAAGGTCAACTTCACCTCGAAAGCTTGCTTTTTCCGGAAACTAGGGAATTTTTAAATTAGCATTTTCAGTGCATAATGTAATTTATGGATATACAATGGAGTTGAATTCGTCAAATACGTCAAGAACCCTTCTGTCTCTGTTGACAGCATATGAATGTTTTATTTACTGTCAGGTGTGAACATATCCCTTCATTAGCTGAACCGAACAAAAACATCTGCTACTCGTTTACAGAAAGGTTAACAGAAATCTCCAAGTGCAGTCTGGGCTGAATTTCGACAGTATTAAGGGTTTGAGGGCAATATACACAAATCATGAATTTAGAAATGCTGATTTAAGTCTTTTGACTTGACAAACCTTTCTTTCGTTCATGAAGGTCATTTAGTCTTTCCAGATAGGCGTGCCTACCTGTCTATTCATGCGCGTGTGTCGAGAGAGAGAGAGAGAGAGAGAGAGAGAGAGAGAGAGAGAGAGAGAGAGAGAGAGAGAGAGATAATGCGATTGTAATCAAAGTCTTTATCTTCAGATCAAAGGCCTTTCTTCAGTGGTGCAGCCTCACAAACTTCATTCCTCTCACACCGAATACGCCACAGCCACAGCATTCTACTTCGGACAGCTCACCGAAGGGCAAAAGAAACAGTTATACTCCATCTACGAAAAGGACTTCGAGATTTTCGACTACGATGCAAAGATATATCTTTAAATACTGACATATGTGTAAACACAAATTCCACAGCAATCGTTCATATGAGACGGATTTACGGGACGATTTTTAGCACTGATGGAGGCTGCTCAGGTGTTTATCTTCATCACTATTTATGATTGTGTACGTAACAGTTGTTCCTGATTTTTAGCATTCCGGCGTTATAGTTGTAGACAGATCAAGAGAATATAAAGTCATATTAAGTACACTGAAGTTTTCAATACCGGTTTACACTTGTGAATTAGGATTTTTGGTCGATGTCGTCCTGACCTTTTCTGAGAACGAAAGCGTCTCTTTATCACGGGAAATATCAGTACGATACTGAGTTAGCTTTTTGGAATGAGGGTGCTGGCCACATGCCCTTCTCCACCGTGGTAACGATATACTGCAGTCGACTAACCACTAGGCGCCCATTCCACAATGTGTTTTAATGGAAATTGCCAACATTGCTCTGTTTTCTTGAGCGTGAGTCCTGTCGCCAGTTACGCGATTGTAGTAATCATTAAGAAAATTATATATACAAGTACACACATACACATTATATATGTATAATATATATATATATATATATATATATATATGTATGTATGTATGTGTATATATATATATATATATATATATATATATATACATATATAAATATAATCCACACATCGGAGGGCACAATAGTAGGCAGGAGAAGGGCGCAGGAACACATACAGATCCAGTCCATACATTTATTGTCGACGAGTTTCTTGACCCGTGGTCACATCACCAGGACATCATCTACAGTTATAAATTAAAAAGGGACATTCAGCATACATAGTTAAAAGTAAACATACACAAAACATAAAAAACTTAAATAGATAATCAGTTAAACTTAAACAATCACGCTTAAATACATTTACACATTAAAGAACCAATAAAAGAAAACTTAAAATGAACTTAATAAAAAACTGAACTTAATAAAAAGGAATTTAAAAATAAACTTAAAAGGAAGAGCAGAAAGCATACCTCTCAGGGTGAAAGAGGAAAGAGCACTAAAGGAAAACAGCATAAAAGCAGAAAGAGGAGGCGGACAAATATAAACAAACAATCGAATCATGCTATGAACAGGGAACAGCCGATGATTGGCAATTTAATGTCGGTACAATTCTTTTGATGTTCATATATGTGTGTGTGTGTGTGTGTGTGTGTGTGTGTGTGTGTGTGTGTGTGTGTATTCCAACGTTTCCTTTCTTGGGTAGACTAATCTTTTCCAATTTTATTTTTCATAACTGACGGTACTTTCCGTTTGTGTTAAATCGCTGTCAGTCGGGTTAATTTTCTGACATCGCACTGCATTTCGCGGCCAAAGCTTTTACAAAGCAACCAGCAGTAGTTACAAATGTGAAGATCTAATGTTGACAACGTGCAGCCATAAATGGACATCTTTGTACTGGAGGAAAGGACGGCCTTTACAGCACATTTGCGACTGACAACAATGTACGGTAATTTAAATGAGTGCAGTAGAGGAATCATTAGCTAGTGCTTTTAGATTTACATTGTACACCATACTCAAGGAACAAATTAACCCTTGTTAACAGTAGTTATCAGTTTTAGTATAAGCTAAGTCCTTAGCGTTTAGCCTACAGTCAATGTTAACCAAGTCTTTGGTAAGGTGGAGAGAAGGAGCTGTAGGACAGTAGCCTAAACAACGGATTACAGCGCTCCCTTATTTTGAACAATTTTGTGAAGTTTTAGTGATAGTGACACTATGAAAATACGACTCCCTTATAACATAGAGTGATGTGATCCAAGAAAGTGCAGAGGTGATCACGTGAAGTGCTGGTAAATGCAACGTTCCAGGTAAGTGAGATGCACCCAAACTTTCGAGTCCTTGTCGGTTCACCTCTAAGCCCTGAGGCTAATAATTGCCTCGGGGTGTTACATTCGCAGAATCTGTTTTCTATTGTCACTGTTACAGTACATTCCCTTGTGTTACAGTTCAAAATAATCGTTAGGAAATGGGAAGTTATTATTTCTTAATGAGAAAATGCTCCATCCGGTTGCTTTTTTCAATTTCAGTAGTTAAAAATGGAGTTAGTTGGTGATATTTTGTTCAACAAAATGAAAGTGAATAAGTAATGTTATTGGCTTGCAGAGCATTAGTAAAAATAAAGTAGTCGTAAAGTTTAATTCAGAAGAGACTTTTGCAGGTGTACGAGAATATGAGGATAAATTTATTCAGTTAATTGAAGTGGAAAATGTTAAGATAGTCAATCTTAGTTCATCTGTGACGTTTGTATCGATAGGGAATGCCCTTTCGAAATGTCCGACCAGGTTGTCTTATCGGTTTTGAGTAGATAAGGAAAAGTGGAGAGTATAAGACGTAATAAAATCAGTATGGGGCCCTTCTCTGGCCTGTTAAACGGAATTCGGACTGGTAAGCTGAGACTTAGAGAGAACATCCCCGCACCCATCAATATTAATGGACTTAATATTACCATCTTATATAATGGACCGAGGCGAACGTGTTACAGATGTGGGCAAGAAATCACCTGGTTAAAGACTGTGCAAATGAGATAGAGAGCAATTATGCTGATTAAATGAGCAAAACGTTCCCATTATGATACAAAGGAATCATACAGAAAACACTGTAAACACTGAAGTTGAAGGAAAGGAAGCGGTAGACAAAGCAGAAAGTGATGAAGAAATACGAGTTGAGAACAGCGGCGAAGAGAGCAGGGAGGAAGAGACGGCTTTACTACAGGAAGAAATCAGGAACGTAAGAGAAGCTGTTATTTGCGAATACGGTAACAACGATGAAACAGATGCAGAGACGAATCCTCTGATTTCCCGGTCCGAGAATGAGCAGTTCAAGTGAAAGTTCGAGCGGCAGTGCGCAGGGAAGACAAAGGCGAAGCGATTGTTGTGGTTAGGGAAGAAAAATTATCTTTTGAAAAACAAGTGGATGTGACGGAAAAAGGAGAAAACAAAGGAAAGAAAAAGACGGAATAATGGCAAGCTTGTGTCAGTGATAGTTCAAATATTCCCATTTCCTTCAGTCTGACGAAATTGGTAAAGGCTTAGCTGATGTTCCGATGGAGGCAGAGAAGAGTTCTGATGAAGAACTTGTCGAAATCCAGATCTCTAAGCGCATAAAAACGATATGTAAGCGACCTTCATTTTTTTTCTCGTGATTTGACGCCTTCACGTATCTAAATATATAACTACAATAAATATCAACGGCCTATGTACTGAGAATAAGCAAACCAAATTCATCAATTTGATGTACTTGCACCATTTAGACATTTTGTATATATACAGGAACACAATATAAGAGGTGAAAAATGCGCCGAAGTTTCCTCGACGCACTCGTATAATGCTGTATGAAATTTCAGCCATGGTCCGTCAAACTTTTAGCCGCGGCCCGTGAAACTTTCAGCCACGGCCCGGTGGTGGCATGTGTTGTTGGTATGGCTAACTTTAATCTTAAATCAAATAAAAGCTACTGAGGCTAGAGGGCTGCAAGTTGGTACGTGCGATGATTAGATGGTGGATGATCAACATTTCAATTTGCAGCCCTCTAGCCTCAGTAGTTTTTAAGATCTGAGGGTGGACAAAAAAAATGCCGATGGACAGACAAAGCCATCTCAATAGTTTTCTTTTACAAAAAACTAAAAACTGTAAACCAGTTACAAGAAGTTAGAAAGCATTGTGAAACCATATTGAATCCCAGCCTCCTGTTCAAAGGTGGTTCTGCAAAACTGATAAATAAATTGTCACAAGTGAAGGTTTTGAGCCTTGAGATGAATGTGGCTGTTGTGGTTTTGGGGGCGGGGGTGGGGGGGGGGGACATATTACTAGTGTCGGGCGTTGGATTTGGGATTACAGCCAGTTAATGTTCATGCTCCATCAGGGTATGATAAGAAAAGTGACAGCGGAGTTATTTTAAAAGGCATTGTTATACCATTGTAGAAATAATTTGCATACTGTAATAATCGGAGGGGATTGGAATAGCACAACCACTAAAAGAGATTGTTCGAATTTTGATCAATTTCAAAAATACCCTTAAACTTAAAGACGTAAGGTTTGTAAATAATAATAAAATTGAATATACTTTTATAAAGAGATCTTTTGGGTCAAGATTAGATAGAATTTGTGTAAAATGACTTTACAATAACGTTGTCAGTACTGAAATGTTCCAGTATCATGGTCTGATCATAATGCAGTTAAAACCAGGATAAAGATAGATAAATTCAGTGTGGGCAGAAGCTAATGGAAACTAAACTCCAAAATCCTTAGTGATACATTTGTATTTGAAAATTCTACTGTAATTTGGGAAAAGCTGAAACGCTAGAGGCATACAGATTTTTATTCCATTTTAGTTTGGTGGGCTTGTCACTTAACAAGAACTCAAGACATTTTTCATACGTATGTCAAAAATTATAACTAAAGAAAAATACGGAACACTTAACTTCTTGAAGTCAAGCCTGAGAAGTAAATATGAAGTTCATTCAGTTATTTGCAATAAATATGCGGAAAGTAGTGTTCTAAAAGAGCGAATTAGAATGTTGGAAAATGAAATTTGTGATGGGATTAGATTACGGGCAAAAATAGACGACAGACTGTATGGTGAAAAGTTATCCTTATAGTGGCTGAGGAAAGAGAAAAATGCCAAAACTTGCTTGGTGAAAATGAAAACGAACTATCTTAGATGATTCAAAATGTATATAGAGGGGATTTTCTGAATTTTATTCAAAACTGTATGAGAAGCAGAAAATGATGAAGCAAAGCAAAATGTATTTTTGGATTTGATTGATAAGGTTATGGGAGAAAGGGAAAATAAAATGCTTACTGAAGAAGTGACCGAATCCGAAGTTTGGAATGCCATCTGTGAAATGAAGAACGGAAAATGCCCAGGAATTGACGGATTATCGATAGAATTTAATAAGACTGGGAAAACTAAAATCTGATTTTGTACAAGTAATCAGATATTCATTTAAAGAGCCAGTTGTGTGTAAGGATGGTAATAAGGAAGTGATAAAAACGGCACTAAAGAGTGGCAATCAACATTTAACAGGCAACTGGCGACCCATCACGATGCTTAGTGTAGATTATAAAATAATAGCGAACAGAATAAAGAAAGTTATGAAATTATTCATTTTGAAAGAACAATTTTGTGCGGTTCCCAACAGATCTATTACGGGATGGAATGCACTGCTTAGGGACATAGTTTATTTTGTAAATAATGAAAATATTCCTGCTGCTCTAATTTTTTTAACATTTTTTTTTATTAAGAAAATATACATTTGGAAGTCTTACAATTTGTAATATTGTATATACATCATAATATATTTACATAAATAAAATTAATAATTAAATTATATTCACTACATTACAATTTTACTACTCATCTAAATGTGTTTTTAAATTACAAACATATTAAGTTGTGAATACTTTTTGAACAGAAGTTTTACATACCAATTTATTTACATTGAAAGTATTGACCATTCTACTTCTTATCCATTTCAGTAATTGCTGGTCATTACTTATAAATCCTAAGTGTCTTCCCATCCATATCCCTGCTATAAAGTCAGATATTAGGACCATTGCCACATTTTCATCCTTTTTTGAGTCTGCATCAAAAGCTAACTTTAAAATCCTTAACTATTACTTGTTTTCAGTTTACAACATTTATTCAGTAAGTCAAAAATCCACGCCAACAAATTTTTAACTAAGGGACAGAAATATACCATATGCATATTAGTTTCTATGCATCTACAATAGCTGCTCTAATTAACCTTGACTGATCTGAAGCATTTGCCAGAGTGGATTTGAGCTTTGTTTTTCGGAAATTAGGAAAATTAGGATTCTCAAATGAGTTTATTTTATTAATTCAGATGCTTTACACCATTGCTGAGAGCTGCTTATGCATAAATGATAACCTGTCTGAAAGCTTTCCAGTACACAGATCTGTGAGGCAGGGATGCCCATTGTCCATAACACTTTTTGTAATTGCGCAAGAGCCTTTGTATTGAATGTTGAAGTCCAAATTACTCAGGCTCTCACTGAAACTACCCAACGATTTACTGTTGTCAGTATGCTAGGTTATGCCGATGATACCTCAATTTTGATGAACTCAAACGAGGCAATTATTGAAAGTTTCACGATAACAAAAACATACGAAGAAGCGACGGGAGCGTCACTTAATTATGACAAAACAAGCAATGCCGGGTTAGGACCTTGGAGGGGCAGACAGAAAAGAATGGCCAATCAGCGTATTGAAAAATGTAATGGGATCGTTTAAAGTCCTTGGTGTTAAATAGAATAATGACAATGAAACAGCTAAACAGGAAAACTGGGAAAGTACTGAAACGAAAGTAGTAAGTCACAATGGCAACAATATTCAAGAAAACTTTCATGTTCCAGAGAGCAATGTTGATAAATTCAAAAATTCCGTCTAAAGCATGGTCCGCTGGTATAGTGGTTAGTGTCGTGGTATGCCACTCAAATTTTGCGGGTTCGCGTCTCCCTGGGGTCTGCGGTGCGAAGGTGAAACCACCATTCTTTGGAAGCTTTAATTTCAAGTCAGTGGTCCCTGTGTGCTTGCTTCATGTGACTAGGTTTCATCTACTGAAATAATAATAATAATAATAATAATAATAAAATAATAATAATAATAATAATAATAATAATAATAAATAATAATAAATGGTGTATATCACATGTCTGCCCAATAACCAGGGAAATTGGGAAATTCATGAAAAAGGCATTTTTAATTACCTGTGGAATGGAAACTATCACCCGCTCAACAGAAGAACAGTGTAGGCCTACATGCCAAGGGTGGGATATTATTGCAATCTTAGGACAGTTTAACTTGTCAGTTTTGAAAACATGAATAATGTTGATATCCTTCCCACTCCTTACGATAAACGAGTTTATGACAGTATTACGCAAAGTGATAAAATATGAAAGCTATCCTACCGTAAGTACAAAGACTATATACGGATTTTTAGTGGATGATGTATGGGAAAATGTAAATAATAAATTCATAAATACATTTAACAGAGAAATAGTATTCAAGTATGTGCGTGAAGTCCTTGCATCAAAAGACAGGCTCTTCCAGATGAATATTTCAGATTCTAGATTATGTGTATAATGTGAACAAACAGAGTATAATGCATTTGACTTATTTTTGTAAGCCCACTGATGGAGTCCACGAGAGGTTTTTGTCACTTTTGGGTAATATATGTAGAATAAATATGAAGCAACCATTAAAGATTTTGAAATTAGATTTTAAGGCTTATTCAAAGAAAGATCGAAATGCAGTTGTAATGTTAATTGCATATTATATAAATGGAATTTGGTTAGGATATAGATTAGGTATTTATGACATTGACAGAAAAATGATTGAACTTATTAAAAGCCTAGTGTTCAATAATAATAATATATATATATATATATATATATATATATATATATATATATATATATATATTTATATATTATATGTATGTATGTATGTATGTATGTATGTATGTATGTGTGTATGTATGTTTGTATGTATGTACTGATGAAAACTTAAGGATGTAAATGTAAAACTTACCTTTCTGATAACTACTTAAATATGTAATGTACTGTTTATAAAAGTAAGAGGTCCTTGTAAGAAGAAAAATTATCACCGCAAAATAATGTAAATAGTATGGAATAATTGTAAAGCTGCATTAATGTATTTTTCTGATAAAAGATAAAAAAATGTCTTTGGTATACTGTAAATTGTCCTGTAAGCATACCAGTTTACATGATAAACTTATTTGCAAAATTAATACCCCTGTAGTATACAATTAAGTATATTTCTTGATTAGTTGCATACTCGTTTGCCCCCTGAAGTAAGATATGGGCCGGTTTGCAGTGGTGGGGCAGGAAAAATGGAGAATCCATCGTTTGTGTGACAGCTCCTTTGGAATGTGATTCATCACATTTTTCCTATATGATTTAAAAGCCTATAGCAAAGAACGAAACAGAAATGTATACTGTGCAGTCTAGTATGTGTACTTGTGTGTGCATACGTACTTTTCGGTCTTTGTCTATGGGACTTATTAAATTATATAGGAAAAATGTTATGAATCACATTCCAAAGGAGCCGTCACAGACGATAGATATTCCATTTTTTGTTGCAGCACCACTGTGGACCGGTCCATATCTTACTTTAAGGACCAATCGAATATGCAGTTAAGCAAGAAATATACTTAATTGTGCACCATTAATTTTGTAAATAGTCTTGAGGGAGCTGCCTTGCTGACCGGACGCAATTTCTTTCGCTCTGTTCCACCTGTTTGGCCGTTCATTCAAGAGCTTTCAAGAATGAGCGTCAGTGGTGATAAAGGACCAAGTCAAGTAAACTCATGGAGTTTCTCGAAAAGGACAAACACCTTTGGTCTACAATTTTCGAGACATCCTTCATATGAAACTAGCATGTGAGGTTGTTTTCTGTAGAAGGAGTTAAAAGAAACAGATGCTGAAGGGTTACAACCCATGATCGGAATAGTGGCGTAGCTGGCATTCCATCAATGGGGTGCCTAGGTGGGGCAAAGATACTTTTTGGGGGCCAAAGAAAATTACATAAAACTAATGTACCAGTTCCGTAATGAGTAAAATATACTGTTCTCGAATGCGTATATTTATGTGAATGAAGGAAAATAATAGTATTAGTAATTAGTAAACCTCTATTTGAAACCATAGAGCTCAATTTTATATTAATTTTCAACTCGTACTATATGCAAATATATCAAATACTGGAATGTAAATTTCTTCACAACCTTATATTCAACACTAGCCTAATTTCTACCATCAAGTTTTAATTTTCAAGTATAGTTTAGCTACAAAGGGAATTTCAACTTGGGGGGCCGGTGGGGGGGTGCCAATCGCCTGACGCCCCCCCCCGCCCCCGCCCCATAGCTACGCCACTGGATCGGAAAGAGAATCACGGTGAAAGTACAGGTTAAACAGCATTTGAGGGACCAATGAAGAAATATGAAGGTAAGCAAATAGATTTTGATTGCGGAAGTGTTAAAGTAACAAGTCTAAGTGATAATAGCATTTTGTTTCCATCAGATACGCTCGTTTTGAAATGGAAGATTCATTGATAACACAACTGCTTAGTAACTATGGAGGAGGTTAAATCCATAAGACATAACAAATTCGCATACGGTAAGGCTGAGGGGCTGTTCAATGGTATCAGGACAACCGAAACGATCGTAAAGGCTATTGTTCCTTCTTCAGTTAAGATCAGAGGTCACACTACAGCATTTACATATCAAGGCTAACAGGTGAAACTTGTTTTAAATATGGCAGGGAAGACCGACTGCCGTGAATTGCGAAGCAAATAAGCTCTTAGGTTGAATGTGTTTGATGAAAAAGATTTTCCTACTCTGCCCACCACCAATACAACAGGGGACAGTACAGAAGATGAACCTGACTACCGACTGACAAAGCACAAGGAATCACAGAGGAAAAGAGCAAAAAATCTGCGGCGTGTGCTACAGAGAAAACCTCTTCGGGGAAATTACTGATATGGAGGAGGAAACTGAAACAGTATAACAAGAGGTAGATAGTAATAATATACTAAAAGAAAATACAAATAATATGAAGGAAATTTTAACAATATACAACATGACTGCAATCATTGAGAACAGGAATGTACAGACGGGCGGAGAAATAGAAAATGGTTACACAGGAACTAATATCGAAAATAGCGATTGTGTGGAAACACTTTTCGGGGAGAATCAATGATAAAGGAAGATTTACAGGTTTTTGAAGTGCGGGCTTCCCTTCATCAGGAGAATATGTCGGATATGGAATTGCAAAATGAGGAAGATGAGGAGGTAACAGAAGAGATGAATGAGGAAGGAGACCTGTACATTAATCAAAAAGGACAAAGACAAGCGATTCAACAGAACATTAACTTTGAAAATGTAGGTAAAATGAAATTTACGAGGAGAGGAAAGAGAAAAAATGAGCAGGTAATAACATTTCTCAGAAGAAAAAAATCCCCCTTTTAATGCATGGTGCTTACAATAGCAACGTGAAACAAATGAGTTAAATGAACTGAATAAACAAATGAATGTTTATAATTAATAGTTTATTATAGGATTGACATTTTAGCGTTTCAAGAACATAACGTTAAAAGGATTGAAAGCAAGAGTTATTTAAAAGGAAGGTGTGAAATCGTCTTCAACCCCACTTTCTCGTTCAGTGGAACGACCGCTGCATTATACTCATTCTCAACAAATATGTACCGACTGAACAAACATGTTACAAGGAAAGGGAAGATTTCTTTTGTTGGGATTTGCTGTAAATCTTAAGAGATAACAATAACCTCTTAGTTTTTGGAGGAGTCTTTGTGTTGCAAATGAAAGCTATTGTAGTAAAGGAAACGGTAGATTGGTTTCCAAACAAATCAAAACTTTGATTTTAAAAATGCAGACAAAAGATAACTATTTGTTTTCGGGTGGTATACCGGAATACTGTTTAGTAAATGAAATCATGGCTCCAGGATTGATAGTCTATACAGTTTCCGTATTTGATATATGCAAACCATCCCATTCAGCTTTCCAGATCATAATATGGTACTGTTAAAATTAACTATCAATAGTCGCAAACAAAGGATAGGATACTGGATGATAAATACAAAAATCCTGGAAGAAGAAGAACGAGTTGAACAGAACTTTTCAGACTAGTGGAGAAGTTTAAGTCCATAAAGGCGAATTTGAAAATATATTAAAAAATGGTGGGAATGGCTAAAAATTAAATTTAAGGAGTTTTCGTCGACTATTGTAAAAGAAGAGCAAAAGAGAAATATGGGTTCTTAAACTTGCTACAAACAAGATTAAGGCAATTACATGACTCGCACTATACATGTGGCAATTCATATGAAGAGATACGCTATATGAAGCATAGAATTTGGAACATACTTGAAGGAGTTAACATAAGGACTAAAATTAAGGAATTTATTTTGGGTGAAAAACCAGCAATGTAGGCTACTCATTAGGAAAAAATAATACTACATTGTTGGAAAAAGATGAACTACAGGACGGGAACACGATAAGGAGTAAAGAAGTATAATGCATAATGTTTGCAAATAGTTTGAGGCATTACTTAGCCCAGTTGAAGAACAGGATAAATAACGAGATGATTTTTTGAGTAAATGCAAAAATACTTTAAAAGGAGAAAATTTAAGTCCTTTATATGACGAGAAAAGGAAGAGGCATGGGGTGCCTTAAAAAATATGAATTTACGAAAATCTCGAGGCAGTGAAGGCCTTCCTGCAGATTTCTGTAAAGGTTCTGGGCCATAATAAAAAAAAAAAGGATTTTATGGAGGTGTTGAAATTTATATATCAAGAAGCCGATAACAAGGTGTTAAGTATACCTTAGTTTTACCAGACCACTGAGCTGATTAGCAGCTCTCCTAGGGCTGGCCCGAAGGATTAGACTTATTTAACGTGGCTTAGAACCAATTGGTTACTTAGCAACGGGACCTACAGCTGCTTATTGTGGAATCCGAACCACATTATAGCGAGAAATGAATTTCTATCACCAGAAATAAATTCCTCTAACTCTTCATTAGCCGACCGGAGAGTCGAACTCGGGCCCAGCGAGTGCTAGGCCACAACTCTACCGACTCGCCCAAGGAAGAGCTGATAGTAAGGTGTAATTAGATTAATAGCTAAGAAAGGGAATTGAACTCAAATGGAAAACTATCCCCCCTATTACTCTATTCAAGGCAGATAAAAAAATATTCGCAAAAAATTTTCAAAACAGGTTACAAAGAATAACAGAGGACACCATCTCCCTGGTCAATTTTGTGCGGGTAAAGGGAAAACAATAATTCAATGTAAGAATAACATTTGAGGAATTTTGATGTACACGCAGGTAAAAAATAAAGATTTAGCAATACTAAACATAGATTGGACTAAAGCCTTTGATAAAGTAGACATGGACTTTGTCTGTGATATATTGCATAAAAAGGGGCTTCCCAAAGAATTTATTACCCTACTGAAAATTCAATACAAAAGGTGCAAAAGTAGTTTCTGTAGAAATGGATATATTGGTAAACCCTTTTGAGTTTACAGATCAGTTAGACAAAGTTGTCCTCCGTCAATGGTAATATATTGTATTTTTCAAGATTCACTATACAGGGTTATAAATGCAAATGATTCAATGATAGGTCCTAAACTTCCAAACAAGGTATGAATGATTCACACTTTGCTGTCGACAGTGAGTGTTTTTCGGGATATCCAGTTTTGAGCTGGCGACAGCCACAGGACTGAACAGACTGAAACCCGTAGTTATGGGAACAAGAAATTGGGCAGAGAGCGAATTTAACAAACTCTCGGGGTTAAAATCGATCAAAAGGTTGAAAATTCTTAGAATCATTTATTGTGAGAATATTGAGCAAACATGCAAGACAAATTGGGAAATTGTGACAAATGCAATTCAAACTCAAGTTAAGTGCAAGACTTTTGTTAGTTTTCCAAAAAAAGTATTATAATTAATTCCTTAATATTGTAAAAAAAAAAAAACTGGTATATTGCTAATACATTTCCTCCTCTAAAGGAATGCATTTCAAAAATAAATGGTTGTATATTTAACTATGTATGGAGGGGCATGCGCCATCCTATTAAAAAGGAAACTCCATGTTTAAGTTGTAAAGAAGGACTTGGAATTACTGACGTCTGTTTCAAAGCTTTAGCTCTATTTGGTGGTGCAGCGTTAAAAGGAATTTTTAATAATGAAACACTATGTATGTATTTTTGTGGTATTAGGGGTAAGCTATCTATTGTAATTAACAGGTATGAAAGAAATGGCTTATGTTAATCCTAGGATATACGCGGTGGCCATTGAAATCATTAGGAGGGTGAGTAAACAGAAATTTCCCAGCAGTCACAAGTAGTAAAGAAATAAACCTTTCACGTATGCCAACCAAACCCATTATTGAGAGTGACTATCCTTTGCTAAATTGGAATGTGATCTGGAAGAGGATAAATCTTTTATATAGAGAGACTCGTGAAAGAATTTTTATATAAATATATACATGATGTCTTACTACCAATCATGGGTTGAATATTTTGAAATTTAAAGACAATGGATGGTGAGGGAACTGTGGAAAAATGGCGTATTTCTTACATGTATGCTACTTTTGTGGTATGGTAAAACCTATTCTGTGGTACTTTCAACGTGTACTTCTTCATATATGCAAAATTTCAGATAAAGGTTTTATAAAAAAAAAAAATGTTTCATTTCGATGGAAATTCAAAAGTTAATAATAACTGTGCGACTGTGTTGATAGCAGGATAATATACTCAGTTCGGATAGGTAGAAATAAAACGTATACAAGACATGAAATATTTAAAATTTTTAAAAGGGTAAATTATTACGATAGATGTCTATTGAGGAAAATACATAAAGATAAAAACCTCTTACTGGTTTTCAGAAAAATATATTCATTATGCTTTTTAGTCTTTGTCGCAGAATCTAATATGTACTGAAATGTAATTTGGTTATTGCAATTAAGAAAAATGTGTATATAGACCTATGTTCAACGCTGTCAAGTACACACAAAAAATTGATTTCCGGAAAAATATATTAATTTTGGTTTTTCGTTAGAATATGTAATAATGTGCACTGAAATGTAATATGGGGTATTGTAAATATTGTGAAAAATATAAAAAACAAGGGGAAAAAATATTGTAAAGTTTATTATGTAAATAAGACAGGCGGATTCACCCGCCGATGAGTTTCAGCTTCTCCCGCGCAGTAACGTCATCCATGGGCTCGTTGTCACTTGTCAGTTCAGTTGCTTCCGACTCCTAATACTGAACCAGGAGGAAGAAGCTAAAGGACAGTAACCAACGGGAATCTGGATTGCAGCGCTCTTTCATTTTGGAAATTTTCACGGGTTTTTAGTGACAATGACGACATAAAAATATAGTTTCCGTATAACAAAGAGTGATGTGATCCAAGAAAGTGCAGAGGTGATGACGTGAAGTGCTTGAGAGGGCATTTTTCAAGGTGAATAAGAAACCATCATACTTTCGAGTTCTTGCCAGTTCACTTCCAAGCCCTGGGGCTGTTTGCCTCGGGGCGTTTACTCTCACAATATTCGTTTTCTAGTTTTCCGCTTTAATTTTCTGCTTCGTTGCTTAAAGAACTTAGGGAATTATAATTTTTAAGTAGGAAAGACTCCATCGGATTACATTTATCTTCATCATTGGCAATGGAGTTGGTTAATGAAAATGGACGTAGTGTAACTGGTGTCCAGAGTATTAGTAAGAATTAAGTAGTGATAAAGTTTCATTCAGAAGAGACATTTGCAGGTGTTCTACGAGAATTGGAGGATAAGTTATTAAGTGAGGTGGATAATGTTAGGATAGTCAATCATAGTTCGTCTATGTCACAAAATCATGCCCCTTTTGAAATGTAAGACGAGCAGGTTGATATTAAAATCATAAAAATTGGACAGAGACGAACAAGAAACAGATGTGTGCAAGAAAATCACCTGGTTGAAGACAGCAGACATGAGATAGGAAAGAAGTGCAGATTAAATGGGACAAACTTTCCAAGTATGACTCAAAGGGGTAATTCAGAAAAGTTATATCAAGAATTAGTAAATAGTGAAATTGAAGGAAAGGAAGCGGAAGATAAAGAAACTGACGAGGAAATAAGAGCTACAAACAGCGACGGAGAAGGTTTCACTAGGCGAGGAAGAACACAGAAATGTACGAGAAGCCGTAATTTACGAAATCGGCAACAAAGATTAAACCGACGGAGACGAAATCTCTTGATTTCCTAGTTCGAAGATGAGACCTGTACAAATGAAAGTTCAAACCGAAGGGTCAAGGGAGGACAAAACCGAAGCGATTGTTGTGATTGCTACAGAAAAATAAAACAATCGTGACAGAAAAAAAAGTGGATTGAAGGAAACAGGAGAAAGAAAAGGAAGGTAAAAGAATGAAAAACTGGCAAGCTTGTGCTAGGAATAGTTCTAGTGTCGGCAAAGCACTCTGAAAGGAATAAGGGTCAGTTCAGTATGACGTAATCGGTGATGACTTGGATGATGTTCATATGGGTTCTGATGTAGAGGTTGATAAAATCCAGATTGCTAAACGTGTAAAAACGGACGATTAAGAGGCTTTCATTTTTTCCGTCATTATTGGAGAAAAATTATTAACTGCCTATGTACTGTGGGTAAGCAAATAAAATGAATAGATTTTATGTACTCTCACCATTTTGACATGTATATATTCAAGAACATAACATTAAATTGTAAACCAGTTACAAGAAATTGGAAAGCCACTATGAAATCATACAGAATCCTAGCCACCTATTCGAAGGCGGTTAGGCATTGCTGATAAATTAAATGTCACACGCGTTATAGGCTATGAGATGGATGTTGGGGGACATACCACTAGTGCTGAATGTCGTGTGTTGGATTTAGGATCACAACTAAAAGTTAATGTTCATGTTCCATCAGGACATAATAAGAAAAGCGAAAGAGAAGAGTTATTTCAAAACGAACTGTCATGTCACTGTATGAATAATTTGCAAAATGGAATCATCGGAGGGTACTGGAACAGTACAACCGGTAAAAGAGATTGTTCGAATATAAATAATCATCTTGTTTCGAAGTCTGCTAAATTTCAACAGTACCTTTAGACTTAAAGACATCTGGTTTATAAATAATGATAAAATAGATTGTTCTCATATAAAGAGATCCTGTGGTTCAAGATTAGGTAGAGTTTATGTGAAGAGATTTTACAGCAATGTTGCCAATTCTGAAAATATTCCAGTGTCTCGGTCAGATCATAATGTAGTAAAACTAGGATGAAAATAGATGATAACCTTATTTTAGGTAAAAGCTACTGGAAATCAAACTCTAAAATCCTTAATGATACATTTGTACTAAAAAAATTTATTGTAATTTGGGAAACGTTGGAACGTCAGAGACATATTTTGATTCCATTTTAGATTTTGTGTGCTTTTACAAAACAAGAGCTCGGAACATTTTTCATAGATATTTTTTAAAAATGATAATGTATAAATGGTAACGTGTCAGAAAGTTTTCAATACAAAGATCTGTAATGCGGGATGCCCATTTTCTATGACACATTTTGTAATTGCCCAATAGCCTATATATAGAATGTTAAAATCCAAATTATTCAAGTGCTAACTGAAACTAGCTAACGATTTACTTCTTGCCATAAGACTCTTTTTGACTGTCTAGTCCACGTGTATTTTTAAATTCAAAGGTTCATATAGCCAGGAACGTCCAGACTAAGGGCCCTTTTGTATCAGTATTACATTTGTCTTTTTTTTTTTTTTTAAAGGTTCATTTTTATTATTTGTATATAGCTTTGAGCCGTTATGCATGGTAATTAAAGAAAATATTCCATATGTCATTTTTTAATTTATTAGTATTCTATGCGTGATTGTTATCAATATTCTATGCGTCATATTTTTATTTTGAAGGTTCATTTCTATCATTCATATAGCCTAGTTATGATCCTTGATGCATGGCAATTTTTTTTTTTTTTTTACCAATATTCCATATTTCATTTTTGAATTTCAAGCTTCACTTCTGTCATTTATGTATCTGGGAGCATTTAGTTGGGAGCCTTTATGCATTGCACTCTTTGTTGCTAATATTCCATGTGTCATTGTTTAATTTCAAGGCTCCTAGCTAGTATTTATATAACTGGGACCATTTATGCTTGGCATTTTTTGTTGCTAATATTTAATGTCACTATTGAATCTTAAGGTTCATTTGTATCATTTATAGTGCTGGTAGCCATTAGGCATTGCACTCTTTTTTGTTAGTATTTCATATATCATTTTTGAATTTCAAGGTTCGTTTCTGTCTTTATTTAACTGGGAGCCTTCATGCATGGCACCCTTTGTCGCTGGTATTCCAAGTGTCATTTTAAAATTTTGTGTTCGTTTCTATCATTTGTATAGCTGGAAGTCTATTTCGTAACTCTGTGTGTTAAATTTTTTGTCCGAATGGTTAAATACTGATTTTAGAGGCCCAAGTTGCTCAAAATGAAGAATTTAGCTACAATGGGAAAATGGTCCAATTTGTGATTATTATTACTCATGGCATTTATGCCCATACGTATATCGGTGTAGTTGAGGTGGCAAATACCTATTTTAGAGGCAAATATTGGAGATGGACGGGGCCAATTTATAAGGGGGAGAATCCGACATAATCACAGAAACCCCAAAATTGTGCAAAAGAGATCTTGGAGAGTCGGTTGAGCTATTAATTGGGATTTTTTTTTAATGCACGAGAGTTTATATTTTATTTCTTTTTTATAATTAACCTTTATTTTCTACTCCTTCCCCCTCTGTCTCTCCTGGGTAACTAGGGTTCCTCAGCTCCATATTAAAGCCCACAACGAGGTTCTCTTACCAAAGATTCCCTCCGGAATCGCTGTTATTTGTCAAACTGATTTCGTTTAGCTATGGGAAAAGACACGATCCTTGCTTGGCTCCGGAGCCTTATATTTGTCTCCAGAGTAGAGAGGAATAATTATTGCTAGTATTCCATGTGTCATTTTTATAATTTAAAGCAGAGATCCTGCATATCAGTGGAATATTTGATGTTGAGTGTTCAATGTCATTTTTGAAATTCTAGGTACCACTTTTTCATTCTTACAGCTGTGTACTTCCATTCTAAGGACTCGTTTTTAATAGTATTCTATTCTATGCATTTTTTTTTTTTATTTTCAAGGTTGATTTTTATCATTTATATGGCTTGCAGCCTTTATGGCCAGCTCTTTGTTGCCAGTGTTCCTTAAGTTATTTTTTTTATTTAAAGGATCATATAGCTGTGTACCTCCATGCTAAGGACGGTTTTTTTTATTGTTATTATTCCATGTGTCATTTCTTTCAAGTTTCATTCCTATAATTTATAAAGCTGGGAGCCTTTATCCAAGGCACTCTTTGTTGCTAGTGTTCCTTGAGTCATCTTTTAATTTTATTGTTCGGTTCGTTTCAGTCATCATTTATATAAATGGGAGCTTACTTCGTGACTCTTCGTGGTAAGTTGGTTTGTTTGAGTGGCTAAATATCGATTTTAGAGGCCCAAATAAGTCAATATGGAAAAAATTAACAACAATAGGAAAATGGTAGAAAATGGGTATTTGCACCCCTAGCATCTATCCTTGTCAAGTCTGGTGCGGCTGAATGACCAAATACAAGGTTTCAGAGGGCCAAATTGCTCAAAATGAAAAACATTTACCAAACATGGGAAATGGGTCCAATGTTAGATTAATTTTACCCATGGATAGACTCTGCGTGTCAAGCTGGGGGCAGCTGACTTGTCAAATGCCGATTTTGCAGAACAAAATTGCTCAAAATGAAAAAATCTGTCAAAAATGGGAAATGGTCTGGCGTGAGATTTTTGGTAATCATGGCATTTAAGCCCATATCTTGTCTCTGACTTGACAGATACTGTATTGATTTTAGAGGTAAAAAAAAGTGTTGTAGAGGGGCGGGTCAGTTTATAAGAGGGAAAACTGGACCTAATCACAGGAATCCCAAAAGAGTGCAAAGCGAGTCGTGGTAAGTCAGTTGAGCGAAAATTTGGGATTTTGTTTTTGAATGGGCAGAACTCAGTATTTTTTGTCTTTGTAATGAACTGTTATTTTCTCCTCCTTCCTCCTCTCTCTCCCTCTTCCTTACTCGCCCCTCTCCCTCTGACCACTCCCTTTCTGTCTGCCTGTCTCTGTGTGGTTTCAAACTCTCAATCCCTTTAGGATAAATAGTGTTCCCGAGGCTCCCTTACCCAAGATTTCCCTCCGGAATCGCCGGAGGACGTCATTATTATTCAAACTGATTTCCTCTAGTCATTGAAACAGACGCTTAATCTGTGCTTGGTTCCGGAACCTTATAGTTTTCTCCAGAGTAGAGAGGAATCATGTTGCTAGTATTGTATGTGTTATTTTAGAATTTAAAGCTTCATTTCTATCATTTATATGTCTAGAAACTTCGATGTTGGGGACTAATTGTTATTGAGCATGGGATGTATAATTTTTAAATTTCAAAGTTCCTTTCTATCGTTTAAATAGCAGAGATCCTGCATTTCAGTGGAGCGTTTTATGTTGAGTATTCCAGGTGTCATTCTTTTTTTCATTTTAAGGCAGGGAGCCTTTATTCACGACACTCTTTGTTGTAAGTATTCCTTGTGTCATTTTTGAATTTCAAGGTTTATAGAGCCGTACGCTCCATGCTGAGGATTTATTTTATTTCAAGATTCAATTGTATCGTTCATATAGCTGGTAGGCTTTATGTACAGAACTTTTTGTTGCTGGTATTCCATGTATCATCTTCAGTTTCAAGGTTCATATAGTCCTGTCTCTCCATACTGAGGGCTTTTTTTTTTTTTTTTTTTTTTTACTACTACTAAGGGATTCGGAGCCGATGAAACGCGGTTTTTCGGCAACACCTGCTTATCAAAGCATCGGATAAAGGTGAAAGTTGGCAAGTGTATGTTTTATAACCCTACCTAATTTTTGCAAGTATTATTTAGTACCTACGTTCAATAGTTCTGGTACTTATCAGAGTAAAAGTGTTTCCTATGCCAGAGCCATCAAAATCGCAGGAAGAGTTTTGAACACAATAGTGATGTTAACCTATGACGTCATGAGGCTCCACCCACAGTGAAGAGATTTTACATATGGGGAAAAAGTCTCTTCACTGTGGCTCTGCCCACCTACCGATGACATATTCACTAATTGATATTAGTATCCATCCTAGACTTCAGCAATATCAATGATGGCGAACAGAATTTGTCATCGTCCCCATGATTGCATTATCATTCTCAATTATTATTATTATTATTATTATTATTATTATTATTATTATTATTATTATTATTATTATTATTATTATTATTATTATTTTGTGGATGTTTCATCGAAACTTCCACAGCAGTTGTAGGGACTAAGTTGTAAGCTTGGAATTCTTCCATTTCTTGATATTCTTATTGTTTCTACTTTACAAATAATTCAATGTACGTAATTCATACAAATAATGAACCAGTCTTTAGCTCATTTGTTGGATCTACATCTATTGAGGGCGGGAATACGAAAAGACAATCTGTTTTATTTTACCTCAGGCTTCGACACTATAGCCTATTTGCAGCAAGTCAGGAGCGGTCACTAGACGTAGAATTCAAATGAAAAGCAATGATACCTCATTTCCCTCAATAATTCGAGATGTAAAGGTCAACGCCATTGTTTTATTTCCGTTAATGTAACCCATTGCTATTTTTCTTTCTTTTTTTTATCTGTATTATACAGCACCCTAAACAGTGCTCGTATAGCCTACTCGCTGCAAATAAAAGGTAATGGCAGGAGTCAAGATTTTGAGGGCAAGCCATTATTTACCTAATATTACCCACTGTAGAAATAATTACTTATTCACGCTATAGTAAATCTTGCCACGGGTCTTCTCGCTTGTATACAAATGCACTAATGCAGTCTTGCAACCACGGGACAATTCCATATCCCACTGGCCATTATCGAATTTGTTGAAGCCTAGACTGTGTAAGCGTTAGTGACTTACTGCCTACCTGTTGGATGGGAGGAGCCTCGTGACGTCATGTTATGTTTGCGTCACGAATGGCTTTAGGATCTTTGTGATTTTCTCGTTCCGGCATCGGCGACTTCATTTCACTCTATAAATATCAAAACTATCGAACTTAGGAACTAAGTAGTACCTGCAAAAATTAGGTAAGGTTATGAAATATACACTTGCCAACTTTCACCTATACCCGATGCTTTAACAAAGAGGTGTTGCCGAAAAACCGTGTTTCATCGGCTCTGAATCCCATAGTATAGTCTTACATTTGTCATTTTTGAATTTCAAGGTTCATATAGGCTAGCTTTGTACCTCCATGATGATGACACTTTGTTTTCTAGTATTCCTTATATCATTTTTGAATCCATCTTACATTTGTCATTTTTGAATTTCAAGGTTCATATAGGCTAGCTTTGTACCTCCATGATGATGACACTTTGTTTTCTAGTATTCCTTATATCATTTTTGAATCCAAAGTCTGTTTCTATCATTAGTGTCGTTGAATGCCTTTATCACTGACACTCTTCGTTGCCAGTATTCAGTGTGTCATATTTTTATCTCAAGGTTCATATATAATAAATGGAGTTGGAGGAGAACCTTGAAATGAGAGAGATCTTTACATTTCAGATTTTTATAAAAGATAAAGTGTGAGGTGCCTATTCTCTCAGGCAATTTCCCCATGAATGTTCCGTGTTTCCAATGTCACTCTATTTCATACAAACTCCACGCCCAGTGGTAACCGATTGTGGTTTTTCACAGCTAGCTGTCACAAAGGACCTACTTGACAACATAGTTTACTTTAAAGATGGTAAACAAGTCACTTGAGTACGAATAAAATTTTTAAAAAAGCAATGATTATCATACAATAACAATAATTATAGGAGAATAATAAGTGGCAGCACCTGATAAGTTTAGGACATATCATGAGGACGGTGTGTGTAATACGCATATAGAATTGACACCGTCATCCGATTCTATTGGCTTAGTAACATTGCAAGCAAGTGTCAACGTTGTCAAATACAAGAGGTCTCTGACCAAAAATGACATCAACAAAATATCATTGTGCCCTAGTTCAGACTTCATCAGAATCAAGGTCTATTGGTTTACAGTTATTCGCAAATTCCTTGAATCTTGTAATATAAAGCTTATCATATCAGTCAGTGATTTCCTTGACATGCTATTTTCCACTTTCCACTTAGAAAGAATCATGTAAGTGATTATGTATAACTGCTAAATAGTGCTACTGTCTTAATTATCAATATAACTAATACACATATAGCTGTGTAATTCCATGCTGAGGACTTTTTTTACTAGTATTCCGTGTGTCATTTTTTTATTTCATTGTGCCTTTCTGTCATTTATATAGTTGGGAACTTTTCGTGACGGCGTTTTTCAGTTTTGGCCTGGCTAAGTGGCTAAATATCTATTTTAGAGGCCCAGATTGGTCGGAATGAAAAAATTAATCAAAAATGGGAAAATGCTAGGCAATGGGATTATTGGTGCTCTTAGCATTTATGCTGAGGTCATGACTGCATTTCAAAATTGGTGCGGCTCAGTTGCCAAATTTCGATTTTAGAGGCCGTTATTGGTCATAATAATAATAAAAAAAATAATAAAAATATGATATTGGGCCAATATCGGATTCTTTGTGCCCATGACATCTATGCCCATGGATAGACTGCATTTCAAGTTTGGTGCAGCTGACTTGCTTAAAATGAAAAAAATTCCCCATAAATGAGAAAGTGGTCCAATGTGGGATATCGTTGCTAAGTAACCAATTGGTTCTTAGCCACGGAAAGAAAGTCTAATCCTTCGGGCCAGCCCTAGGAGAGCTGTTAATCAGCTCAGTGGTCTGGTAAAACTAAGGTACACTTAACTTGGTGCCTATAGTATTTCTGCCCATACCAAGTTGAGAATAATCTGTTTTGTTGAAAATGTTTGTATGGTCCTCTTCTCCTTTTGGGTGAGCGTATTTGTTACCCAGTGATAAATTATGTATTGTAAATTAATACAAATGGTCGTTTGCTCTTGAAAGGAAACCCAACATATTTTATTTAGTTTTGACGGTAAATCATTTCAAGCGCAAACTACCTGATGACCCTTTCGGAACCATCTGCTGGCGGTCCTGTTCTCTCACAGTAACACTAAGTCTTGAGTCAAGGAATAAGCCCCGGCAGAAGTCGTCAGTTCATAGAAGACTTTCTTACCCGGCGGACGTCGATCGGAATTGGGATTCTATTATCATTAGTTCGTCAGGGCGTTGCAAAGGAGGAGTAATTAGCCCCATTTTTTCTCCGTCGATCTGCACAAGTGTCTTAACATCGACGACACGATCTTCGCCAGATTTCCGAGGAACGGTTTTGATAAGGTCCGTCATCACGAAAAATATGCTGGTTTCTAAGGTGATTCCTTATCAGTTTATTTATCGTGGATAAATAAACAAATATGCCTTGTTGATGTTGTGATTAGATTATTCATAATTTATCACTGGTGTAACTTTTGCTTGCATATTACGCCGTAGAGATTATCAGCATTTCTAGGCATTTTAACGTTAGCTTCTTTTGCCATAGGATATTTTTTCCCCTCGAGTCAAAATTTCTAGGTTGTTAAGCCTGTGGTGATTAGATTTTAGTCACGTTAACTGGTGTCGAATGGAATGTATAAGCGACTGCTTTCAGATCGCACATAATTTCAATTTTACTTTAGATTTGCTGACTGATAAGTTTTATTGTCTAAGTTATAAGGTGCTCTGGTAAATTTTTTTCTTTCCCTTAGAATTCAATTTAATTTATATCTTGAGGGTTTCTTGAAACATCGGGGAAGATTAGAGAAGGAAAAACAGCATACCTGTAGTCACTTCTGACAGGAAATTCCTTCTTCCAATAACAAACCAACTAGCAATCAATTCATAAGTTGTCGAAAATTACCTTTCACATGGAAGTTCGACCTTTCATTAAAGTTTACATTTTATTGACTTGTTTTATTCCTTCCGTCGTATTTTTCTTTTCAAGATACCATGACACACACTGTCAAGGTTGGTACGGGGAATTGCCAATATTCATTTTAGAGGTAAAAGAGTGCGGCAGGGGGTCGGTGTCGATTTGAGGGGGAATTGTACCTAATCACAGGAACACCAAAAGCATGCGAAACGAACCCTGGGGAGTCATTTGATCAGAATTTGGGAAAATTGTTTTTTGAATTTTGTTTGTAATGATCTATCTTTTCTCCTCCCACCTGCCTCTCCTTCCCTCTCCCTTACTCTCCCTCCCTCTCTAATACCTCACTTCGTCTGTCCCCGTGTGGTTTCAAGGTTCATTAACCTTTTGCTAAGATGCTGTGGACTTTTTTTTTTCTTACTAGTATTCCTTGTTATATTTCAATTACAAGGTGCATATAGACATGTGCCTCCATGCTTATGGATATTTTGTATTAGTAGTCCACGTGTTATTTTTTAATCTTAAGGGTCATTTCTATCATTTACATAGACTGTAGCCTTTATACGTGGCACTCTCTTTGTTAGTATTCCCTGTGCCTTCAAGTTTAGGACTTTTCTTGTATTTTTGAATTTCAAGGTTAATTTCTGTCGTTTATATACTGTAGTTGGAAGCCTTTGAGCATGGCACTGCGTGTTTCTAGTATTCCATGTGTCATTTTTGAGTTTCAAGGTTTATATAGCCATGTGCCTTCATACTAAGGACTTTTTTTTTTGCATTCCATGTCTCATTTTTTAATTTCATATATAATCGTGCGCTTTCATTTTTAAGACTTTTTTTTTTTGCATCCCATTTGTCTTTTTTGAATTTCAAGATTCATTTGTATCTTTTATATAGCTGGTAGCCTTTATGCAAGGTTCTCCTGATTGCTAGCATTACATGTGTCATTTTTTAATCCCAAGGTTTATATAGCCATGTGCCTTCATTTTGAACTTTCCTTCTATTCCACGTGTCATTTTTGAATTTCAAGGTTCCTATAGCCTTGTGGCTAGATGTTATGGACTTTTTTACTATTCTTCCAAGTGTCTTGTTGAATTTGAGGGTTCATATAACCATGTGACCCCATTGTAAGGGCTCTTTTTAATTTTTTGTAAAAAAAACTATTGTGCCAGCGTTGTCTGTCCGTCTGCCCTCAGATCTTAAAAACTACTGAGGCTAGAGGGCTGCAAACAGGTAGGTTGATCATCCAACCTCCAATCATCAAACATACCAAATTGCACCCCTCTAGCCTCAGTAGTTTTTATTTAAGGTTAGCCATAATAGCGCATCTCGCAACGGTATAGGACAGGCCACCACCGGGCCGTGGTTAAAGATTCATGAGCCGCGGCTTATACAGCATTGTACCGAGACCACCGAAAGATAGATCTGTTTTCGGTGGCCTTCATTATACGCTGTACAGAAATCTCGATTGCGCCGAAGAAACTTCGACGCATTTTTTACTTGTTTACCGGTATTCCATGTGTCATTTTTGAATTCCATTCTTCCTTCTATTATTTATATAGCCGGAAGCTTACTCCGTGACTTTTCGTTCCAGTTTGGTTTCACTGCCTGGCTAAATACTGATTTTAGAAGCCTAAATTAGTCAAGATGGAAAATTTAAAAAATGGGAAACTGGTCACATTGGTGACTAGCATCTATACCCAAACCGTGACTGCATGTGAGCTTGGGTGCGGCTGATTAGCCAAATATTGATTTTTGAGGTCGAAATTTGTCCAAATGAAAAAAATTTACCAAAAAATGGGAAATTGTTCCAATACCAGATTATTTGTGCCAGTGGCAATTATGCTCATGGATAAACTCCGCATGTCAAGCTTGGTGCAACTGAGCAACGAAATACCCATTTTAGAGGTCGAAATTGGCAAAAAAAAAAAAAAGAAAAAATTGGTGCTTCTAATATTTCTGCCCATACGAATCTTCGTATCCGGTTTGATGCAGCTGAGTTTCAAAATATTAATTTTGAAGACAAAAAAAGTGATGGAAGGGGGAGGAGTCAATTTTTTTACTACATGAACCCAAAAAGTGTTCGAAATGGACCTTGAAGTCTGTTAGGCCAAAATTGGGAAAAAAATTTTTGAACGCACTAGACTTTTTTTTTTTTGTAATGACCCACTATTTTTTTTCTCTCTCTCTCTCTCTCTCTCTCTCTCTCTCTCTCTCTCTCTCTCTCTCTCTCTCTCTCTCTCTGACTTAGTCCGTCTGCCTCTGCTTGGTTTCAAGGCATAACTCTCTCTCTCTCTCTCTCTCTCTCTCTCTCTCTCTCTCTCTCTCTCTCTCTCTCTCTCTCTCTCTCTCTCGTGGATAGCTAGGGTCCCTTCGCTCTGCGATTAAGCCCACAAAGAGGCCCCCTTACCAAAGTTTCCATCCGGAATTGCCGGAGGACGCAGTTATTAGCCAAACTGATTTCCTCGATTTCCTCTAGCTTTGGAAAAAGATACGTGATCCATGCTTGGCTCTGGAACTTTATAATGGTCTCCAGAGTGTAGAAGAATCATTGTTGCTGGTATTCCATGCATAAATTTTAGAATTCAAAGCTTTATTTCTATCATTTATAAAGCTGGATGCCTCCTGTAGGGACTATGTTATTGAGGACTGGATGTCATTTTTGAACTTCAAGGTTCATTTCTATCATTTGCATTGCTGGGAGAATTTAAACACGGCACTTTTTGTTGCTAGTATTCAATTTGTCATTAACCGAAAACAGGAAAATGGCTCAACATGGGGTTATTGGTGTCCCTTGCATCTATGCCCAGGTCGTGACTCCGCTTGTCAAGTTTAGTGCGGCTGAATGGCCAAATATCGATTTTAGAGGCCGAAATTGGTCAATATGAAAAAATTTTCCAAATATATATGGGAAATTGATCCAGTGTTGGATTATTTTTTCCCAGGGATTGGATGGACTCTGCGTGTCAAGTTGGGAGTAGCTGACTTGCCCAAATACCGATTTTGCAACCCAAAATAGCTTAAAAGGAAAAAATCTGCCAAAAATGGGGAAATGGTCCAATGAGAGGTTTTTGGTATTCACGACGTTTATTTAAGCCCACATATCTCGTCTTTCTTTGTCATACTTCGTGCAGTTGAGTTGCCAAAGAATGATTTAGGTGCAAAAATGTTGGATAGGGTTATGTTAGTATATAAAAGGGAAAATTGGTCATAATCACAGGAACTCCAAAGGTGTGCGAAACGGACCCTGGAGAATCAGTTGGGCCAAATATTGGGAAATTTAAGTGTTGAATGCGCGGGAGTAAATTTTTTTTTAATGAACCATTATTTTCTCCTCCTTTCCCCCCCCCCTTCTCTCTCCTTCTCCCTTAATCCTCCCTCTCCCTCTCTTAATCCTCCATCTCCCTCAATCCTCCCTCTCCCTCTGACCACTCCCTTTCTCTATTTGTCTCTGTGTGGTTTGAAGCTCGATCTCTTCCGTTTTCTCTCTTGGATAACTAGGGTCCCAGAGCACCTCAGTTCAGGCCACAAAGAGGCCGCCTTACCAAAGATTCCCTCCGGAATCGCCGGAGGACGCCATTATCATTCAAACTGCTTCCCTCTAGTTATGGAAAAATACGTGATCTGTGCTTGGCTCCGGAGCTTTATAGTTATCTCCAGAGTGTACATGAATCATTGTTGCTAGTATTGCATGTGTTAATTTTAGAGTTTAAAACTATTTCTATCATTTATATATATCTAGAATCCTCCATGTACGAGGCTCTGTTATTGAGTATTGGATCTGTTATTTTTAAATTTCAAGGGTCTAACTACAATTTATATAGCAGAGATCGTTCATTTCAGTGCAGTCTTTGATGTTGCGTATTCCGTGTGTCATTGTTGAAATTCAAGGTTTCATTCTACCATTCTTATAACCATGTACCTCGATGGTGAAGCATTTTTTTCTTTCCACTAATATTCCATGTGCTATTTTTTCAATAATTTCAAGGTTCGTATAGCCGCGTAGACAAGAAGCTGAAAAATATAGCTTAAAAAAGTAAACTTGATCACACGTACGTGTTAGAAGTAATTTTATTTTATGTATGTCTTCAGATTGTGTTTTAGAAGAAATCCAGATGGGATGCCCAATTTCCGACTTTTTGATTCCCAAGATGGCGGCTACTTCAAAATGGCGGCCGTCCGTGTCCTTACTTTCGCTCATAACATAGTCAAGTAGCACCTCAAATTGCAGGTAATTCAACAAAGAATGTAGTAGATACATCAGTTCTACATCTTATTAATTTCAGTCGATACTAGAAACATTTTAGACTGATCAGTGTTTGTACTGCGATGCATTCTTTCATCCAGGTATAATAAACATATAAATAAGGTTCAAAACAAAGTTGTTATTGAAAACTAGCCTTTCCAAGAACATTTAAGTTACATCAAGCACAAGGAAATAAAAATGAAACAATGATGTTTGTATGATAATCATTACTATGAGATCACAAACCATTGCGCATTTAGTACTTTTGCCTTAGACAATCCTTATATAAAAAAAAAAGGAACAAAAGTCTCAGTGATATGCAATATATTGTGCACTGTTGAAATACTAATGTGCCTTGGACATTAATATAACTGAAAGCATACGCCAAAAGTAAAAAGATAATGCAACCACCTATCTGTTTTATATTCATATTTTCAGGAAAGAAAATAAGTATGTAAGTATTTTTTTTTAACACCAAAATGAAAATCAAAACACCGTAAACAGAGAAAGGAAAGATTTATTTTACCATCATCCCTCATTTCTCTTCTTTGACTGATGAATTTGCATGAGAAATTGTTGTAAGAACAAATGTTCCACTCTGAGAATATACCACAGAAATGCAGATTCATAAATCCATTTGCAAAAAAAAAAAAAAGGCAAACAAACAAACAAACATACAAAACCCAGTGAAGTCAAAATCTGCATTCTTATTTCAAAGATTATTTCTACCATAATGTTCTGTTATCTTTTTGTGCCTTACATTCAGATAACTGAAAATTATGTGCTTGTTACAGCCTGGCAGCACGTACACAGTGAAATGCGTAAAAATAAGTCGACTGTACACACAATAAAAAGATATTATGGACTGCTACAAGAATGGCCATGGCGAAATATATGCTTTGTGTTTTTACAACATAACATCATCATCTTAGGTCCTTGACTCCGTGTCATTGCTGATAAAGAGCAATGAGCGACACTAGTCATGCCTTCTTTTCAGGGAAGATGTTTTTCTTCACTCCAACTGAAGTTCTAGTGAACTTGGGTTTCTGCAATAGTCTTTGCACAAGCATGCTTTGGTGCCTGCAAGAGACAGACTTGTGCATTGGCAACGTCTAGTTGCACATGTTTCTCTTGATGAACATCCACACGAGGTCAGCTCAGCAGTTGCAGGTTCTGTGGTGAGAAGTTTTGGCTTCAGATAAAGTGTGTCGGCGTCTGTTCTTTTGAACTCCTAACCACTCTCCTGAACAGGTGGTAACTTCTGGAGGGCTTTGCTCATTTCCAGATCAGTGTCTGGAAATGTGCATGTCTAATGCACAGCTGGAAGGCGTCTTTGTTTGAGGGTATGTTCTCCAGTGCCCTTTTGGCTCTATGTAACATTGCACATAGCACTTGGTGGATTGACTGGCTGTGTGCTTGAGGCATACAGTTTATAAACAAAGTGTTCAGCTGCATCTAACGCTTGCTGGTTTGGAAAATCCTTGGCACCATGTCCCTCAAGTAAGTTTGGATCTTTGACAGAAACATTGCAGGCAGTCTGTTTTCCAATGCCAGTAAACTAGCTCGTTGAATCTGAACCTGTAAGTGTATGAAATCCCATAATCAAGGATCTCTCTGAGTTTGAGTCTGATTTGGTGAACAGCAATGAAGGGCTTCTTTCTAGCAGTTCCAGCCTGCATCCACAGAAACTGAGTCAGCGATCCTTGGTGAGCCACCAACAGAACAAGAACATCGATGTCTCAGCAGTGAACAATGACCTGGGCAAATCCCTGCTGTTTTGCATCTCGAGCATGGAGAACAATTCATTTACCAGTTTCTTCATGGTCATATCTCAATGAAGTGATGTGTCTCTCAGAAGAAGACCAGCTTTTGGTTCATTCCATGAATCTCCCAGTAAGAACAAGTTCCCTGCCAACTCCAGCTTCGAAGGCCTCCATGAGTTGTGTGGACAAAAAGGTCACAAGGCTTGCCTAGCTTTCATTTAGGTTGATGAAACGATCCAAGTTTCCAATGTTTGGTCTCTGTGCTCCACACATTGCTTGATGACTGTTTTTCTTCTGTACCCTCTGACCTAGTGTTCCTGCCTTGATTGAGTGTGCTTCATACTGATCAAACACAACATCAACACATTTGCATGTTTCAGAGAAACAGGAGGTGACAGTAACAAGTCTTTTAAATTATCAGTCCATTCACCAAATGTTTTTGCTCCAGAGTGATTTGCAAGGTACTGAACCAGTGCCACCCCAACAAGGATGACGCATGTTTGTGTGACATTTTGTGGTGGAACGTCTTCAGGCAACCCTTTGGTCAAGATATAGGTCAGGTCTGCTTTGCTTCTTTGAAACTGGTGGTTTTGGTCCAGTGTTGCCAATGATGGAGGAAATGGGCAAAGCTCCTTTTCCAGAATTTTGCAGACATTAGCTTCTCTCCCTGCTTCCATGGCTGTAACTAGGCATCAAAAAAGATTCTGTCTGCCTTGAACGACACTGTCTTCTGCTTTGCAACTATGATCTCAGTCATGTACATGGAGTCAAATGTCTTCAGCTTCTTTGCCTTAATGTTGTTGTAGAAATTGATGTTCTTTTCTACAATTCTTTCTTGAACAAAGTCATGTACAACAGTTTTTCCTGTGTTTTCTGCTGTCAGCAGATCATCAGATACATCCTCACTAGCAACATCCCTTGTTGTGAGTGAAATCAAGGGGGGGGGGGTTATTCCTGACTGAAGAGATTGAACCTCAAAAACTGGCTTGTAATTTTTTACTCTGTCCTCTTGGTCTCGTTTCATTTTTGCTGGTCCAAATTCCTTGTGTCTGAGCTCCTCTTCATCATCTTCATCTTCAGTCACCAATTTGAACATAGCTTTTGTGTCCTTTGACAGCTGTGCCCTTTCATTGTACGTCATGGACCATCTGTCTTTAGCAGTGTCTGTTTTTGATATACCTATGGGCAAAGCTCGAGCATTGTTTCGGAAGTGTGCTTTGTCCTTATTTGGCAAAACTTTGAGTCTGTAACATCCAACTGGCAAAACATGCATTTTTCTCAATCAGTACAACTTGTCTGATCTCAGAGACTTTCCAATAGGTTCAGCCTCAAATTCTGGGGAACTTTGCGTTTCCTGGTCTTATAAGAGGTGCAAAATAATGAGCAGGTGGACATGTACTACTGGTTTATTGGGAAAGCAGGTCACATAAAACGGCGTGTGGATGTCATACAAAGGCATACAATAGGATACAGGTGACCCAAGGTCAAGTGTTCTTAATGTGACACAGGACAGGTCAATACAAATAACATGAAAAGTTAAATTACAAGAATTGACACAATAATACTCTGACACATGTACAAAGTAAACAGGCATAAATAAATTGGTAATAGATACGTATTTACATAGATAAAAGTGTGGCTGTTGAGCGTGACCCAGGCTTGTAGGAAAGGCACCGTAGAAAGCGGGAGGTTCACCATAGAAACCCGTTGAGCTGGGACTTTACAATACTCCCCCCCCCAAGACATGGGTAGTGTCTGATCAAACTAGGTATCTGCTGGGCCGCCAGAGAGTGCCGCGGCTCCGTGAAGTCAGCTGGGGGGTGTGGTGTGAGTGGGAGCCACTGGCTGTGGCACTGTCTGGGTGCTTCCGGGGGCGGCCACGCGACTTTCTTTTGGGTTGGGCTGGCTGCTGGGGCAGCGGTCCCTGCAGAGGGCTCTGCGTGGTATCATCAACGACTTCCTCCAACAGGGCGGGCTTGAGACGGTCAACAGACACCCAGTCGTCCTTCCCGTGTGTGGCCAGCCAGAATGCTTTGGTGTTCCACTCCAGCAAGCGGAAGGGCCCCTTGTAGGGCCTGGTTAAGGGCGGGCGGATGGCATCGTTCCTGACGAAGATGTGGGTGGTGGAGGACAGGCCGGGAGGCGTGAAAGGTGCCATCCTATCAGTATACATCCGCTGGCAGGGGGCGAACTTCCCGACCTGTCACGGAGCCTCTGGACTGTCAGGTTGTGGTGATCTCCCGTGATGAGTTCGCCCGGGACTACGAGGGGCTCCCTGTAGACTTTCTTTGCTGCGGACAGGTCGCCGTTGGCTCTGGGGGCGGTCCTCAGCCCAAGGAGGACCCAAGGCAGCTGATATTTCCAATCCTCGGCGGTGCAGCAGGCCATGAGGGACGCCTTCAGGGACCTGTGGAATCTTTCCACCAATCCGTTGGCTGCAGGGTTATAGGTGGTGGTGGTGTGGTGGGAGGTCCCCAGCAGGCGTGCCAGGGTAGACCACAGCTCGGACAGGAAGGCAGGACCCCTGTTGGTGGTTATGTGGTCTGGGACACCGAACCGGCTAACCCAGCTGGAGAGGAGGGCCTCAGCACATGCACTGGTGGTGGCTTCTTGCATGGGCGTCACTTCAGGCCACCTGGTTGAGCGATTGACGATCGTCAGGAGATATCTGGCTCCGCCTGATGGGGGAAGGGGGCCTACCACGTCTACATGGATGTGTCCGAACCGCCTCTCCGGCTGGGGAAACTTGCCCACCCCCGTCTCGGTGTGCCGCCCCACTTTGCTGGTCTGGCACCGGATGCACTGTCTCGCCCAGGCCATCGCGTCCTTCCACATACCGTGCCAGATGAACTTCTCTGCCAACAGCTTGGCCGTTGTCCTGCCGGAGGGGTGGGACAGCCTGTGGATGACGTCGAACACCTGACGGCAGCAGGAGGCGGGTACGAGGTGGCAGGGTTGGCCAGTGCTTACGTCGCTCAGCAGTGTTGGCCCCCCAGGGACGAGGGGCACGTCCTTCCACTTGAGCATGGATGGCGGTGCGGTAGGCTGGGACCTCTGGGTCGGTGGTCTGCTCCCGGACGAGGTCCTCGTAGTCGATCCCGAGCTGCACTGTGTTGAGCTCGATCCTTGAGAGGGCGTCTGCTACAGGGTTCCTTCTGCCGGGGAGGTACTTGATTGTGCAGGTGAACTCCGCGATGGCTGCGTGATGCTGCTGCTGCCTGGAAGACCATGCGTCCCCCTGCTTTGTGAAGGTGTGGACCAGCGGCTGGTGGTCCATCCAGATTGTGAAGGGCGTACCCTACAGGAGGAACTTGAAGTGACGTACCGCCCAATACACTGCGCAGAGTTCCTTGTCGAAGGTGCTGTAGCGGGACTCTGCAGGGCTGAACTTCCTGCTGAAGAAGGCGATGGGCTGGGGGGTTCCGGTGACGACCTGCTCCAGGACAGCCCCACAGGCGACTTTGCTGGCGTCTGTCATCAGCTGGAGGAGGGCGTTGGGGTCCTGGTGGGCAAAGGCAGTTGCCTCGGCGAGGGCGGCCTTTGTCAGGGAAAGGGCCTGTTGCTGGTTGGGTCCCCAAACTAAGGTCTTCAGGTGGCCCTTCAGGATCTCCGTCAGGGGGGCCATGGTGTGCGCAACCCCGGGGATGAACCTCCGGAAGTAGTTGACGACCATCCCGGGGAATTCTTGTACGGCCTTGACGGAGGTAGGGGTGGGGAACCTGGTAACGACTGCAACCTTTGATGCGAGTGGACAGACGCCCCCAGGGATATCTCGTGGCCCAGGAAGTCAACTTTTTCGGCGCAGAAGGTGCATTTATCGAATCTGATGATGAGGCCGTTCTCCTGCAGGAGCTTCAGGGGATAATGGTCTGGTTCAGTTGCGAGGCTGAGCCGCCTGTAGTTGCTGCAGGGTCTTCCAGGAGCCGTCAGGTTTCTGCACCATGTGGAGGGGAGAGGCCCACAGGCTGGAGGCCTTCCTGCATATGTCCATACGCTCCATCTCAGCAAAAGTGTCCTTGGCCTCCTGAAGGCGCCGAGGGGGGAGCCTCCAGAACTTTGTGTGCGTTGGGGGGCCCTTCGTTTTAAGGTGGTAGATTTCGTGCTTTATAGTGGCCCCGGGCACTTGGCACAGTTCGGGTTTGAAGACGTCGGGGAACTCCTTCAGCAGCTGGGCGTACTGGTGCGGGGCGATGGAGTAGATGGCAGGTGCGCTGGGGCCCGTCGCCAGGGGAGGGACTGGCAGGAGTCGGTATCCAACAGGCGCTTGCAACCGATGTCGACTGCCAGACCGAAGTGGGCGAGGAAGTCCGCGCCCAGGAGTGGGGTCCTCACGTCCACAACTATGAAGTTCCAACTGTACCTCCGTCCAAGGATGGAGACCGACAGGAGCCTGGTGCTGTCGGAGAGGATGGGGGACCCATTGGCGGCCATCAGGGAGGCAGCCGGAGATGGTGTCGCGGATGTAAAAACCTACTGGTTTTGGGCTGCCAAGGCGGCCTGTCTTTTGGATTGGCGAAAAAGCAGGGAGGTTGGCAGTTCCGGCGTCCTTGCCATACCACTGGTGGTAGTAGCAAGGCCCGGGTGGGTGCTTCTTGTGATGGTAGGTTGGCTGCTGCCTGGTGATGGCGTCTCCTCCTCCACCAGCTGGAGGGAGTTGATGGGGTGTGCGGGCATGGATGCCTGCTTCGCTGCCCTTGTGGAGTCTGTCAGCTGCTGCACCGTCCTGATCAGGTCCCCGAGTGGCACTGTATGAGGCTCGAGGATCTGGGTCTGAACCTCCGGGAGGAGCTGACGGAGGAAGATCTCCCTTGACAGGCTTATCTTTGACTGCCTGCTGCTGCTGTCCATCTCAGGAAGGGTGAGGAGGTCCTGGATCACGCCCCACATCTACAGGAAGTTCTGGTCATGTCAAGGGTTGTTCACGAGGTCAAGATTTTGGTAGGTGATGGGACGAGCTTCCTGTAGACCTCTTCCGGGAGGGTGTTGATCACGGTGTCTGCCTGCAGCACCTAGTCAGTAAGTCCTGCCAGTCTGAACTGCCCCTCGACCCTGTAGAGCCATGGTGACGGGTTGCTGTGCATGAAGGGCGGCAGCTTCATGGCAAGGGCGGACTTAGTTTGTTCCATCAAGACGGGCAGCACACGGGGAGTAGGTACCAGCGTGGAGGAGAGCGCGAGCCTTGGCGTGGGGGAGGGCACGGGGCGGGTTGTGAGTGAGGGGGATGTCCAAGTCCGCGAAGTTTGCTGTTAATTGTATGTGAAGGGCTACCAAAGTCCTTAGTGTCGGGCCCCAACCAGCAGCGGGCCTTCTCCCTGACGAAGGCCGCCCTCACCAAGGCAACAGCCTTTGCCCACCAGGACCCCAATGTCCCCCTCCAGCTAACATTGGACGCCAACAACGTCTCCTGTGGGGCCGTCCTGGAGCAGGTCGTCAACGGAGCCCTCCAGCCCATCGCCTTCTTCAGCAGGAAGTTCAGCACCACTGAGTCCCGCTACAGCACCTTCGACAGGGAACTTTTCGCGGTGTACCAGGCAGTACGCCACTTCAAGTTCCTCCTGGAGGGTACGCCCTTCACAATTTGGACGGACCAACAGCTGCTGGTCCATGCCTTCACAAAGCTGGGGGATGCATGGTCCTCCAGGCAGCAGCGGCACCTCGCAGCCATCACATGGTTCACCTGCACAATCAAATACCTCCTCGGCAGGAAGAACCCTGTAGCAGATGCCCTCTCGAGAGTCGAAATTAACGTGGTGCAGCTCGGGATGGACTACAAGGACCTCGCCTGGGAACAGGCCACCGACCCAGAGATTCCAGCGTACCACACTGCCATCACGTCGCTGAAGTGGAAGGACATGCCCCTCACCCCTGGGGGGCCAACACTGCTGAGTGATGTGAGCACTGGCCACCCCCGCCCTCTGGTGCCAGCCTCTCGCTGTCGCCTGGTCTTCGACATCATCCACGGATGGTCCCACCCTTCTGGCAGGATGATGGCCAAGCTGCTGGCAGAGAAGTTCGTCTGGCATGGCAGACGGAAGGATGCAACGGCCTGGGCGAGGCAGTGCATTCAGTGCCAGACCAGCAAAGTAGGATGTCACACCGAGTTGGGGGTGGGCGACTTTCCTCAGCCGGGAAGATGGTTCGGACACATCCACGTCGACGTCGTGGGTCCTCTTCCCCCATCAAGAGGAGCCAGATACCTTCTGACAGTCATCAACTGCTCCACCAGGTGGCCCGAAGCGACACCCATGGAAGAAGCCACCGCCAGTTCATGAGCCGAGGCCCTCCTCTCCAGCTGGATCAGCCGGTTCAGTGTCCCGGACCACATAACTACGGACAGGGGCCCAGCTTTCCTGTCCGAGCTGTGGACCGCCCTGGCACGCCTGCTGGGGACCACTCACCACAGCACCACCACCTACAACCCCGCAGCCAACGGACTGGTGGAAAGGTTCCACAGGTCTCTGAAGGCTTCCCTCATGGCTCGTTGCACCGCCGACAATTGGAAGTACCAGCTGCCTTGGGACCTCCTTGGGCTGAGGACCGCCCCCAGAGCCAACGGCAACCCATTTGCAGCTGAAAAAGTCTACGGGGAGTCCCTCGTTGTCCCGGGCTAACTCACCACGCGGGACCGGGACAACCTAACAACTCAGAAGCTCCACGACAGGGTCGGAAAGTTCTCCCCCTGCCAGCAGACGTATACCGACAGGACGTCCCCCTTCATGCCTCCTGGTCTGTCCTCCGCCACCCACGTCTTCATCAGGAACGATGCCGTCTGCCCGCCCTTAACCAGGCCCTTCATCATGCTGAAAAGGAACAAAAAAGGCATTCCGGGTGGCCATCCATGGGAAGGACGATTGGGTGTCGGTAGACCGCATCAAGCCCGCAATCATGGAGGAGGATGTTGGTGGCACTCCCCAGTGGTCCCTGCAGGAGACGTTGCCCCCTCAGCCCACCCTGCCCACAAGAAAGTCGCGGGGGCGCCCCTGGAAGGCCCTGGGCCCAGGCGAGGGAACAACCAACCGCTCCCATACGCAACGCACCAGAGTCAAACATACCCCCCAGCTGACGCCGAGGAGCCGCAGCCCTCTCCGCCGCCCCAGCAGATACCTGCCTTGCTCATATGTTACCTACGTCTTGAAGGGGGAGTATTGTAAAGTCCCCGCTAAACGGGTTTTCTGTGAAGAACCTCCCATTTTCTACGGTGCCTTTTTGCCTGACCTTAGGTCAGGGTAATCAGCCCTATTTGTACTATGTAATTGTACATTCATTACCTATCCATTTTTGCCCTTGTATATTGTGTATGTGCCAGAATATCTTTGTGGTTAATTTACTATTTTTATTTGTCACATTATCTGTATGTACCTGTCTTGTTTTGCATGGGTCACTTGTATGCCTTTGTATGTCTTTGTACTGACGTCCGCATGCCGCTTTATGAGCGGGCTGCTTTCTCAATAAACTAGCAGTACTCGTCTACCTGCTCTTTCTTTCACACTCTCTCACAACCTTAAACCAAAAATAAAAGTAGTCTATGTCCCGAAGGATGAAGATGACATTGTCGATAACATTGTAAAGAAAAACCCATGGATAGGTAGCCTCATTTGCGAAAATGACAACCTGAAAATTGTAAAGGAAATGATAGCCAAAGATGACAAATATAAACACTATCAAATGCACACCACAAATACGAAAGGCTATCTATGATAGAGGTGACAAATTGTGTACACTGTGTAGCCGTTGCAAAGTATACGACTGTTAAGTGCCGCTATAAATGTCAGAAATTTGGTCATAGCACAACAAATTGTAGAAATGACCAAGCTTGACCTAGATTTGGTGAAAATCACAAGTCAAATGAATGTGCTAGCAGCATCTTCAAGTGTAAAAATTGTGTAAAGAAAGGCCATAGGGATACTAAACATAAAACATATGATGGCAATAAGTGCACAGTACAGAATGTGCCAAAGGTGAAAAATAATACGGATCATGGTTTTGACTAATAATCTTCTATGCAATTTAATACCAGAAGAAAGCAAATTTAAAAATGAACTAAAAGACTCTCCTATTCTGCAGGAGCTACGATACTGACGAGAAAACACTGAAAGCCAATTATAAAATATATAAGAAGCACCTTATTTTGAAAACGTACAAGGGCCCACCAGAGAGGGAATTATCCCTGTGAAGAGCTGGACATAAAACCAAACCAAGTGAAACAAAGTGAAGTGAACGACCCTACATTTTCTCCTTCCCCATGTCTTCCCATTGTCTCTCTGACCGCTCACTTTGTCTGTCTGTCTGTGTGGTTTCAAGCTCTCACTCTCTCCCTCCCTTTCTTGGATATAACTAATGTTCTTGGGCTCAGCAATTAAGCCCACAAAGAGGCCCCCCTCACCAAACATTCCCTCTGAAATCACTGAACTGTGCCATTAGTAGTCAACCTGATTTTCCATAGCTTTAGAAAAGGACACGCGATCCATTCTTGGCTCCAGAGCCTTATTGTTGTCCCAAGCATGGAGAGAAATCGTTGGGGCTTTAATTCCATGCGCCATTTTTAGAATTTAAAGCTTTATTTTTCTTGTGTCATTTTTAAGTTTCAAGTTTACTTTCTATCTTTTATATGGCAGAAATCCTGCACTTCAGTGGAGTCTTTGTATGTTGAGTATTCCATATGTCATTTTTGACTTTCAAGTTTCCACCCTTTCATTTTTATAGCCGTGTGCCTAAATGCTGTGGATTTTTTTTACTGGTATTCCAAATGTAATATTTGAAGTTCAGTGTTCATTTCTGTCATATAACGGGGAGTCTTTTTCCATGGCACTTTTTTTTTTTTTTTGGTAGTGTTCCTGGTGTCATTTTTAAATTTCTAGGCTCATTTCAGCCATTTATATAGCTGTGAGCCTTTATCCATGGCAATCTTTTTTGTTACTATTCCATGTGTCATTTTGAATTTTAAGTTTTATTTTTATCTTTTACATAGCAAGGAGCTGTTATCAGTTGCACTCTTATGTTAGTATTCCTTGTTTCATTCTTAAATTTAAAGGCCCTTTCTATTTTATGTTGAGTGTTCTGTGTCATCGTTGACATCCAAGTGTCCACCCTGTCATTTTTATTGCCATGTGCCTAGATGCCGTGGACTTTTTTACTAGTATTCCATATGTCATTTTGGAATTCGTGTTCTTCATATAGCAGGAGCCTTTATCCATGGCACTCGATTTTGCTTGCATTCCATGCGTCACTACTACATTTCAAGGTTCATATAGCCTCATGCCTCCATGTTCCATTTTTTTATTTTAAGGTTAATTTTTATTATATAGTTGGGAGCCTTTGTGCAAGGCACTATTTTTTGCTAGTTTAACATGTGTCACTTGTGAATTTCAAGGTTCTTATGACATGTGCCAAGATTCTGTGGACTTTTTCTTTTTTTTTTTTACTATCCATTTGTCATTTTTTGATTGTTCGTTTCTGTCATTTCTATACCTAGGGAGTGTAATTTTTGACTGAGTATCCAGTTTAGTCTAAGTAGCTAAATACTGAATTTAGAAACCCAAATTGATCAAAATGTAATAGTTCATCATAAATGGGGAAATGGTCCAATATGAGATTTCTGGTGACCTTAGCATCCGTGCCCAAATCTTGAATCGCATGTCAAGTTTGGTGCGGCTGGATAGTCAACTGATTTTTGAGGTCGAGATTAGTCTGAACAAAAAATGTTCTGCCACTGGCATCCATGCCCGTGCACTTTGCATATCAAGTTAGTTACAGCTGACTTTCCAAATACCGATTTTCCAGGCCTAAATTGATCAAGATTAAAAAATTCGCCAAAAATGAGAAATTGTCCAATGAGGGAGATTTGGTGCTTTGACATTTCTGCCCATATCATGACTGAAGCCAATATATGCAAGCCGCGTCACTTCCAGGACGCCATGTTTGTTTACGTTTAGGGCAAGGTGCTCAGCGCTCCAAACGGCCTCGTGGCGTAACTATCAGCTTGGTGGGTGATGGCAAAGTCTATAAATACTTTTTAGGTAATGGTAGGCTCTGACGCAGCTTAATTTTCCCAAATTAGTACAACTTGCTCGACAATGCCAGCTTATTGTTCAGCATATGGCTGTAACAACGACAAGGTGTTTGAAAGCAGATCCCCAGTCTGCTTGTCAGCAGCAACATCCTGTCTTAACAGGTTTCTCTCCATCATTTATATAGCAGAGAGCCTGCATTTCACTATTGTCTTTGATGTTGAGTATTTCATGTGTTGTTTCTGAATTTCAAGGTTCCACTCTATCGTTCTTATAACCATGTTCCTTCATGCAGAGAATTTTTTTTTACTAGTATTTCATTAATCATTTTTGAATTGCAGGTTCATTTCTCCAATTTATATAGCAAGCAGCCTTTGTCATTTACACTCTTTATTACTAGTGTCATATAGTGCTTCTATGCTGAGGACTTTTTTACTGGTTACTTCATATGTTGCTGTTCCGTTTTAAAATTCATTTCTGTCATTTATAGAGTTGGGAGCCTTTATGCATGGCACCACTTCTTTTTAACATTCCATAAGTCATTATTGAATTTCAGGGTTCATTTAGCCATGTGACAAGATGTTCTGCACTTTGTTGCTAGTGTTTGTGTCGTTTTTTTAAATTTCAAGTTTCAGTTCTATTATTTATATAGCTGGGAGCCTTTATTTATGGTACCTGTTGCTGTAGGTATTCCATGTGTCATATTTAAAATTCATTGGTTCTTTCTGTCATTGACAAAGCTGGGAGCTTACTTCGTGACTTGCGAGTCCCGTTTGGTCTAGTTGAGTAGCTAAACACTGATTTTAGAGGACCATATCCGTCAAAATAAAGAAATTGCCAAAAATGGGAAAATTGTCGATTATTGGTGCCCCTAGTATCTATGCCCATGTTGATTCTCGGCACATTCAGTTTGGTGCAGCTGAATGGCCAAACCTACCAGTTTTAGCATCCAAAATTTGTCAAAATGAAAGACATCACCAAAAATGGAAGATTTGTCCAATGTGGTATTATTTGTGCTCATGACATATGTGCTCATGGATTTTACAGTGCATATCAAGTTTGGCGCAGCTGACTCGCTGAATTTCGATTTTAGAGGCGGTAACTTCTCAAAATAAAAAAAATAAAAAAATCGCTAAAAATAGGAAAATGCCCTGTGTGGGATTTATGGCCTCATAACATTTCTGCCCCTCGAGTAGGACTCCTTGACGAGGTGAGGGGCTAAGGACCCTGGCCTTTGGGCCCGGGTCCTGATGAAACATCCTACGCAGTTTTTGGTTTAAATGGCGTGGACATTTCCACATTTGCAAAATTTTACTGCTTAGGTGAGTCTGGGAAGGGATCGTTTTTTGGACGGGGTTTGCATTCAAAGCTAATTGTGGGAGTTGTGGTGGTTGAGTCACCACCCGATATGGTTTGGACCCAAGAGATGGTGATGGGATTTTGCCCATCACTATCTTGAAGGCGGAACCATCTCCGGGGATCAGCCCATCGGAATCCAGGGGAGGCTGGTTTCTCGGGGTGGGACTCCTGGCTTTTGTCCAGAAGCCCACCAATACTGTTGGAGTGGGGAGTCAGCCCCCCATTAGCAGCGGCAGAACTCCCAGCAGGCAGATTGGCTTATACCTGGGCCACTGTAAGCATATTGGTGCTATCCCAAAAGGGTTAGGGTATGGGGTGGACTTGGGAGTCAACTCTCACTTGTGCCATTGGTAGAGAATGTGAATACCTGACTGGTCCACGATACTTTCTTGATATAACTAAGCAGTTTTGGGTGGGTGGATGAGCCAGTTTGTGTGTGGTGGTCTGATGTGTGCATGATTGGTATCTTGGGGTCTCTTCGCAAGCTTTGTCAGTGTGTTGGGGCGGGGAAGCTGGCCAGTAGAAGCTGCCCAGTTTTCCCTTTTTGATGTGCCGTCGGGGTCTGTGCGGGGGCACTTGGGTGTCGGGTGTGCACTTTTTGGACTTCTGCATGTGAACTGGTTTAAATTTATGGATTTGGCTACTACTTCTCCCTCCCCTGGATCCGGCGACTTAACGGCACTGGCAACGACTTCTGGCATGAACATAGATACGAGCTTGGTTGTTGGACAGAACCAAACACTGAGACACCAGGGTGTTAGTAAATCTGGTGGATTTGATTCAAATAATAGGGTCCTTTCATGCACTAATGTAGGGTTGTTGTTAGATTATGAATGTTTATACAACGTAGTAAAACAATTTGGCAAAGTGGAAAGAATTAAATTAATTCTAGAAAAAGATAAGCAGTAATTTTCTGCTTTTGTTAAGTTTTTCTCTCCCTTGGAAACTAGTGAGGCACAACAAGGACTCCATGGCCACATTCTAAATGACTCGGTTCTCAGCACGAAAGTGTTTTCAGTGAAAAACTTAAATGATGAGCCACTTGATTTTATTCCTAAAACTGAAGAACATGGACCAGCCCCATGTACCAGAGCTCTTCCTCCCCTTTATGGCATGTTGCTATCTACAAGGAGGGAGGGAAAAATTTAATAAAAGCCACTGAATGCATTGAGAGCAAGGTTGGTTCCATTCCCATTGGAAATTTAAAACGCTGTGGAAAGAACCTTCTAATAAAAGCTGGTAATGAGACTCAAGCAGTCCTGCTATTAAATTTTAAACCTCCTGAAAGTGGAAATATTGAATGTATTTCATCTCACAGATTCTTTAACACACTGAAAGGAGTAGTTTACTCAAAAGACTTGCATGTTTTTAAAGAGGAAATTTTCCATCGATGCCCTCCTTGTGTATCTCATGTTAAAAAACTGGGTGGGGATGCAGCTATCCTTTTAACCTTCTCCTCCAATTACCTACCTGATACCATCATTGTTGGCCATGAGAGGATGCAGGTTAAAAATATAAAAGAAATCCCAAACAGTGTTGCAAATGCTTTGAATATGGTCACATTCAAAACTCTTGCGATAAAAATAAAAGATGTCCTGTGTGCTCTGCAGAGCACGATAATGTTATGAGTGTGAAGCAGCCTGATACTGTTTCCTATGTAAGGGTGATCACCCTCCAAATTCTAGGGCTTGCCCCAGATATAGATTTGAACAAGAAGTGTTGGCAGTGGCTGTTAACAAACACGTCAGCATTAGCGAAGCAAAGCTCGCGGTAATGGGGGCAAACAAAAGTGCCAACTCTGCCTGTGCTTCTGCAATAAAACTTATGAAAAATTCTAGCAATGTAAGGCCACCAATAACTGCATCTGATGGTAGATATCGTAAACCTGCTATTCCTCTGATTGTAAATAATAATGAAAATCTCCAAGCTGGTTAGAAACTTTCGTCGGCAAGTGCTTTGGAATCCAATACCAAAAATTGTACTTCCAAAAGCACAGAAAAAGTCGATACAAATACCACCTCTACGATAGCTGCCAATTCATCTCCAAAAATAAGTATGCCAAAATCAACTAATAATTCAAGAAGATGTTCTAAAAATACTTCAAACAAAAATAAGTTGAAGGAACAACCCCAATTAGATAGATCTAGTTTAGAGCCATCAATCGTCACAGCCACAAACAAAAATAATAAAAAAGCTATAATTACAACTACCAAGAAACGCACAAGAAATACTTCCCCAAATAATTATAGCATTACAGTAAAAACTTCGAATGGGTTCAGTGTTTTGGAAGAGATCTCTCCTCCTAGGAAGGTGGTTCCAAAAGTATATTCAGAACAAAAACATCTGAGTTCAGTTCAGTCTTTCTGCCTTAAAACAAATAGGATTAGTGATGCACAGAATCAAAGTAGAAATTCTGAATATCAGGATCATAACAAAAAATATGAAGATCAACCAAAGACCCTGAATTCCAATTCAGATGAAAAGGGATTAAGAAAACAATCTCTTATAAAGGAGAATTTCCCACGTCACTCTAGGAACAGTACTTCCCCTCCAAGGAGTGGGAAATAGCACGTTTTACCACCTTAGCATCCATGCTCGATATCCTTCAGTGGAACTGTAAAGGTCTCAGAGCCCATACAGAAGACCATAAAGTTTTAATGCATGAATTCAATCCAGGCATTATATGCCCGCAGGAAACGATGTTAGGCAACTCTCCTCATAATCCTGGACTAAATTATTCAATATTTAAATCATATCCCCCAATTAGTGATCGTGCCCATGGAGGTGCTGCAATTATTATTAATAAATCTCTACAGCACTCCACAATACAACTAAATACAACTCTACAAGCTGTTGCTATTTCAGTCATTTTGGAAAAGAGGATAACAGTCTGCTCCTTGTACCTTCCACCAGACCTTGCTTTTAACACTGGAGATATTCAGTCCTTAACTGACCAACTTCCAGCTCCTTTACTTCTCCTAGGTGATTTTAATGCCAACAACCCCCTTTGGGGAAGTCGGTTTTTAGACAGTAAAGGGAAATTAATCTAAGACATTATTGACAGGAATGATGTTACCCTATATAATAATAGATCAATGAACTTCCACAACATTCATGATAATCATTTCTCTGCACTGGACGTTAGTATTTCTTCAACAGATATCCACCTTGATTTCAAATGGTCTGTTAATAAAGATTTAAATGGAAGTGATCACTACCCGATCCATTTGAAATATGCTGTAAATGCTCCATCTGAAGTTTTACCTAAGTGGAAGGTTGAGGATGCAGGCTGGGATAAATTCAGTAAGGGTGTCAATCTAGATAGGGAGTTTGAGTCCTTTCATTCCCATCTAGATGCCGATGATTACTTTATTGGATCTACTTTGAAGAGTGCTGAAGGCTCGATTCCAGAAACAAAGGGCAAACCTCGTAGACCTGCAGTTCCCTGGTGGAATAAGACGTGGTATTCTGAGGAAAGTGACTAGGAAGTGCTACAGACATTACAAAACTAATGGCTCCCCTCAGTCTAAATTAACCTACAATCGTGCTTTAGCCAAGCAGCGGCGCTTTTATAAGAAAGCCAAAAGAGAATGTTGGCTTTACTATATTAATGGAATAAACTCCAAGACCCCACTAAGAGTGGTGTGGCACAAAATACGGAAACTGAGTGGAAAATTTGTTGCGTCACCATTACCCTCATTAAAAATAAATGACTCTCTAATCAGAGAGCCCACTGAAGTTGCCAATGAGCTAGGAAAACACTTTTCTAAAGTTTCCAGCCCTAACAATTATTCTCCAGAATTTCAAAGAATTAGGAATTCTGAAATGACTGAAATTTGATTCGGGAAAATCTGAACCATACAACTGCAGATTTTCCTTAAGGGAATTTCGTGAGGCGCTCTCCTCAAGTGAATCCACAGCACCAGGTGAGGATACAATTGTATATGAAATGCTTATAACACCTCCCAGATGATGCCAAAAAATATTTACTCAAGATTATGAACAAAATATGGAAACAGGAATCTTACCCAAGGACTGGAAAATATCCATAATTATTCCTATTAAAAAGCATAATAAAGATGCTTCCCAAGCCACCAGCTGTAGACCAATAGCTCTTACCAGCTGTGTGTGCAAGCTGATGGAGAAAATAATAAATACCAGACTAGTCTGGCACCTGGAAACCAAATTGAGTCGTTTCATTCTCATCTAGATTTGGTTTCAGGAAAAACTGCTCCACCCTTGATCCCTTGCTGGGGCTGACCAACCAAATCCAGCAAGGATTCGCCAAATAATGTCGACCATCAACATATTTTTTGACTTAGAGAAAGCATATGACACTACCTGGAGAATTGGCATCATGAAACAATTGCACAAGATGGGCATATGTGGAAGAATGATCAGGTTTATATATTCCTTTTTAACAGACAGATTTTTTAAGGTGAGAGTGGGAAACTCCCTCTCCCAACCTTTTATGCAGGAGGAAGGAGTTCCCCAAGGAAGCGTTTTAAGTGTAACACTCTTGTCAGTGGCAATAAATAGTGTGGTTGAAAAAATCTCACTCCATGTTAAATGCTCGCTTTTTGTTGATGACCTTGCAATATACTGCACAGAATATGATTCCTTGTCTGTATGTAAACATTTGCTATTACTAAGTGGGCTGATGAGAATGGTTTCAAATTCTCCTCTTCCAAAACAGTTGCAGTAAGATTTACCAGGTGCCGGCGTGTGGAAGAGGCTCCCACACTTAGTCTAAAAGGGTCCAACCTTCCTTATGAAAACGAAGTAAAATTTCTGGGGATGACTATAGACCATAAATTAACATGGGCCAGCCACATAAATCCCCTAAAGATTAATGTTAAACAGTCTTTGAATATTTTAAAGGTTTTGTGGATTTAGTTGGGGGGCTGATAAGAAATCCCTTCTGAGGCTATATGACTCTGTGTCGATCTAAGCTAGACTATGGCTGTCAAATTTATTCCTCAGCTTGTAAAACCTAGCTAAAGGAACTGGATGTTGTACGCAACATGGGGTCGAGAATATGCTCAGGGGCTTTTAGAACTTCGCCTGTTGAAAGCATATACGTTGATACAGATCATTTTCCCCTTGATCTAAGAGGGCAAGAGCTAGGGTTGCGATATGTGACTAGAATGAAAAGTGCTCCCAAAAATCCCTCCTTTCAAGTACTAAAGGAAAACACTCTCGAAATTTTTCTTGTGCAAGAGCTTCCAAACTATTCCAGATTTGACTGAATGAGGATGTTAGGAATAATCATATTAAATCCCAGAAAGTCCTGGAAGTAGAATATCCTGTAAATCCTCCATGGCTTATTCCAGAAGCATTAGTATGTTAAAATTGTTTAACAAAAAGGACTGCACTGACGAAGAGATTAGGGGAAAATTCTTAGAGCACGACGTTACCTATGCTAATTTTACAAAGATCTATACTGATGGATCAAAGTCAGATAGTGGTGTTGGTTGCGCTGTTATCCTTGGTGATACATCGTACACAGCTAAATTACCTGACTATGCATCAACATTTACTGCCGAATTAACAGCCATAGTCTCTGCAATAGATTTAGTTTTTCAAAGTAGTGACTCTAATTTTGTCATATACCCAGACTCTAGGAGCAGTTTAGAAGCTATTAAAAAATTTAATAACTTTCACCCATTAATTCAGAAAGCTCAGGAGTGGCTTTTTCATATCTATTATCAGCATAAATCAGTCTCTTTCTGTTGGGTCCCTTCTCATGTGGGGATTCGCGAAAACGAGATGGCAGACAGGGACGGAGTAATGAAATCTAAAAAAAAAAACGAGAGAAAAAAAACATACTGATATGGTCACGTCACAAGTATTTTTTTTACACACCACAAAACTCCAAAGAAAGAGGTAAGATAGATTCCTTCCACCACAAAAAACAATGTTTTAAAATATATCCAACATTCACTGAAAAAATCTCTCTCTCTTTGAAAGTAACATACTGTACATAAATATAATTGTATATGTGAAATTTACCGATCGTATATAAAGAGCTGTTCGTGCAGTACAAGTGGTATACAAAGAACTGAAGAAGTGAGTAATATGGAGATACACAGAAGAAATGGTAAAAAGGATACCGCAAACAACAGCTACACAGGAGAAATATTCTACGCCGATGGTGTCTTTGTAAGAGCCTGACGCCGTCTCTTCCAAACACGTGTGTGTTCGTCAGTCGTCATCCACGGAGAGGACAAGACAAAACAAGAGCATCTCGTTATCTTTCTCTGACCGAACGTGACTTCAACCATACAATATTTATGTCTGTTTCTCCCTAACCATTGTTGTCTCGATTTGTGTTTAATCACCATTACTTGCATTGCCATGCAAGCATTCTAATCATGTACTCATAATGTTCCACCGAATCTTCTGTACCAAACTGTATGTATGTTTCTGTTTGTGAAGACTCCTGTAACGTGTCAAAGAAATTTCACATAAATTATGCTACTGCTATTTATTAATCTGATCCAGGCTCTCATATTTATTGGCCATATGACGCCTGGCCTTTCCAGAGACAATGGAATTGACTGTGACCTGATGTCTCTCAAACAATAAACAATAATATGTCAGTGAACGAGTACAAACACAATACAAAACATACAGAGTTTTTACAATATGGATACAGTCTTGATGCCTGTGAATGAAGAAACATGTGATACACAATGTGTGACATTTGTATAAATACGCATAAAGTAAAAATGATTAAAATGCGTGACCTGGCACGTTTTGTGACAATTGAGCTTGAAGAAAAACTAAGTCACCAAAGAAAACAAGCTCAGCGGAGACTTAATTAATGGCGCCGCCAAACACTATCCTGGCGCCGATGTGACTCCTTTACAAATACTCCCCAAGACGAGGGACGACCTGACTAATCCCCTGTAGATGCTATCTGCTGGGGCCTGAAGGAAGTGCCGCGGCTCCTTGAAGATAACGGAGGGGCCTCCCGCCTGTGAGGCTGCTGGTTGGGCGGTCCCTTCCTGGGGCATCCCGCGCCTGTTCTCAGTGAGGGCGTGCTGGAGTGCAGTTGGGGGGAAGGGGTGCTCATCGCTGCCGGGACTCTCCGACAGGAAGGCGGGCTTTAACCGGTCTATGGAAACCCCGTCCTTGCCTGGGAGTGCCAGCTGGAACCCTTGCTGTTTCGTTCCAGCACGCCTGGAAGGGTCCCCTGTGGGCTTAGTTAGTGGTGGACGGACGGCGTCGACCAGCGAAACGTGGGTGGCGGATGACAGCTGTGGCGGCATGAAGGTGGTTGCTTTGTCGATGTATGAGCGCCGCAAGGTCCTTGCCAGCCACGTCACGACCACCAGTGATGGGGAGTGGCGTTCATCCGTCACGAGCTCTCCTTCAACCACGAGGGGTTCCCCATAGGTTTGTTCAGCTGCGGATGGGGTGCCGTCGGCTCTGGGGTCGGTCCTCAACCTCCTAGGAGGACCCACGGCAGCTGATGTTTCCAGCCTCGGCTTGCAGCGGGCCATGAGGGATGACTTTCGGGACCTGTGGAACTGTTCGACCAGGCCGTTGGCCGCTGGGTTGTACGCTGTGGCGGTGTGGTGCGTGGTTCCCAGCAGTTGAGCCAGGGCAGACCACAACTCGGAGAGGAAGCGGCCCCTGTCGGTTGTGATGTGGTCGGGGCGCGCCGGGCTAACCCAACTGGAGAGCAGGGCCTCGGCGTCGCGCTGGGTGGCTTCTTGCATGGGTGTGGTAAGGGCCACCTGACGAACGGTCTACCACCCAGGAGGTATCTGGATCCGCCTGATGGGGAAGGGGCATCATCGATGTGGATGTGGCAAGACAAAACTGTGGGAACTCGCCTTGCGTGTGACGACCCACCTTACTGGTCTGGCACTGCAGGCACTGTTTTGCCCAGGCCGTGGCGTCCTTGCACCCGTTGCCAGTCGAACTTTTTGAAAGCAGTTTGGCCGTGGTCCTGCCGAGGGGTGTGAGGCCGTGAATTATTCGAATACCTGGCGGCGGCGTGAGGCTGGAACCAAATGGCGGGGCTGACCTGTGCTGATGTCACAGAGCAGGCTGGGGCCTGTTTGTGAAGACGTCAAACGTCCGCCATTTGAGGGATGTGATGGCTACTGTATGCTGGGGTTTCTGGGTCATTAGAATCTGGCAAGGTCCTGGTAATCTCACCAAGCTGCACTGCGTTCAACTCTTCCTCTGGAGAGGGCGTCTGCTATTAATTTTTCTTGCAGGTACCTGACGGAACAGGTAAATTCATATGGCTGAGAGGTGGCACTGCTGTCTGGAAGACCATGCGTCCCCTGCTTCGTGAAGGCGTGAACCAGTGGCTGGTGGTCTGTGAAGATTGTGAAGGGTCCCCTCCAGGAGGAACTGAAGTGCCGAACTGCACGGTACATCGCGCAGAGTCCCTTCGAAGGTGCTGTACGGGTCTCTGTAAGACTGAACTTGCTGAAGAAGGTGATGGGCTGGGGCCAGCCAGATGATTTGCTCCAGAACAGCACAGGCGACGTTACTGGCGTCTGTCGTCGTCAGCTGGAGGGCCTTGGGATCCTGGTGTGCCAAGGCGGTTGCCCATGTGAGGGCGGACCTTCGTCAAGGAAAAGGCCTGCTGCTGGCTGGGTCCCCAAGACAGGGACTTCTTGGCCTTTTAGGACTTCCGTCAGGGGGCCGTGGTGGCGCGATCAGGGATGAACATCGCCTGTTAAGTTTACCATCCCAAGGAACTCCTGGACCCTTGATGGAGGTGATGTCGGGAACTTGGCTTACGGCTGCTACTTTGGATGTAAGAGGGCGGACGCCTGTCGGAACACCTCGTGACCAGGAATTCTGCTTTCTGGACGCCGAAGGTACACTTGTCAAACGGACGCCAACGTCATTCTCTTGGAGGCGCTGGAGGACTGCTTTGATGTGTCTCTGGTGTTCAGCTGTGAGACCTGGAAAATATGAGAATGTCCTCGAGCGTTCAGACCAGAATTTTAGGTCCCCAGGATGCTGTCCATGAGCCGCTGGAAGGTGGCCCCCGTTCCCTCAGCCCGAAGGTGGAGAAGGCGAACACATAGGACCCGAAGGGCGTGATGATGGCTGTCTTTGGTATGTCCTCTGGCGCAACAGGTACCTGGAAATAAGATTTAAGAAGGTCCAATTTAGTGAATATTTTGGCCCCGTGAAAGGAGGCTGTGAGGTCTTGCATGTTGGGTAGAGGGTAGTGGTCGGGCTCTGTTGCAATGTTGAGCCGCCTGTTCCAAACTGCAGGGTCTCCAGGAGCCGTCCGGTTTCTGCACCATGTGGAGGGGGAGGCCCATGGACTGGAGGCTTTCCTGCAGATGCCCATCTGTTCCATGTCTTGTTTATTAAATGCTTTTTCGCCTCCTGAAGGCGCTGAGGGGAAGCCTGCGGAACACGCATGTGTCGGGGCCCTTTAGTCACTATATGGTGGTATATCCATCGTGCTTGGCTGGGGCCCGGGGAACTTGAGCGATCTTGTTTTCTTACCTCAGGAACTCCGACAGTAGGTGTGCAACTGGTGGGGGCGAATATTTGATGGTGGGTCTGGGTCCCGCCGTTAACGGGAGAGACCGGCAGGAGTCGGTTCGTGGAATCACCATTACGTCGACTATTGCAGGCGATGCGCCAGAAAATCGGCCCCAGGGTGGGGTTCCTACGTCCGCGACGATGAAGTCCCAGGAGTAACTCTGGCCAAGGATGGAGATCGACAGGAGCCTGGTGCCGTAGGAGAGGATGGGGTTCCGTTGGCGGCCGTCAGGAAACGGCCGTATTGTCTGGTTGCGTCCTCTCTGGATGCTGGGAAGACCGATTTAATTGGCCCCTGTGTCGACCAGCATCATCCTGCCGGAGACGGTGTCCATTAAAACCTACTGTTTTTCAGGCCCTGGGTTCTTAATCATGCCATGGCTCCTGTCCTGCTGGCGCATCTGTTTTCTGAACGGGCAAACAGCAGATGCGGCATCAGTTTCGGGCGTCCTTTCCGAACCACTTGTGGTAGCGACAGAAGCCTGGGGACCTCCATCTGCTGTGGTTCGGTGGGCGTCTGTTGGCGATGGCGTTGACAGGCTGCTCTGTCCTCTTCAGGCTGGAAGGAGCTGACCGGCTGTGTGGCGGTTTTAGCCGCTTAAGCCTTGACGGAGTCTGTGATGTTGCGCCGTCTCTATGAGGTCCTCGACAGGCATGGTGTACACTGGTTGACGTACCTCCGGGAGGAGTTGGCCAAGGTAGATTTCCGGTGTGAAGCTTATCTCCTGCCGCTTCTTTGTGCCACCCAAGTCTGGTAGTGACAGGAGATCTACGACCATGCCCCAAGCGTCTCTTGAATTGAGGTCGTGGTGTGGGTTTATGGCAAGGTCGATAGCTCAGGCGGCCCGCTCGGCGATGGGCAGGAGCACGCTTCCGAGAGGAACTTTTTTGTGTGCTGTATGTGAGGGTGTGTGTTTCTGCACTCACGAGATGAGTTTTCTGTCCCAGTCCTCGGAAGGGCGTTGAGCACTGTGTCGGCCTGTAGGATTTCGTCCGTCAGGTCCGCGATTCTGAAGTGGCTCTCCACCCTGCGCAGCCACATCGATGGGTTCCCCTGCGTTCCCGCAGCTTTACGGTGAGGGCGGCCCGCACTTGTGTTGCCCGCCGTCGTGTGTTGGGGGCTGGTGTGGAGTTGCGGGAGGGCCTCGATGCGGGGCGGGCGCGGGTGTGATGGGAGGTAGGTAAACCTCCGAGTCCGCGGGGTCGCGTTTAACTGCATGAAGGAGGGGATATCCGCGTCCATGCTGCCTCCTTTGGCCCCCTTACTGGGTGGGGCACTTTCGGCGTCACGTCGCACTTTTCGTCGCCGTGTGGTTCCGCTAGTGACGCTGGTGGGGTACGCCGACGAGTCAGCCCGCTCAAACGCTGGTTACAGCACCGTGTTTAGGCCGCTAAGAGCGTTTTGGAGAAATCCTGGAGCCAAGACTAAGTCGCCTGTGAGTCCGCTAAATGGCTCCGGGATACTCCGGGGGTCACCACTGTAAGGTGTCAAAGAAACGAGCAGGTAAAAGTTACTGCTACTTTTTACAGATCCAGGCAATTTATATTGCGCCCTGACTGACGCCGCCTGCGGGACAATGGAATTGACTGTGACCTGAGGTCGAAACAATAAACAATAATATGCAGTGAACGCCAAATTACAATACAAAACATACAGAGCTACAATTGGATACAGTCTTGATGCCTGTGAATGAAGAAAAACATGTGCATCAATGTTTTCATTTGTATAAAACGTGACTAAAGTAAAAATGATTAAAATCGTGACCTGGCACGTTTTAGGCGTGACTAATTGAGTTTGAAGAAAACGGCAAGTCACCAAAGAAAACAAGCTCATGCGGAGACTTAATTAATGGCGCCGCCAAATCTATCCTGGCGCCGATGTGGTGACTTTTGTGACACGCCAAACGTCTCGCCATTTCACATATATTATGCTACTGCATTGTATTCATTAATCTGTCTTGAATCTCATGCAATTGGCCATATGTAGAATTTCCTGGTCTTTCCATTGATATATGTTTCATCACTGTATGTTAATCATGTCTCTCAACATCGCCATCTGTTTGTCTGCCGACAAACACAGATGCCCGAATCTGTACCTCTGTTTTTACCTGTCTGTGTGTAGATGCTACCTTACCGCTCGCACACGTCAATAACATCTTCGAAGATTCTGTACATTTATCTCAGTATATGAACTACCAATAAACCAGTCAAAACAGGAGCCAGTATGTAACTCAATCTGGAGTCCAACACTGGTGACCCCGGAAACGAAAGAAGGATTCTCTGGCAAAAAGATTGCGACCCACCAACGTTAGTACCAAAATCAGCCCTCACTCTGCTTCTGCCATTCAAGGTTCTCAGTATTGTTTATTAAATCTGAAAGCAAACATCAGAAGAGCTGTTTTCCGACCCTCAAATGACCCACCCCAAATGGTACCTGGACACTCCAGGAAACCTAAAACCACCAATATAACTAAAGAATGAAACGGACCAGCAACATAATCCATCAGCCTAAGGCTAGGCCCTGTCACATGGCAAAAAATAGAGACAATCCTCAACCATGCAAGTACTGTGAAACAATCCCAGAAGAACCCTGGAACACTACCTTCTTGACTGTACAGAAACAGAACAGCTAAGAACAAGTTATGAAGGTAATGAAAGAACAGCTACCCAAATAACAAAGCCATACTGACAAACATCCATGAATTTGCAGGCTTCCTATGCTCCCCACCACCAAGATAACTCTAAAGAATCCATACCTTAAACCACCCACCCTCCTTCCCTATTCTTAAATCAGACTCAACAGACTCGACCCAGACAACAAATAAAAATCCATACCATTCATCTCTAAATACTGACTTTAGAAATCACCCTCCCTATCATTCCATCCATCGCAATCAACACCCAACAAATTGTTCAAAACACATACAGACACAAGAATTATGACTGGACAAGGAATATGGCTTTGGATCACCACGAACTAGCATACTAGCTACCTGTGCCTACTACTCAATTCTTCTTTTTCCATCTGTTGGCACTCCCCGCTTGCCAACACTCACTGCTATCGTACTTTATCCTCATCTGATGGGTACCTTAGGGTTCAAAGAGGTTAACCTTGCCTGTTAAACCTTTTCATTTCAAAATTTCACCCCCACCAAAATCACTTTCATGTATCATAATAAAGTTTTCATTAACAATCTCACAGACTCATCATCAACATATGTTCGTCTCTAGAAGCATCATCCATCAGCTAAATCTAAAACAACAACATGTACATTTATCTCAGTAAGGAACTACCAATAAACCAGTTAACACCCAGCCAGTATGTCGCTCAATCCCCAGTCCTTACATCTTCATAGCAGGAGCACTGCAGAGGGGTAGACTAAGGGGTTAGGATAAGGCCACTGCACATGGGATAGAGCCAAGATTTGGTTCCACAGCAATGGTTGGTAAGGCTGCATAGGCATAAAGGAGTGTTAGTAACACTTTACAGGAATCACCATAACAGACTCCAGAAAGGGTTTTACAGGAGACAGGCTGGGAAGTCTAAAGTGTACTGCTAGTATTTTATCAGACACCTCTTTCAGAAAAGTTCATGCAGACCTAAAAAGTCCCTATCAGATCTTATGTTTTAAAGTAAAAGGCAAGAAAGGTGGACTTCTCTTCTTGCCAATAATAAAAAAATATAGAAATATTGGAGTTAATATACTGCCATTGTGGCTTGAATTTCAAACCACAAAAACAGTACACAACACTCACCCTGGTCCTCGGTTGCTGGAAGATGGAATAAGGCGTCCACGGTCATTATTCTTACACAGCACACAAACCACACAAAAACCAAACCAAAACAGAAAAACGCACGACTCACGAACATACAGCAACAAGAACTGCACACTAACAAGGAAAAACAACAACTCTGAATCAGCACACAAACAAACTGTTTAAGACCAAAAAACGACTGATCGGCACTAGCTCTGACTTTAAACTCACTCTAAAACCGAAAAATCCTCACATATATTCCACAGACAGACACGCCATCAAACTAACCTCATCCCTCTTCCAACAACCGAAGCACTCTGTACTCTTTCTCTCTCAGTTGGGAAATGAAATAAAAACAAATTTATTCATCCCTCTATAATTCTCCCCCCAGTATTTCCCAACCAATACCTTCACACTGCATTCAAATGGTTCCTGGTCTGTTTCACCCACGGATGCTCACTGCAGGTCCTCTAGATCACGACCCGGGCACGCAATCATTCTCTCAGAATCATTCTCTCTTCTAGCAACATTCAAATCCACATCTTCTCCTCCATTCTCTCTCAGATTCATGCTATCTTCTTCACTATTCCCACTCTCAATTTCATCCACAATTGTCTTACCCTTAAATCTCGTTCCCAAAACCTCCCCAATTCTTCAAATCTTCCCATCCCATTAGCTCATTGACCTTTCCAATTCTTGCAACAATTCATTCATGCTTTCAATCACTGTATATTACTGCTATGATCTTACTCTTACACTTTCAGGAAACCTGAAGCCACTAACCCCTACACATTCAGTCAACTCAATATCAAACCCGCATATGCTATACGTTCTATTCATACCATCCCATTCATCCGCACGCCATTCATTTTCCACTTTGGCACTCACACCCCTATCAGCAACTTACGACCATTCCGTTCATTTATGTTCTTCCCTTTCTTACGCTTTCTACCATACTCTATCAAAACAAATTGCTGATCCTCCATACACAAGCCCTCACGTTTCTTATGCATTACACGCACCGCTTGCATCCTGGAGGATCCACCCATTTGAACCCCTTCACGAGAACTCAGTTTCTCGAATTCGCTGTCACAGTCACCCTCTTTCGTCTACATACACTTGATACATGCCCTTCCATTCCACATTCGTCACACTTCGCTCTCGGTTCTGAACACATTCTCGCATAATGCCCATTCTTACCACAGTTGCCACATATTACATTCACTCAGGTACCCTACAACCATTAGCAATATGACCCACCTGTCCGTCCTGTAGCATTTAACCCCTATCTTTCAAACACAACCGCAATGTCCCGATTGCCCACACCCGAAACACGCTCTAAAGCCCACCTACACTCATTCTTTGTATGTCCTTCCTTTCCGATCTAAAACACTTCACTCATTTCCACCATGACCTTCCCCTTTGTACACTACTATCCCCTAACCCGTCCAACCCGTTGTTCCCTTACAAACCCACCATTCATCCTCACTGGCACCTCCACATTACTTGCTCTTACACTCCTATCTATTACACTATCAGCCATTCTCATTGGGCCCCTCAACACTGCATCCTAAAGCAAACTCTTGTACTCTCTCATCTGACCCCAGCCCTTAACTTACACTTCTACTCTCTTTTATAACCCTGTCAAGCTCATAATCTTCTACAATTTCCAAAATTTCTCCCCAAGTCAACCTTTCATTCGTCCATCTTTTCTTCTCCTTCCGTTTAAGTTCACAAATTAACTTGCATCTGGCACTGTCCCTAGCAACTTCCGTCTAACTCATGTTCATCTATAATCATCCCCAAACTTCTTCCTGTAGCCAAACTGTGATGTATGTTTCTGCTTTCATTCTTGACTCATCAAATTCATTCTTCCTCTGCCACTTTCACTTTATTATGCTCAACTAGTCTATGGTATTGTCATTAATCTCCCACACTCATAATAACCCTATACATATCAAGCAAAACCCAGTCAAATATTCTCCTAATTTCATGCCCTTTCCTTACTTGATATATATCCTGACATCAAACTTTCATACTCCCTAAAGAAATCATGTCATCCCAACTTCCATACTCATCTGTTTGTCCTCCCGACAAACACAGCCTTTCTCCTTCTTTCTCACTTTCACTCCCACTTTTTACCTTCACTCTGTCCTGTAGATCTTCCGAATACAAAGCCACTTCGCACATTCATTTTACAATAACATCTTCTTCCCCCTTTTTATCATTTATCCACTAAGCCTCCATCCACCAATAAACCAGCCTTAACACCTCTCCAGTCTTTCCTGCCTTTCCCACTCCTTACCCTCTTCAGTTTCCTTTCCCTTTTCCTGCAGAGGGGTCCCCTAATCCTTTTTCCCTCTGTTCCTTCCCACATGGTTTTCATTCCCTTTTCCTTACCCTGATTTGTTTCTTAGCAATCCTTTCCCATATCAGGCTCATACTCACAGCTTCCAAACTTCTTCCTTAGTTCTTTCTCTGCCCTTCAATTCACAGAGAACCTGACTCCAAAAGCCCCTTCTCCAAAAACACCCTTGAACATACCTTTCAATTTCTTCCAACCTTTCATCATTCCTCCAACTTTTTATCCATCCTCTCTTCTGACTCTTTCATCTCCCCTTTCATTTCTTCTTTCGAAAATTCCCCCATCTGCCTCCAACTGCAGACCTCAAAAGTCATTCTCACCCCTCAGCCTCTCATTCTCCTTCTTGCCAAAGGCAAGAACCTCCCAGTTCCTCTTCTTCCCAAGTAATAAAAAAACTAATCTAGAAGCTATTGGAGTTAATATTGGGACTGCCAAATTGTAACGGAATTTCAAACCACAAAAAACAGTACACAAAACTCATCCTGGTCCTCGGTTGCTGGAAGATGGAGTAAGGCGTCCACGGTCGCCAACACAGCACACAAAACCACACAAACCAAACCAAAACAGAAAAACACACGACTCACAAACATACAGCAACAAGAACAGCACACTAACAAGGAAAAACAACAACTCTGAATCAGCACACAAACAAACTGTTTAAGACCAAAAAAAGACTGACCGGCACTAGCTCTGACTCAAAACTCACTCTAAAACCGAAAAATCCTCACATATATTCCACAGACAGACAGCGCCGTAAACAAACTAACGACCTCATCCCTCTTCCAACAACCGAAGCACTCACTAACGACAATTACACTCTCTCTCTCTCTCTCTCTCTCTCACAAAACGTTGGGAAATGCTAAATAAAAACAAATTTATTCATCCCTCTATACCATGGTCTTCGTCATTCCAGCTTGACAGACGAACAGAGGTTATTTGAACCAGATTAAGGATTGGGCACACACTTTTAACCTATCAGTTTATTTTAGAAGGAAGCAGCCCTCCAGAGTGTGCTTACTGTGACGAGACACTAACAGTGGAGCACATTCTGGTGGTCTGCCCCAGATATTTTAACCAAAGAGGAAGATATTTCCAGGGTAAATCCCTCTCAGACATATTGGGAGATGAAGCAGATATTTCTGCTATAATTTTTTTAAAGTGTATAAAAATTTTTAGCGATATTTAATTTTTTTCCTAATATATTTATTACATCACATAGAATTTTAATGACATTAAATTTTTTATTATGTATACATATATCACATCATTCATTGAACTTCATATTTTTATTTATTGGTCACATCACTTCATTTTATTTATTGATCATTTCCTTCATTAATTCATAAATTCATTTACCTTAAATTTATTTTCTCTTCATTACGGCATTGAATGGCCTTCTTGGTCCCAGTGCCTGGGCTTTTGCCCTAAATATCATACATCCATCCATAACATTTCTGCCCATATCATGACTGTGTTTAGGCTGGTGCAGCTGAGTTGACAAATACTGATTTTTGAGGCAAAAAGAGTGCTGGAGGGGAGTGGGTTGAGTTTATAAGGGGGGAAAATTAGATTTTTTATTTATTAACTACCCCTCATTTTCTCGTGCTTCCCCATCTGTCTGCCTCTCCCTCACTTCCCACTTTCCCTCCAAACCCTCCCTTTGTCTGTCTGTCTGTGTGGTTTTTCAAGCTCTCACTCTCCCCCTCTCATTCTTGGATAACTAATGCCCCTGGGCTCAACAGTTAGGCCCATAAAAAGGCTCCTCCGAAGCCTTATAGTTGTATCCAGGGTGAAGAAAAATCATCGTTGCTAGTATCCCATGTGCCATTTTTAGAATTTAAAGCTTTATTTCTATCATTTATATAACCGGAAGCCTTCTTCTAGGGGAATCTTTGTTATTAAGTAGTGTATGTAATTTTTAAGTTTCAAGGTTCCTTTCTATAATTTTATTGCAGAAATCCTGCATGTTATAAGAGGTGCAAAATAATGAACAGGTGGACATGTACTGCTGGTTTATTAGGAAAGCAGGCTACTTATAAAGCGGCGTGCGGACATCATACAAAGGAATACAGTAGGATACAGGTGACCCGAGGTCAATTGCTCTTAATGTGAATTCGGACAGGCAAACACAAATAACATAAAAGATCAGATTACAAGAATTGACACAATAATATTCTGACACACATAAAAAGTAAACAGGCATAAATAAATCAGTAACAGATACATATTTACATAGATAAAAATGTGGCTATTTGGCTTGACCTAGGCTTGTAGGAGAGTCACCATAGAAAATGGACAGGAAGGCGGGACCCCTGTCGGTGGTTATGTGGTCCGGGACACCAAACCGGCTAACCCAGCTGGAGAGGAGGACCTTGGCGCAGGCACTGGCAGTGGTTTCATGCATGGGCGTCGCTTCAGGCCACCTGGTGGAGTGGTTGACGATCGTCAGGAGATATCTGGCCCTGCCTGATGGGGGAAGGGGGCCCACCACGTCTACATGGATTTGTCCGAACCGCCTCCCCGGCCGGTGAAACTCGCCCACCACCGTTTCGGTGTGCCGCCCTACTTTGCTGATCTGGCACCGGATGCATTGTCTCGCCCAGGCCGTCGCATCCTTCCGCATACCGTGCCAGACGAACTTCTCTGCCAACAGCTTGGCCATCGACCTGCTGGAGGGGTGGGACAGCCCGTGGATGACGTCGAACACCAGATGGAGGTGGGAGGTGGGTACGAGGGGGCAAGGTTGGCGGTGCTTACGTCGCACAGCAGTTTTGGCCCCCCAGGGGCGAGGGGCATGTCCTTCCACTTGAGCAATGTGATGGCGGTGCTGTAGGCTGGAGTCTCTGGGTCGGTGATCTGCTCCCGGGCAAGGTCCTTATAGTCGATTCCGAGCTGCACAGCATTGAGCTCGATCCTGGAGAGGGCGTCTGCTACAGGGTTCTTCCCACCGGGAAGGTATTTGATTGTGCAGGTGAACTCCACGATGGCCGTGAGATGCCGCTGCTGCCTGGAAGACCATGCGTCCCCTTGCTTTTTGAAGGCGTGGACCAGCGGCTGGTGGTCCGTCCAAATTGTGAAGGGCGTACCCTCTAGGAGGAACTTGAAGTGACGTACCACCTGATACACTGTGCAGAGTTCCCTGTCGAAGGTGCTGTAGTGGGACTCCGCGGGGTTGAACTTCTTGCTGAAGAAGGCGATGGGCTGGGGGGCTCCGGCGACGATCTGCTCCAGGACGGCCCCACAGGCGACGTTGCTAGCGTCCGTCGTCAGCTGAAGGGAGCCGTTGGGGTCTTGGTGGGCCAAGGAGGTTGCCTCGGCAATGGCGGCCTTCGTCAGGGAGAAGGCCTGCTGCTGGTCAGGTCCCCAAACTAAGGACTTCGGGTGGCCGTTCAGGATCTCTGTCAGGGGGGCCATGGTGTGCGCAACCCCGGGGATGAACCTCCTGTAGTAGTTGACCATCCCGGGGAATTCTTGTACGGCCTTGACGGAGGTAGGGGTGGGGAACCTGGTAATGGCTGCGACCTTCGATGAGAGTGGACGGGAGCCCTCTGGGGATATCTCGTGACCCAGGAAGTCTGCTTTTTCGACGCCGAAGTGCATTTATCAAACCTGATGACGAGGCCGTTCTCCTGCAGGTGCTGCAGGACCTTTCGGATGTAGTGCAGGTGCTCTTTGGGGGATCTGGAAAAAATCAGAATGTCATCTACGTAACAGACGCAGAAGTTCAGGTCCCCCAGGATGCTGTCCATCAGTCTCTGGAAGGTTGCCCCCGCGTTCCTAAGGCCGAAGGTGGAGAAGGCAAAGATGTAGCACCCGAAGGGCGTGATGATGGCGGTTTTGGGGATGTCCTTTGAAGCAACTGGTACCTGGAAGTAGGACTTCAAAAGGTCTAGTTTAGAGAATATTTTGGCTCCGTGAAAGGAGGCCGTGAGATCTTGCATGTTTGGGAGGGGGTAATGATCTGGTTCAGTTGCGAGGTTGAGCTGCCTGTAGTCGTCGCAGGGTCTCCAGGAGCCGTCCAGTTTCTGCACCACGTGGAGGGGAGAGGCCCACGGGCTGGAGGCCTTCCTGCATATGCCCATCTGCTTCATCTCGGCGAAAGCATCCTTGACCTCCTGAAGGCGCCGAGGGGGAAGCCTCCGGAACTTTGTGTGTGTTGAGGGGCCCTTTGTCTTAATGTGGTGGTAGATTCCGTGCTTTGCAGGGGTCCCGGGCACCTGGTGCAGTTCGGGGTTGAAGACGTTGGGTAACTCCTTCAGCAGTTCAGTGTACTGGTGCAGGGCGACGGAGCAGATAGCTGGGGCCCGTCGTCAGGGGGAGGGACTGGCAGGAGTCGGTATCCAATAGACGCTTGCGACCGACGTCGACTGCCAGACCACAGTGGGAGAGGAAGTCCGTGCCCAGGAGTGGGGTCCTCACGTCCGTGACTATGAAGTTCCAAGTGTACCTCCGGCAGAGGATGGAGATCGACAGGAGCCTGATGTAGTAGGGGAGGATGGGGGACCCGTTGGCGGCTGTCAGGAAGGCAGCCGGGTCCGGCGGGCGTTTTCGGTCCTCTGTGGATGGCGGGAACACTGATCGGATGGCCCCAGTGTCGACCAGCATCATCCTGCTGGAGACGGTGTCATGGACGTAGAAACCTACTGGTTCTGGGCTCCTGGGTTCCTATGCTGCCATGGCGGCCTGTTCTGTTGATTGCCGCCTCCCTCGTTTTTTGGATGGGCGAAAGAGCAGGGGGGTTGGCAGTTCCGGGCATCCTTGCCGTACCGCTGGTGGTAGCAGCAAGGCCCCGGTGGATGTTTCTTGTGGTGGTAGGTTGGCCACCTCCTGGTGATGGCGCTTATCTCCTCCTCTGTGTTTTCTTCTGGCTGGAGGAAGCTGATGGGGTGCGTGGGCTTGGATGCCCACTTTGCTGCCCTTGTGGAGTCCGTCAGCTGCTGCTGTCCGTCTCGGGATGGGTGAGGAGGTCCTGGATCACGCTCCATGTTTCCAGGAGGTTCTGGTCATGCTGAGGGTTGTTCACGAGGTCAAGGGCGCAGGCGGCTCTCTCAGAGACTGGCAGGGAGCAAGTCTCCACAAGAGAGGTTTTCAGATTCTGGTAGGTGATGGGACGTGCGGCAGACACCCACGGGACGAGCTTCCTTTAGACCTCCTCTGGGAGGGCGTTGATCATGGTGTCTGCCTGCAGCACCTCATCGGTAAGTCCTGCCAGCCTGAACTGCCCCTCGACCCTGTAGAGCCATGATGACGGGTTGCTGTGCGTGAAGGGCGGCGGCTTTATGGCGAGGGCGGACTTAGTTTGTTCCGTCAGGACGGGCAGCGCGCAGGGAGTGGGTATCGGCGTGGAGGAGCGTGTGAGCCATGGCGTGGGGGAGGGTGCAGGCGGGTTGTGCGCGAGGGAGATATCTGAATCTGTGAAGTTCGAGGTTAACTGTATGTGGGAGGGAATGTCCGCGTCCATACTCACTATTGCCCTCTTACTTGGAGTGGGTTACTCTCGTCAGTGCGCACTTGGGAGCGTGCCGTGTGGGTCTGCTAATGACGCTGGTGATCTGCCGACAAGAGTCAGCACGCCCGAATGCTTTGTTAGAGCGCCGTTTTTAGTCCATTAGGGGTGTGGGGTAGTCCATGGAGCCAAGACTAGGTCGCTGTATGAGTCCTCTAATGGCTCCAGGAACCATTCTAGGATCACCACTATAAGAGGTGCAAAATAATGAGCAGGTGGACATGTACTGCTGGTTTATAAGGAAAGCAGCCGCTTATAAAGCGACGTATGGACATCATACAAAGGAATACAATAGGATACAGGTGACCCGAGGTCAATTGCTCTCAATGTGAATTCGGACAGGCAAACACAAATAACATAAAAGATCAGATTACAAGAATTGACACAATAATATTCTGACACATAAAAAGTAAACAGGAATAAATAAATCGGTAACAGATACGTATTTACTTGGATAAAAATGTGGCTATTTGGCTTGACCTAGAAAACGGGTAGTTCACCACAGAAAACCTGTTGAGCGGGGACTTTACAATTTCAATGGAGTTTGATGTTGAATATTCAATATGTAATTTTTTACATTCAAGTTTCCAATCTTATCATTTTTATAGCCGTGTGCCTAGATGCTGTGGACTTTTTTACTAGTATTCTGTGTCATTTTTGGATTTCAGTGTTCTATACTATTAATTATACGGCAGGGAGCCTTTAAGTATGGCTCTCTCTTTTGCTAGAATTCCACACATTACTTCTGAATTTCAAGGTTCATATAGCTGTGTGCCTCCGTGTTGAGGATTCTTTTTCACTAGTATTTCACTGCCACTTTAATTTAGAGATTCATTTCTATCATTTATATAGCTGGGAGCCAGCATCCATTGCACTCTTTGTGCTAGTATTCCATGTGTCTTTTGAATTTCAAGGTTTATCCATACAGAAGTGAGCCTCCGTACTGAGGGTTTTTTAAGATTATTCCTTGTGTCATTTTGAATTTTAAAGTTCAATTTTATCATAGCACGGAGCACACATGCATTACCCTATTTTGCTAGTATTCTGTATGTCATTGATGAATTTCAAGGTTCATATAACCATATGCCTCCATGCTGAGGGCTCTTGTGCACTAGTATTCCATGAGTCATTTTTTAATTCCAAGATTCATTTGTTCCCACAGAAACACAAATTTCCATTTTAACATGGGATTGAGCTTGTGAACTTGAACTGGAACAGCCATTTAAGGTCGTTAACTATCAACAGGTAGGGGAAGGCCCGTGTACCCATCATACTACGCTCCACTTTGCTTTTATCCGCCATCGTGTGAAAACGTCTCTGTGTGACTGCTATTTGCTCTCTGTTTTATGACATTTTGCTTGAAATATGCTTTGAGATTGCTGTTTGTTTTAGATACGCAAACTTCTCAATCACCTAAGCTTTTTTTTTGGAGAGGAAACCACATGGTTTAGGCACCATCAGGGAAGGACAGGCTTTGTAACTGGTTTCTCTCCTTTTTTGAGGTTGACCAGCACTTGTTACGTGTCTCATGTCGTAAGCATGAGAGTAACCAAAACAGCCTAACCTGACCTCCATTTCAAGTGTTGTGTAGGTCGAGGGACTAAAGGAGTTATGGCCCTCCCTAGGCCTCTCGGGGGTATCGAGTGTCTCTGGACTTATTAATCACTGGAAAGTTATGAGGGACCTTCCATTATCTGCTTCAACCGTGACTGTGACGACTTCACAGGTCACGGTATCCACCAGCTATACCAAGCCTGCAGCATCGGTGATGTGTCTCCAGATGCTGCCATGTACATCATCTCTGGATGGTGTCCTCCTCTACACACTGTTGTCGAAGGCTGTGCAAGAAGTAGGAGTAGTCCAAGGAGAGAAGGAGGTCATCGTCATCTTCATCTTTGTCATCGAGTGCTGTCACTTCCTCCCCTTCTTCCAAAGCTAACAAACAGGAAGAAGGTTGCCTCGTCCTCCCGCAGGAAGTCGTGTAGAGCTTCCAGTGGCCAGTCCTCTTCTGCAGAGAGGGCTGATGGATCTCTTACTAGTGGTACTGCAAGTACTGCTGCTGCTGTTGCTGAGCGCACAGGTGCAGCCGCTACGCAGGGTTCTCTGGACCTCTGGTGTACTGGTACAGGCCCAGATGACCCACGTACTCAGGCCACTGGTACCAGCCCTAGTAGCCCACCTACCTACTTGAGCTGGCAAAGGTCCTCAGTCTACAGACCCAGTCCTGGCTGCCAGCATGGCCCAGCAAGGAAAGGTGAGCAGAGCGCTGCAGGTGCTCCCTCACCCGCCTCCCACCCTTCGAAGAGAGCAGCCCAGGAGCCCTGACTGGCCTGGTCTCCCACGTTAGGCAAGAGGAGGTTCCCCGCTCAGTCTCCCCTATCAATAGAAGCTCCGACTTCTAAGAGGACTGGAGCATGCTTGCGAGACAGCCCCCACACGTTCGCATGAGTGGGACTGCTCTCCCTGACCCATGCGAACATCATTACCACAGGTTGACGACCAACCACGGCCTTGCTGTTCTGTTAAGACTTTTGTCTTTGACAGGCTGGGGTCTGACAGGAGCCAGACAAGCCTAGGGTTAAGGACCAGGACCATTCTCATTCCCATCCCAGCCCATCCACAAAGGCACATTTGTGGTTCAGTCCTCAGACCGGATAGGATGTATGTCTGAATGGTCAAGAGATTGCCAGGGGGCTCTGGTGAGTGTCCCTTTCCTGTGGAGGGAGCGACTTGGGAGAACCAGGGCCTGGAGGGTCCTGAGGGTCCTATGTCCCAGGACTTGGACACCCCCAAGTTGCAGAGGCATTTTGTGGAGATCATTTGAGTATTAAATCATTTCTATGATCTCAGGTAGGAGACCTTGGCTTTTCCTGCAGGATGTTCCTCTGCCATCGAGTCTTTTTGGGGAACCCAGTCTCTCATTCAGCCTGCCACGGTCTAGGCTTGATGATGAGGTTTTGGGCCAGGTGAATTCTCTTAGTTCTGGGCAAGAGAATTCTCTCCATTCCAGCTGTTCATGCAAGGCACTTCCTCCACCTCTAGCTCGCCAGAGGAAATATCATGTTCTCTTGGAGAGCCCATTGCCGACCATGCAGGTTGACCCGAACCTAACTTCTTTGTGTCCCAGTCTGTCACTGGAGTGTCTCCGTGCAGAGGGAGTCTCCTTCTCGCAGGTGGAGGCAGCAGCACTGGAATCAGCTGCCATGGCAGCATCCCAGTCAGTCTCGTGGATCGATATTTGGGCCCTGTCAGTGGTCAAGTTTGCTTCTTCTTTGGACTCCCATACCCCTGAGGAGGATGCAGCCTTCAAGAGACTGTTGCTGTTAGGAGGTAGAGCTATTATCTACCTCCCCAACCTGTCAGCAAACCTGTGGGCTAACCTGGTGTTGAAGAGGCGAGATGCTGTGATGTCTAAATTCTCTATATTTGTTGGTCCTGAGTCAGCTTTGATGCTCAGGCACAGACTGGTTCTGGGATCATCCTCTCTCTTTGCTAGAGGTGAGGTGGAGGCTGCAGTGGACAGGCTTTGGATCGACAACAATGACAAACTTGTTCACCAGGCAGTGGCTAAGACCTCTGGGTCTTCACATGGCACTGAGGTCTGACCTTCGGGTCAGGCTGGCCCTTCCTCTTTGGGTCATAGAAAGTCCCAGACTTCCTCAGCCCCTCATACAGGCACTCAAGCTTATTCTGCCCCAGTAGCAAACAGTCTGCAGCCACACCCCATCCCCCCTCCTGTTCCAGGGAGGGGGGCCAAGGGAAAGAAGGGTGGAAGATTCTAAAGGTGGCATTCCTCCCCAATTGCTGCCAGTGGTGGGAGGGTACCTGTCAAGCCATTTGGTAACTTGGCAGTGACATGGAGCATAGACCTGGTAAGTGGATGTCTGTCGAGTAGGGTATCTACCGCCCTTCAAGTCTCTGCCACCCCTTATCCTCAGTCTGGTCCAGTTCCAAATGTATATTCCTAGCTTGCAGAAGGACTTCGCCTTTGGGGGAAGAGATGAATGTGATGCTTCATAAAGGCATTGTGGAACTCGTGAAGAGTCTCCAGGGCTTTTACAGCTGCTTGTTCCTGGGGGAGAAGGTGACAGGCAGCTGGTGGCCGGTCATCGATCTCTCTCCACTGAACTGGTTTGCCAGACCAGGTAAGATGAAAATGGTGGATTGGAGGATGTGTATTTTCAATACCTGTCCATTGGTCCTTTCAGAAGTACCTCCGCTTTACCCTCAGGGGGATAGTGTTCTAGTTCAGAGCTCTTTGTTTCGGGCTCTCAGCTGCTCCCCAAGTGCTCATTTGGGTGTTCACGTTGATCTTGGCTCGGGTCCATTTGCACGAGATATCTGTTGAGGTACACGGATGATTGGCTGGTCCTGGCTAGCTCATTGCTGCAGTTGCTTTAGGACAGAGCTCAGGTTCTTGAGTTTTGTCACGATAGATGGGTAGTGATCAACTTCATGCCAGATCTCTCACTGCATTAGAGTCATTTTTGATCCCTCCCTAGAGGACTTTGTAGGTAATGATCATGACACAATGCTACTTTATCTAGTTAGGGTGTTGTGGTACTACACCAAGAAACTCAACATCTCAGGCCTGAGTGACAACTCTTCTTCGTTAGTACCGACTTGGCAAAAGAACAGGTGTCCCTGAACACAATCTCTTTGGGCTTCATGAGGCAATAAACAGGTACGCTCTTTGTCTGACGAGGTAGACAGGAGTTTGGTCTGGCAAGAGCTCACGAAGTTAATGGTATTGTAAGAGGTGCAAAAGAAACGAGCAGGTAAAAGTTACTGCTGGTTTATTACGGATTCAGGCAGTTTATATAGCGGCCAACTGGTGCCGAACCGCGGAAGACAATGACATTGAGCGTGACCTGAGGTCAAAAACAATTAACAATAATATTCGGCGAACAAGTACAATTTACAATACAAAAACATATAGAGCTTCAATATGGATACAGTCTTGATGCCTGCGAATAAAGAAACATACGATACATGATTTATGACAGCTGGACAAATACATATAAAGTTGAAATGGTAGAAAATGCGTGACCTGGCACGTTAGGCGTGACGAATTGAGTGTGAAGAAAGCGGGAAGTCACCAAAGAAAACTTGCTCAGCGGAGACTTAATTAATGACGCCTTCGAAGCACTCCACTGACGTCGGTGTGGTGACTTTACAAATACTCCCCACAAGACGTGGGACACGTCTGACTACTCTGTGTATCTGCTGGGGCGCTGAAGGATACCACGGCTTCTCGAAGACAACGGAGGGGCCACCCGCGTGAGTGCTGGGTTGCTGGTGCGGGCGGCCCTTCCTGGGACGACGCCGCGCGCCCGCCGTTCTGCGGGGCCTGGGCGTGGCGAAGGGCGGCTGGGTGGGAAGGTGCTGCAGTGACGCCGGTGCTCTCCTGCAGGAAGGCGGGCTTTAAGCGGTCTATTGAAACCCAGTCGTTCCTCCCAGGGAGTGCCAGCAGGAACGCCTTGCTGTTCTGCTCCAGCACGCGGAAGGGGCCCCTGTAGGGCCTGGTCAGTGGCGGGCGGACGGCGTCGACTCTGACGAAGACGTGGGTGGCAGATGACAGCTCTGGCGGTGTGAAGGTGGCCGACCTGCCGGTGTACGTGCGCCTGCAAGGGGCAAACTTGCCGGCCACGTTGCGGAGCCTCTACAGTGATGGGCTGTGGCGATCTTCTGTCACAAGCTCACCCGGTACCACAAGGGGTTCCCTGTAGGTTTTTTTGGCTGCGGACGGGGTGCTGTCGGCTCTGGGGGCAGTTCTCAAACCGAGGAGGACCCACGGCAGCTGATGTTTCCAGTCCTCGGCAGTGCAGCGGGCCATGAGGGACGCTTTTAGGGACCTGTGGAACCGTTCGACCAGGCCGTTGGCTGCTGGGTTGTACGCCGTGGTGGTGTGATGCGTGGTCCCCAGCAGCTGAGCCAGGGCGGACCATAATTTGGACAGGAAGGCAGGGCCCCTGTCGGTTGTGATGTGGTCCGGGCGCCGGGCGGCTAACCCAACTGGAAAAGCAGGGCCTCGCACACGCGCTGGCGGTGGCTTCTTGCATAGGTGTGGCTTCGGGCCACCTTGTCAAACGGTCTACCACCGTCAGGGGTATCTGGACCCGCCTGATGGGGAAGGGCCCGACGACGTCAACGTGAATGTGGCGGCGGCGCTCTGGCTGTGGGAACTCGCCTACCCCGGACTGCGTGTGACGCCCCACCTTGCTGGTCTGGCACTGCAGGCACTGTTTCGCCGAGGCCGTGGCGTCCTTCTGCACCCTGTGCCAGACGAACTTTTTTGAGAGCAGTTTGGCCGTAGTTCTGCCAGAGGGATGTGAGAGGCCGTGGATTATGTCGAATATCTGGCGGCAACGTGAGGCTGGAACCAAGGGGCGGGGCTGGCCCGTACTGATGTCACACAGGAGACTTGGGCCTCCGGGGGCGAGGGTCACGTCCCGCCACTTAAGGGACGTGATGGCGGTGCGGTAGGCTGGGGTTTCTGGGTCAGCGGCCTGTTCTCTGGCGAGGTCTTGGTAGTTTACTCCGAGCTGCACTGCATTCAACTCGACTCTGGAGAGGGCGTCTGCTACAGGGTTTTTTCTGCCGGGGAGGTACCTGACGGAGCAGGTGAATTCGGCTATGGCTGAGAGGTGGTGCTGCTGCCTGGAAGACCATGCGTCCCCCTGCTTCGTGAAGGCGTGAACCAATGGCTGGTGGTCCGTGAAGATTGTGAAGGGCGTCCCCTCCAGGAGGAACTTGAAGTGCCAGACTGCGCGGTACATCACGCAGAGTTCCCTGTCGAAGGTGCTGTAGCGGGTCTCTGCGGGATTGAATTTCTGGCTGAAGAAGGTGATGCGCTGGGGGGCGCCGTTGATAACCTGCTCCAGGACAGCACCACAGGCGACGTTACTGGCATCCGTCGTCAGCTGGAGAGGGGCCTTGGGATCCTGGTGTGCCAAGGCGGTTGCCTCGGCGAGGGCGGCCTTCGTCAGGGAGAAGGCCTGCTGCTGGCTGGGTCCCCAAGACAGGGACTTTGGTTGGCCTTTGAGAACTTCCGTTAGGGGGGCCGTGGTGTGTGTGATCCCTGGGATGAACCACCTGTAGAAGTTCACCATCCCGAGGAACTCCTGGACGGCCTTGACGGAGGTGGGGGTTGGGAACCTGGTTACGGCTGCTACCTTTGACATGAGTGGGCGGACACCTGCCGGGATACCTCGTGGCCCAGGAAGTCTGCTTTCTGGACGCCGAAGGTGCATTTGTCAAAACGGATGACGAGGCCGTTCTCTTGGAGGCGCCGCAGGACTGCCCTGATGTGCCTTTGGTGTTCACTGAGAGACCTGGAAAATATGAGGATGTTAACAACGTAGCAGACGCAGAATTTCAGGTCCCCGAGGATGCTGTCCATGAGCCGCTGGAAGGTCGCCCGTTCCTCAATCTGAAGGTGGAGAAGGCAAACACGTAGGACCCGAACGGTGTGATGATGGCGGTCTTTGGTATATCCTCTGGTGCGACAGGTACCTGAAAGTATGATTTAAGAAGGTCCAATTTAGTGAATACCTTGGCTCCGTGAAAGGAGGCCGTGAGGTCCTGCATGTTGGGCAAAGGGTAGTGGTTGGGCTCCGTTGCAATGTTGAGACGTCTGTAGTCGCCACAAGGTCTCCAGGAGCCGTCCGGTTTCTGCACCATGTGGAGGGGGGAGGCCCACGGGCTGGAGGCCTTTCTGCAGATTCCCATCCGCTCCATCTCTGCGAATGCCTTCTTCGCCTCCTGCAGGCGCTGTGGGGGAAGCCTACGGAACTTCGCATGTGTCGGGGGGCCTTTAGTTGTTATGTGATGGTATGTGCCATGTTTGGCTGGGGCCCCAGGGACTTGTCGAAGTTCGGGCTTGAAAACTTCGGGGAACTCCGTCAGCAGGTGTGCATACTGGTGGGGGGTGACGGAGCTGATGGTGGGTGCCTTGGGTCCCGCTGTTAATGGGAGGGACTGGCAGGAGTCAGTATCGATGAAGTCCCAGGAGTAATTTTGGCCAAGGATGGAGATCGACAGGGGCCTGGTGCCGTAGGAGAGGATGGGGATCCGTTGGCGGCCGTCAGGAAGGTGGCCGGGTCTGGTTTCTGGCTGCGGTCCTCCCTGGATGCTGGGAAGATCGATCTGAAGGCCCCTGTGTCAACCAGCATCATCCTGCCGGAGACGGTGTCATGGACATAGAAGCCTACTGGTTCTGGGCCCCTGGGTTTTTCGGTTGCCATGGCGGTTTGTCCTGCTGGCCGCCGCCACCCCCGTTTTTTGAACGGGCGAACGAGCAGGGCGGCAGGCAGTTTTGGGCATCCTTGCCGAACCACTTGTGGTAGCGACAGAGGCCCGGGGAACTCCACTTGTTGTGGGTTGGTGGACGTCTCCTGGCGACGGCGTTGACGCCCTGCTCCACTTCTTCTTCCGGCTGGACGGAGCTGACCGACTGTGTGGGCGCTTTTAGCCGCTGTGTGGCCTGCACGCTGTCCGTGAGGTGCTGCGCCGTTTCGATGAGGTCGTCGCGAGGCATGGTGTAGGGGTGAGGAATCTGGGTGCGGACCTCCGGGAGGAGCTGGCGAAGGTAGATCTCCCGCGACAGTCTTATTTCCTGTCGCTTTTTCGTGCCGTCGAAATCTGGCAGTGACAGAAGGTCCACGACCATGCTCCATGCGTCCCTTGCGTTGAGGTCGTGCCGTGGGTTGACGGCGAGGTCGATAGCACGGGCGGCCCGCTCGGAGATAGGTAGGGAGCACGTTTCGAGGAGGATCTTCTTCGCAGCGTTGTATGTGAGGGTTTGTGTCTCGGGCACCTGCGAGACGAGTTTTCTGTATACGTCCTCTGGGAGGGCGTTAAGCACCGTGTCAGCCTGCAGGATTTCGTCCGTCAGGTGCGCCACCCTGAAGTGGCTCTCGACCCTGCGCAGCCATATCTTTTGGTTCCCCTGTATGAAAGGTGGCAACTTTATGGTGAGGGCGGCCCGCGACTGTGTTGCCGGGCCATGGAGTGTTCGGGGCGCTGGCGTGGGTGTGGAGGTGCGGGAGGGCCTTGGTGCGGGGATGGGTGCGGGTGAGATGGGAGGAAAGTAGACCTCCGAGTCCGCAAGGTCCGCGGTTAAGTGCACGAAGGAGGGGATACCCGCATCCATGCTCGCTCCTTTGCCCTCTTACTGGAGTGGGGTACTAGCGTCAGAACGCACTTTCGTGCGCCGTGTGGGTCCGCTAGTGACGCTGGTGGGGTTTGCCGACGAGAGTCAGCACGCTCAAACGCTGGTTACAGCGCCGTGTTTAGGCCGCTAAGAGCGTTGGAGGGTTCCTGGAGCCAAGACTGAGTCGCCGTGTCGGTCCGCTAATGGCTCCAGGATACTCCGGGGGGTCACCACTGTAAGAGGTGCAAAAGAAACGAGCAGGTAAAAGTTACTGCTGGTTTATTACGGATTCAGGCAGTTTATATAGCGGCCAACTGGCGCCGAACCGCAGAAGACAATGACATTGAGTGTGACCTGAGGTAAAAAACAATTAACAATAATATTCGGCGAACAAGTACAATTTACAATACAAAAACGTATAGAGCTTCAATATGGATACAGTCTTGATGCCTGCGAATAAACATACGATACATGATTTATGATAGTTGGACAAATACATATAAAGTTGAATTGGTAGAAAATGCGTGACCTGGCATGTTAGGCGTGACGAATTGAGTGTGAAGAAAGCGGGAAGTCACCAAAGAAATCTTGCTCAGCAGAGACTTAATTAATGACGCCTTCAAAGCACTCCGCTGACGTCGATGTGGTGACTTTACAGTATCTCCCTGTCCTTTGCATTCTGGAAGAACCTGTCAGTTCAACAGGTACTACAAGCAGACTAAATTAACTTCATTTTACCTTTGGGACATTGCCCCAAGTCCTTGGACAAATTTTTCTTGGGTCCTGTGGTGGCTGCCCAAAGTTGTGTAGCTCATCCGGCTCCCCTAAGGGCACAGGTAGCATCTCATAAGTTGTTTGGTAAGCGAGAGAGAATGTGCATGAGTGACTGGTCTCCTCCCTCTTCTGTTTTACTGTCTTTCTCATAGGACAGAGAGGCAGGTAGCAAGGTGTCACATGCTAGATGGACAAATTTTGCAGGTGACTACATGACGGGATCACCCTGTCCTTCATCTTTTTATAGATTGATTGGATGCATGTCCCCGCCCCAGTGGCTAGAACCAACAGTCGGTTCAAAGATTTCCCCATACTCCATCCACCAATGAGCAAGTCTCCTATGTAAAGAATGAAGGATTGTATTCGCGCTGGAACAAATAGCAAATTTTGTAAGTTATTTGTATTTTGTATGTTAGGAAAAAAACAAATTACTTACAAAATTTGCTATTTGTTCCAGCACAAATACAATCCTTCATTTTTACATAGGAGACTTACCCATTGGTGGGTGGAGTATGGGGAAATCTTTGAACCGACTGGTTGGTTCTAGCCACAAGGGAACACCTTCCTGATCTTCAAGAGCTGAAGAAGGAATCCTGCACCTCTAGCTTATTGGACATAAAGGATGTTGCAAAGCTAGACTTCTGGCCGTAAAGTAATGAGTCTGCTTCATTATTTTTGATGCAGGCTTGGTGGAACCCGGGACAACAGATTCGTTTATTTCTGCTTCACATTTGAAGAAGACATGTCTAGCCCATCAGGTGACAGCTTGCAGTTTATATCAGCTGCGCAGAGCTGCGTGTATGGCATATGTCCAGGAAGCAGAAGAAGAAATTGAGCTAAGCTGTGAAAGCTGGATCAGAAAACGAGAATCAGAGTGTCTCCAATTCTACTTTTGGAATCTTGTGCTTCAGCTAGACCTTCTAGTGTTTGTTTTCATCAGGTCATACGGAGAGTCTAATTTCCAATTGTACAAAGATGTGCTGCAGGAACTCATTCCTTTCTTCTTTGCCCTGGACCATGCACATTATGCCAGGTGGCTTTCAATTCATTTGAGGGACATGGAGGCTCTCCAAAACGACACATTTGATGAATTCACAAAGGGAAATTTCACTGTCCACAAAACCACTCAGCCTTTTTCCTCAATTGCTATAGACCAAGCACACGAGCAGAATAATGCTCATGTGAAAGGAGATGGGGAGCCATTGGCCTATTTGAAGATGAAGATGCTCTCAGAAGGTGGACAGTGGCTGGTCCTGAAGTAAGCCGCCTGATCGTTGAGTTTAAGACTAGAAGTGATGCTGATCCAAAATCTGAGGGTAAGCATCATGATGAAACTGAAACTGTGCAGAAAAAGTTTCTTGAAATGGTTGAAAATCTGGCAAAAGTAATCAAAGAAATCGGCAACCCTTTTGAGGAAGATTCACTGGGTCTGATTGTGCTAGACAGTCATGAAATTATGGACAGCAAAGTTAGTTAATCCTTGAGATCTATGAAGGGCCTTGGACAGACACAATTCACAAACTTTATTGAGAGGCTCAAGACACCCAGCAAATTCTATGAACCAGTACACAAGAACAAAAGTCTGTTGTTCAGTCGCAAGACGTCTACTACAGAATCCAAGGGCAAACAGTCACTGCAAACCATAAAGGATGATTGTAATCTATTCTCACGCCTCTTCATATCATGCCAGAACAGACAGTATGACTTACATGAATTCTTTCAACATGAAAATCAAAATTACCCACCATCACTGGCACAGAATGGACAGATGCATCAGGGGACCAAGTCACAGCTGCTGCCTCTACTAGAACAGCATGCATCAGACATCCCTGACAAAGAGCCTACCGCTGACGTTATCATAATGGATGCTGCAGCTCTTATAAATACTCTGAGACCAACCAAGGGGTCTACATTTAAGTCTTATGCTAAAGAAGAAGTCCTATCCAAGATTCAGAAGCACATACAGAAGTACAAGCAAACACACATTGTATTTGATGTGTATAGGACAGACATTATGAAAGCACAAACAAGACAAAAAAGAGGCACAGGAGTTCGCCGGAGAGTAATTAGCACAGCGAAAACTCCTAGCATTTGGGCCAGCTTACTCAGGAATGACCACAACAAAACTGAACTATTTGCATATTTGGCAGACATAATCATTTCATCTCAAGCAGATGATACATCATGCATAATTGTCACTAAAGGGGATGCTGCACTTTGTAGCAAAGCTGAACAAGACACTGCTGACCTACAAGGCTGCACTCACGAACAGGCCGATACTAGAGTCCTTTTACATGCTGCATATGCTGCAAAGCATGAGATATCTCAAGTGCAATCATATGTAGTACAGACACTGACGTTGTCATCATAGCAGTATCTAGCATAGAAAAAAACTAGTTTGGACAAACTATGGATTAAATTTGGTAGAGGAAAAGACATGAGGTGGATACCTATCCATGAAATTGCAGCAGCCATGGGACCAAAAGCCTCAGTCCTTCCCTTTTTCCATGCTTTTAGCGGGTGTGACACGGTGTCTGCCTTTCATGGAAAGGGGGAAGAAGTCTGCATGGCAAACATGGACTGTGTTTCAGTATGCCACACCCACCTTCACCAATCTAAGTTCAACACCAGCAGCTGTAGAAGACGAAGACCTGCAAATTATTGAAGAGTTCGTGGTGCTAATATACGACAGAAGCAGTTAGTATAAAAATGTAAATGAGGCTAGACTTGATCTCTTTGCAAGAAAGCAAAGAGCTTATGATTGCATTCCCCCTACAAGGGCTGCTCTTAGAGAGCATTGCAAGAGAGCTGCCTTTCAAGCAGGGCACATTTGATGCCAGTCTTTAGTATGTCATCCAGTTTTGCCCAGTCCAAGACACTGGGGATGGCAACAGATTGATGGCACCTGGTTTCCGTATTGGACAGATTTGCCAATAGTTGCAAAATCTTGTCAAGAACTGAATAAGTGTGGCTGCAAAAAGGAATGCCATGGCAGGTGCAAGAACTACAAATCTGGATTTAGCTGCACAGCTCTCTGCAGCGGCACTTGCTAAAACTAATTGATACACAAAACATGTTGGTTTTTCTCAGGAGATGCATACTTTTTTATCTTTGGCGGCCATTTTGGAAATATGGTGGCCATATTGGAAAGAGGGGTTCACTTTATCCCTTCATGACAGTAAGAATGCCAAAATACAAATTCTCAATCATTTTATGGACAGTATGCAACTTTTTATAGGCTTACGAAATGAAAATATTTGAAATGTACAGCAAATTTGCTGCTATTTTGGAAAAGTGTGAGCCATCTTGGAAATAGCCAAATATTGAGGTGGCCGGAGGTTGATTTTGATTTATGGGGATAATAAGAGTTCTCATGCCAAATCTGTTGCTTGTATCACCATTTGCACTTTTTTCCCCTTATCCCGCTCCACTATACAAGGAGGGCACTGACGCGATGCAGTAGACGCTGTAAGGAAGAGAATATAATCATTTCTAAGAAATGCAGAGCACAGTTCCATCGTGCAATGAGAGCAGCTAGGTGTAATTCATGGTCATCCTTTGTTTCATCAGTGAACAGTAGAACCCCAGTACCTGCTGTTTGGAGGAAAGTAAGAAAAATAGCAGGGAAATACTCACCAAACCCACTTCCTACTTTCAAAGTGAATGGTCAGTATATAACAGTGGCATCTGAAGTGAGTAATGCCCTTGATGAACATTTTTCAGTATATTATGTAAATCTGAACTTGCCCAGGATACCAGCACAGATACGCAGAACAGAAATTACTCGATTTTGGATCAGAAACAGGATTCTTACAATCTTCCCTTTACTGAAAGAGAATTTGCTTCAACTCTGGTAGCTTGTAATGAGACGGCTCCAGGCCCTGATGAGATTCCATATGCAATGACAAAGCATGCTTCTGTAATCAAAAAAGTTATTTACATTAAGTATTATTAACAGAATATGGTGGGATACCAGTTACCCCACGATATGGGAATTATCCTTCTCCCTAGCTTTTTTAAAACCTGGAAAAGATAATTTTAGCAGCAAACTACTGACCAATTGCTCTGACATCTTGTGTATGTAAAATAAAATCATGGGGAAGATGGTAAACACTAGACTGGTGTAGTACTTGGAGAAAAGAGGTGACAAACTATCAAAAGTTGTAGCTGATATCCTTCCAAGGATATACAGGCTTCCATCAGATGACTCCTTATACATATCAGATCACTTGTTAGGAATGGCACGGCCATTGGAATACACTTGGGGCAAACAAAATTAAAGAAATTACCAACGACATATTTCCTTGGCAGTATAGGAAAATGTCCAGAAAATGGGAAACAGTAGTGTTGCCTAAGGATAGGGCATACCTGCCTTACACACGTTTTTAGAAGCAAATGAAACCTTATTGTGATGACTCCCTGGTCCCATTGCCCGTCAGCCATTGGCTAATTGAATGCCCCAGTCTTGGGGACCCGAGAAGCCTTCCCTTAGAGGCCCGAGACAAAATTGGCTGGTGCATTCTAGCCAAAGTCCTCTGGGAAGGTTTTTGCAGGTCTTCTGCAAAAACTATAGATTTAATTGATTTTTATATATATAAACTAGCCATGGGTTTTTAATAGATTTTGTCACTTAACAAATATCAGCGTCAATGACCTTAGTAGTCCCGATGCCGGAGAACGTTAAATCAATCAGCCAATCTCTGATGTTGATTATGCCATGTGGTATTTTTCAACTTCAAAGTTCAACTCTATTATTTTTATATCCATGTGCCTCCATGCTGAGGATTCTTTTTTAACTAGTGTTTCATATGTCATTTTTAAATCTCATGGTTCATTTCTGTAATCTATATAGCTGTGGGCCATTATCATTGGCACTCTTTGTTGCTGGTATTTCTTGCGCTAATTTTGAATTTCAAGGTTCACTTCAGTATTTTATATGACTAGGAGCCTTTGTGCATGGCACCCTTTGTTTCTAGTACTGGTTGACTGATTGAAATTTAGGTCTTGAAGACCAGGCGCCGGAACCCATCAGGATTATTCAGTGTCATAATGAAGGTGAAATATATAAATTAATGATATGATTAATAATGAATAGGTGAATGATGACAAAACAGTAAAATTCAGTGATAAAATATGAACGTTAAAAATGAAGAATATTAGATGCAACCAACAAAAAATAAGTATACCTGTATATTGAACTTTTATGTTCAAAATAGCCTATATACTTAGTATAAGAATAAATATGACTAAAATCTTTATTAAATATACTGAAATCATATCTCATTGAAATAACCAGATTCTTTCAGATAACCCATAAGGTTATCTACCTCAACGTCATCATTTAAAATTTCTAAAATAGTCTTCCGAGTTAATAAGTACTTGTGCGATTTTAGAATTTCAAGGCTCGTTTTTATCATTTATATAGCTGGGAGAATTTATGCATAGCATTCTTTGTTCCTGGCATTCCATGTCACTTTTTTAATTTCAACGTTTATTTTTATCATCTCTGTAGCTGGGAGCGTTTATGCACGGCCTCTTTTGCTAGTATGCAGTATGTTATTTTTGGATTTCAAAGTTCCTATAGCCGTGTGTCTCCAAGATGACAACTCTTGTTTACTAATTTACTATGTATTTTGTAATTTCAAGGTTCACTTTCATCATTTATATAGCTTGGAACATTTATGCATATATATCTCTTTTTAATTTCAAGGTTCATTTTTATCATTATATATAGATGGGAGCGTACATCGAGACTGTCAAGTTTGGTCCGCATAAGTGGGTAAATACTGATTTAGAGGCCAAAATTAGTCAAAATGTAAATTCACCAAAATGGGAAAATGGCCAAATATTGCTACTGGTAGCATCCATGCCCAGGTCGTGACTTCGTGAGTCAAGTAGGGTGTGCGTGAATGCCTAATTACTGATTTTAGAGGCCCAAATTGGCCAAAATGGAAAAAAAAAAAATGGGCAATGTGGCATTTTTGGCGCTCATGGCAAATTTGCCTATACCATGACTCTTTTTGCTGTTTGGTATAGCAGAGTTGCAAATACTGATTTTAAGAGGCAAAAATAAAAAGTGTTGGAGGTGGGGGGGGGGGTTAAATTTATAAGGGGGAAAATTGACCCTAATCACAGGCACTATATGGGAACAATTTTTTTTATAATGTGCTAGACATTTTTGTAATGTCCCATTTTTTCTCCTTTTCCATCTCTCTACTTCTCCCTTAGTCCCATATCTCTCTCTTCTCTGAATCCTCCCTTTCTCCGTCTGTCTATATATGGTTTCAATGTCTGCCTCTCTTTCTCTCTTGGATAAATAGGGTCCCTGGGCTCCACAATTACGCCCACAAAGAGGGACCCCTTACCAAAGGTTCCCTCCAGAATTGCTGGAGAACACATATTAAACTGATTTCCTCTAGCTTTGGAAAACATGTGATCCACACTTTGCTCCAAAGCCTTAAAGTTGTCTCCAGAGTTGAGAGGAATCACTGCTCATAGTATTTTGTATCATTTATAGAATTTAAAGCTTTCCTTTCTATCGTTTAAATAACAGAGCCTGCATTTCAGTGGAGTCGCTGATGTTGAGTACAGTATTCCATGTGCTACTTATGGAACTCAAGGTTCATTTCTAAGATGTGACATGTTTCCTCAGAGCGCCGCGATAATTTTTTTGTTTGCAGATCAATCCATGAGACAATGATGATGTCAGGTTGTTCTTCATGCACTCCCTTTTTTGTGTCACCTGACAATAGGAGAGTGGCTGTTGTCTTCATACCAGAGTATGAAGACAACAGCAAATTAATATTGGGAAAAAAAAGTTTGAACATTTTTTCTTAACAGGAATAATTTGATTTTTGCGATACCAATTATTTAGGTACTTAGTCTCTCCATTTGCAGCAGATAAGTATAATAAAGTATCTTATCTATGTTCGAGCACTATCTCGGTGTCTATTTTTAAGCCTGAAGTGAACTCAAGATTTTAAAGATGCATGGTGTCACCCTTTAGTGTGACGAAATTCTCGTTCAGATGTATCTGAAGCATCATTTGCAACATAATAGTTACAGCTCACATTATGATTACACCTCACATTCACAGCTACACAAAGTTGTGCATGTAAGCCCCAAGCCTGTAGCATTTGCACCTGCACAGCAACCAGACTTCCAGCCACATTTTGTAAGCTGTTCACAACTCTTTGCAATGGGAGAGTTAGCTGTCCAGAAGACTTTCCAGTCTTCGCCAATCTTTTCCCAGTGCCAGTCAGCTGGATCTGTGCAAAATTTTGGCTGGCGCAGAATTGCCTGACCCCATACACAACCTGCCTGATATGCTGAATGTTTGGCGTGTTGAGGCAGAGCTGCTCTGGTTGGAGGATGGCTTCATATGGTCTCTGCTCTCTGACAAAACAAGTCAAGTCTGGCCTCATCCACATTGTCAACAGTGCTTGACCTGTCATACGTGAGGACCACAAACTTCTCCAGAATCTTCAAACCACCATCTTTGATGGTTGGTGGGTACTTGCTGAGTTTTGTAAAAAATTGTAGTGGCCTCTGGAAAAATGTCCCATGCTGTTTTCTTTCCTTTATTTCTAAAGACTGAGACCGCATCACAACCTGTAAGTGCATGGAAGAACGGCATGCCTTTGGCCTTCTCTTGACCAGCATTGTTGTACAGGTTGTGAAGCCAATCCATCGAAGGCTCTGTCCTTGGCCAATGCTTGCCACAGCTGTTGCACTGTTAAACATCATCCTACAGCTTTTATGGTATTTTGCCATGCTTTGTCGCAGTGTTGCCTCTATGCCACTGCCTTCATCCAGCTTTACTGGGTCAAAGTTAAGCGGCATTTCACTAATCTCCTGGAACAATGGCACATTGGTTGAAATCATTACATACCTGTAAAGTCCCCGCTGAGCGGGTTTTCTATGGTGAACCACCCGCTTTCTTCGATATCGCTCCTACAGGATCGGGTCAAGCGAAATTAGCCATATTTTTCCTGTGTAAATATGTATCTATTACTAATTCATTTGTATCTGCTTCCTTTGCACGTGTTAGAATGTTATGTCAATTCTTGTGAACTTACTTTTTACATTACTTGTATTTATCCATTGTAATTATTACCGAGAGTAATTGACCTCGGGTCACCTAAATTCTATTGTATCCCTCTGTGTGATGTCCGCACGCCGCTTTGTAAGCGACCTGCGTTCTGAATAAACTAGCAGTACCTGTCCTCCTGCTCATTATTTTGCACCTCTTAAAGTGGTGACCCCGGAGTGGTTCCCGGAGCCATTAGTGGACTCATACTGCGACCTAGTTTTGGCTCCATGAACTATCCCATGCTCCTAACAGACTAAACAAGGCACTTTAACCAGCGTTCGGCACCTACGGCACCAGGCTGTTTATCTCCATCCTTGGCTGGTGATATACGTGGAACTTCATTGTCGCGGACGTGAGGACCCCACTCCTGGGCTCAGATTTCCTAGCCCACTTCGGGCTGGCAGTTGACATCAGTCGCAAGCATCTATTAGACACCGACTCTGCCAGTCCCTCCCCCTGGCAACGGGACCCAGTTGCCTACCATCTGCTCCGTTGCCCCACACCAGTATGCCCAGCTGCTGAAAGAGTTCCCCAACGTTTTCAAGCCCGAACTGTGCCAGATACCCGGAGCCTCGGCAAAGCACAGAATCTACCGCCACATTAAGACGAAGGGGCCCCCAACACACGCAAAGTTCTGGAGGCTTCCCCCTTAGCGCCTTCAGGAGGCCAAGGATGCTTTCGACGAGATGGAGTGAATGGGCATTTGCAAGGCCTCCAGCCCATGGGCCTCTCCCCTCCACATGGTGCAGAAACCGGACGGCTCCTGGAGACCCTGCGGCGACTGCAGGCGGCTCAACCTCGCAACTGAACCAGATCACTATCCCCTACCAAACATGCAAGATCTCATGGCCTCCTTTCACGGGGCCAAAATATTCTCTAAACTAGACCTTTTGAAATCTTACTTCCAGGAACCAGTTGCTCCAGAGGATATCCCCAAAACCGCCATCATCACGCCCTTTGGGTCCTACGTCTTCGCCTTCTCCACCTTCAGCATGAGGAACGCGGGGGATACATTCCAGAGGCTGATGGACAGCATCCTGGGGGACCTGAACTTCTGTGTCTGTTACGTGGACAATATTCTAATTTTTTCCAGATCCCCCAAAGAGCACCTGCGACACATCCGGACGGTCCTGCAGCGCCTGCAGGAGAACGGCCTCGTCGTCAGGTTCAACAAATGCACCTTTGGCGTCGAAAAAGCTGACTTCCTGGGCCACGAGATATCCTTGGAGGGCGTCCGTCCACTCGCATCAAAGGTCGCAGCCGTCACCAGGTCCCCCCCCCGCCTACCTCTGTCAAGGCCGTACAGAAATTCCTCGGGATGGTCAACTACTACAGAAGGTTCATCCCCAGGGTCGCACACACCATGGCCTCCCTTAGTTTGGGGACCCGACCAGCAACAGGCCTTCTCCCTGATGAAGGCCTCCCTCGCCAAAGCAACCTCTTTGGCCCACCAGGACCCCAACGCCCCCCTCCAGTTGACGACGGATGCCAGCAGCATCGCCTGTGGGGCTGTCCTGGAGCAGATCGTCGCCGGAGCCCCCCAACCCATCGCCTTCTTCAGCAAAAAGTTCAGCCCCGCGGAGGCCCGCTACAGCACCTCCAACAGGGAACTCTGCGCAGTGTATCAGGCGGTACGTCACTTCAAGTTCCTCCTGGAGGGTACGCCCTTCACAATCTGGACGGACCACCAGCCGCTGGTCCACGCCTTCACAAAGCAGGGGGACGCATGGTCTTCCAGGCAGCAGCAGCATCTCGCGGAGTTCACCTGCACAATCAAGTACCTCCCCGCCAAGAAGAACCCTGTAGCAGACGCCCTCTCCAGGATTGAGCTCAATGCGGTGCAGCTCGGGATCGACTATGAGGACCTCGCCCGGGAGCAGACCACCGACCCAGAGACTCCAGCCTACCGCACCGCCATCACATCCCTCAAGTGGAAGGACATGCCCCTAGCCCCTGGGGGGCCAAAACTGCTGTGTGATGTAAGCACCGGCCAGCCTCGCCCTCTGGTACCCACCACCTGCCGCCGTCTGGTGTTCAATGTCATCCACGGGCTGTCTCACCCCTCCAGCAGGACGACGGCCAAGCTGCTGGCAGAGAAGTTTGTCTGGCACTGTATGCAGAAGGACACGACGGCCTGGGCGAGATAATGCATCCAGTGCCAAACCAGCAAGCTAGGGCGTCACACCGAGACAGGGGTAGGCGAGTTTTCCCAGCCAGGGAGGCGGTTTGGACACATACATGTAGACGTGGTAGGCCCCCTTCCCCCATCAGTTGGGGCCAGATACCTCCTGATGATCATCGACCGCTCAACCAGGTGGCCTGAAGCGACGCCAATGCAGGAAGCCACTGCCAGTGCATGCGCCGAGGCCCTCCTCTCCAGCTGGATCAGCCGGTTCACTGTCCCGGACCACATAACCACCGACAGGGGCCCGGCCTTCCCGTCTGAGCTGTGGTCCGCCCTGGCACGCCTGCTGGGGACCTCTCACCACACCACCACCACCTACAACCCCGCAGCCAACGGATTGGTGGAGAGATTCCACAGGTCCCTGAAGGCGTCCCTCATGGCACACTGCACCACCGAGGATTGGAAGTACCAGCTGCCTTGGGTCCTCCTTGGACTGAGAACCGCCCCCAGAGCCAACGGCGACCCGTCCGCAGCAGAGAAAATCTACGGGGAGCCCCTCGTATTCCCGGGTGAACTCGTCACAGGAGATCGCCACAACCCGTCAGTCCAGAGGCTCTGCAACATAGTCGGGAAGTTCGCCCCCTGCCAGCGGACGTATACTGATAGGTCAGCAACCTTCACGCCTACCGGCCTGTCCTCCACCACCCACGTCTTTTTTAGGGACGACGCTGTCCGCCCTCCACTAACCAGGCCCTACAAAGGGGCCCTTCCGCGTGCTCGAGAGGAACACCAAAGCATTCTGCCTAGCCCCGCACAGGAAGGACGACTGGGTGTCGGTCGACCATCTCAAGCCTGCCCTGTTGGAGGAAACAGTAGATGATATCACGCAGCGCCCTCCGCAAGAACTGTCACCTCCGCAGCCGAGCCACCCCAAAAGAAGGTCGCGTGGCCGCCCCCGAAAGCAACCAGCCAGCCGCTCCTGCTCACGCCGCACCCCCCAGCTGACTTCGTGGAGCCGCGGCACTCTCCAACGGCCCAGCAGATACCTAGATTAATCAGACGTTACCCACGTCTTGGGGGGGAGTATTTGTAAAGTCCCCGCTGAGTGAGTTTTCTATGGCGAACCACCGTTTTCTTCAATATTGCTCCTACAGGATCGGGTCAAGCAAAATTAGCCATATTTTTCCTATGTAAATATGTATCTATTACTAATTCATTTGTATCTTCTTTGTTTGCACGTGTTAGAATCATATGTCAATTCTTGTGAACTTACTTTTTACATTACTTGTATTTATCCACTGTAATTATTACTGAGAGTAATTGACCTTGGGTCACCTAAATTCTATTGTATTCCTCTGTGTGACGTCCGCACGCCGCTTTATAAGCGACCTGAATAAACTAGCAGTACCTGTCCTCCTGCTCAATGTTTTGCACCTCTTAAATACCCATCATGTTCAGGATTATGATGTAAAGAGGCCAAGGGTGCAGTTAGACCTTCATCTTTCTTGTCTTCCTGGCAAAGACAACATTTGCTCCAGTCGGTCTCCCTTTTGCCTGTGATTGAATTTACACGTCATTATGAGCTCTTGACTAAGGCCAAGGGGCTATCCTTTTACCATTAATCTGATAATCACATTGATGTATGGGATACTAGGTTTGGTCACCCTACACCTAGCCCGATCATTCATCCAGTGCCATTTGACTTCCATGTGATCCGTACACCATCCAGGTAAGTACAGGAACAAGCCATGTAGAGCCCCACTTACCCTTGGCTTGGCTCTCCTGCACTGGGGCCTCCTGTCAATTCATGCGTGGCTGTCTAGACAATCCTCTGGAGATAATGCATGGTGTGCTTCCAGGATTTACAATGCATGGTGTGCTTCCAGGATTAACAACATAATAAATTAAGCCATGGCATTCTTAGACATAGGAACCTCAGGATTCCTGACAAAGCAAAAAAGGTACCTACACTGTTTCCTCAGTGGTTTAAGATGGGACATATAAATCCTTTGAGCCCTGACAATAAGTAGCTCCTTTCTTCAGGCGTTAAAAAGGATAGAGAGAACTCTCGGAAAGGCTTTGGCCTTGGCATCATCCCCAGCATGAAAGGATGCCAAAAAAGATAGTTCTGACCCAGTAAGTTAAAACTCTACCAATGATATCGCTTGTAATTTACTTACTCTTGGCTGAAGCCAAGGCCACAGGGGAAAGAGAGTCTTTAAAAGAGCCTTGAGAGAAGCCTCTAAAGTGCCTTAGGACCATGTCTAGGTTCCATGAAAATGGATTTTGCAGAACCTTTGGCATTTCCACCTAGAAATGAGCAACCTTTGCAACAGTCAATACTGTATTGTTTGAAACATCCAATCCAGTATGCTTTAATAAAGGAAGCAGAATGGATTTATAATCTTTGATATAGGCAGCACACAAACCTTTGGCATATCTCAAGGAGTGCAAAAACTATTTTGTTAAGTGTGAAGACAGAAATACCCCCGGGCTTGCACCATAATCTATAATGCTCCCACTGTTGCTGATATAGGATATAAGTGGACTTTCTCCTTAATGCAATGATTGAGTCCCTGGAGGACTTTGAAAAGCCTCTAAAGCTGAGGAGCTTGTCGAAAGTTTCCATGCAGTTAGACGAAGCATGCTATTTCTGTGAAGCTTCTGTCTCTGCCGGTCAAATTTGATTTGTCCATTGAGGTATCTGTCTAGGAACTTCTACCGACATTCCCAGATGGTCCAGGAACCAATGCCTCCTCAGCTACCAAGGTGTGATTAGAATCATGATGTTCTGGGATTCCAACTTCTTGAACACCTCCAACAGTGAAAATGGGGAAGGCATACACACATAAGTTTTTCCAATCTTGCACCATAGTGTCTATTCCCCGTAGGGGTTTAGTGCCATCCGTGCACTGTAGGCATTGCTTAAGGTCCTTTGCAGCTTCCCTTCGGCTCCTAGCTGCAACCCCTTTCATTCTTTTAACTGTACCTCCATTCATATTCTCTTTCTTCCATCCTCTCCTAACAGCTGATTCATAGCACAACTGCGAGGTTTTCCTCCTGTTACACATTTCCAATCCTTTTACCCTCAATTTCCATTTCAGTGCTGAATGACCTCTTAGGTTGCAGTGCTTTGCTTTGGGCCTGAATCCTATATATTCTATTCAGTGTCTACTGTCCAGGCTTGAGGGTCCAGAACTTGGGAGATGTGCTGCTGGGAAGTAATTCAGTTTCACTAGGAAGAAATTTATGAGAGGTGGGCCAAACACTCTCCAAAGCACCCCACAAATTGCAGGGTTTATGGTCCATTTGTGTGAGTACCTGTCCCAGATGACTTAGCATATCTACCAGAACATTCAGTCGACCAGGCACAAAATGGGGCATGACAGTATTCCTTTCCTCTGTCCAGTGGAGTGAATCCATGGTGAAGGCTACCAAGTTTCCCAATTTTATGGCTCCTTTTCATCTTAGATAAGCTAGAAATGCCGGGTTGTCCAAGAAGACAAAAATTTGACTGATGACCACACCCCTGAAGAGTCCTGGTTCCCCATAACCACACCCCAGCCCTCGTCCAGGGTGTCTGAACACATTGAGAGGTCTGTGCTCAGGGACTGTAGAGACTTCCTGCAAGAAGTCCTTATTCAGACAAATACCAACAAAGGTAAGGGATCAGTTCTTGGCTCCAGAACACCACCTTGTAGTCTGACAATGTCTTTGTGCCAAAGCCTCTTCAAGTGCAACTGAAGTGGTATAATCCGTAGTCAAAGCAACCAGGACTAGCTTCTCCACTGAAGACATGTGGCCAGCATTTGGTGGGGTTAATCTCCGAGGCAAATTTTCTCACGAATAATGTCTACTCCAGCTTGTGTCAGAAAAACCTTGAAAAGAACCGAGTCAATCACCAAGCCTGGTTTCACACAACTTTGCAACATTTATCAGTAAGCCTATGGCTACTGCTAAGCCCAGTACTGGCTCTCTAGCCTGCAGGAAATCCTTCCTGGACCTCTGCAATGATAATTCAGTCATCCAGGTACAGAAGTATCTTTATTCCTATTAAGTGAAACCATTTTGCAAAGGGGGATAAAACCTTGGTGAAAACTGATATGTTGATGGCATTAGCCCAGCTATTGTTCATATCCTTGGCCTATTGAAACAAGAAATGCAACTTACCTGACGTAAGTGTGCTTCTCTTAGCAGGAAAAGCCATGGACAGAAAGGTGCCATCCACAGCTGGCTCAGGAAAAAAGGGAAAAACTCCCCTGTCTGACACACTGTAGTCTTCTTAGCGGGCAGGGAGACAAAAAAGAGGACCCTTTAGAAGAGATTTTCTTACGCAGAACCTTTGCAATTAAGTTAAATCTCAAGGTAGTCTGACAGCTTAAAGGAAGGAAGAGGCAAGGTCAGACCGCCACCTAGAGGGTCTTAGAGAGCAAGGCACTTTGGGAGACAACTAAAAGAATTGAGGATTTGTGCAAGCACAACTGAAAAGAATTGTGGATTTGTGCAAGCATAACTGAACCAGCTCATTAAAAACTGAGGGGACAAATTATAAATGATCTTCCTTATCCAATTCCTGTAGAAGAGGTGAGGGAGAACACTAATGGGAAGAGCCAGGCCTATAAGAGTCCTCCTCATCAGAGACAGAAGTAGCAGCCCCAGAACCATATGGTTTTGCAAGACCAGGAACTAAAGTTCTCATAATCCACTCTGACAGAAACTTCTAAGATGAAAGCTCTCTCTCAACATGGGACTGGGTCAGTTCAGCAGATGCAGGGGAGAGAGAACCCTTCTTCACAGACGACTTACCCTCTGAAACTGAAGAAGCTTGGCGTACCCCAATGTGGCTACCATGAACTTGTTCACACATACCTGCCGCCTCCCGTGGTCTACGTACAGAAAGAGAACACTGCGTCTCGCACAGCCTCAAAAAAACTCTTTGCACTGATGCCTCGTGCACTCGACAACACCTTGTATGGCCTTGATGATGAAATATGTGGAACTCTACAAGGACTTGATGCCTCCTGCAACCTCAATTACCCAGTAGAACTGGAGGGACTCACAGGAAAATATGAATATCTGGCATGCTTAGCCTTCACTATGGGGGAACAGTTCATAAAAGCCACAAAAGCCCTGGACGCTTTCAAACTGGTGGCTTTGTCAAAATCAATACTGGGATCATTGGTGACACAAGGGGAGACCTGGCACTGAACACTTACTACCTGACTGCTTCCTAGGGCTCCTAGAGATGGTTGCAAGCACAATGGCACCACTTGTTACAAATCGCAGTCAGTTACCCGACTCGTACCAATCTTTAGAATAACTGTGGGACAACGGGTTGAACACAATGGTCTAGGCCTTTTCACCCTACCATACCTGTCCTTAGGTAAATGTGATATACGTTTGTCCATAAAAGAACGAAAAGCAAATGCAGGAGACAGAGGACACAATCCTTGAACATCCTGGAATGTTAGTCCTTGTCTGGAAATCCTGGGACTACTAGGCCTGTTGGCAAGGGGCGCCGAGGTGACAGGCAAGGTTGCGTCCATGGAGATTTGAAGGCTCAAATTTGTCACACAAAAATTGAATTCTAGACTTGACTGAATCAATATCTGACTGCATTAAATCTAATCTACCATCCTAAGCTGACTTAGTGGGTGTAGAATGATCTACAGTCATACCCCGAACTTAAGAAGGTTAGGTTCCAGAACCCCTCGCGCAAGGTGAATTTTCATGTAAGTTTGGCACGGTCTCAAAAATGCTAATAAATACTCATTTCTAAAGTTTAAACACTAAATATGACCCTAATCATGCTCCCAAATTATTAAGTTAACTTTTTAATGAAATTAAAGTTATTGTAATTTCATTTCAAAGTTAGCTTAATACATTACCCTTAAAAACAGAAATAAATGGTTGACATAAAAAGAGCGAGTTGGAAGAGAATTTCTGTCTCTCTCCCCTTCTGACCAATCTAATTTTAGAAGTTCTTCTCAACCTCTTTTTAATAACTTCTTTATTCTACATCTCTTTCTCTTTGTCCTGAAATGCTTTTTCATGAACAAACAGTGTTTTTTTATTTTGACTAATACAACTCTTAGTTATTACGTCTCTAAGTTTTAGAACGTATTTGCCACACTAAGAGAAATAATAAGTTGTAAAAATGTGTGACGCTGACTATGAACGAGAGAGAGAGAGAGAGAGAGAGAGAGAGAGAGAGAGAGAGAGAGAGAGAGAGAGAGAGAGAGATAAGGGTTGCCCTTACTTAAGAGAGTGAAATTATTTATCACTTATTATGGAGACAGAGAGTAACACACGAGAGAGAGAGAGAGAGAGAGAGAGAGAGAGAGAGAGAGAGAGAGAGAGATATTGTCCCTACTTGAAATATCAGGTTAAGTTGTTTACGAATTATATTACGAAGAACGAGAGAGAGAGAGAGAGAGAGAGAGAGAGAGAGAGAGAGAGAGAGAGAGAGTTAAGTTATTCTTATGTTAGATATCAAAAGATGGAAATTCAGTATTAACCCTTAAATGCCAAGCCTCTATTTACAAAAGTGTCTGTCGTATGCCGGCGGCGTTTGGGAGTTAGCGCCGAAGCGGAAAAAAAGTTTTTTTTCAAAAAATCACAGCACGCTTAGTTTTTAAGATTAAGAGTTCATTTTTGGCTCCTTTTATTTGTCGTTGCCTGAAGTTTAGTATGCAACCATCAGAAATGGAAAAAAATTTCATATCACATATAAATATTGAAATATATGACAGCACAAAAAAATAATTTCATAATTGTATACAAATCGCACTGTGAGCAAAACGGTTAAAGCTAACGAGTTAATTTTTTTTATTTGTATTATACACTAAATTGCGATGATTTTGGTATATAACAAATTGTAAAACGATCAAAGCAACACAGAGAAAATATTATCACAAAATGATGCATGAATTCGTTAATGAGCGGATGTAAAAAAAAAGTTTTTTTCAAATATTCACCATAAATCGAAATATTGTGCTAGAGACTTTCCGTTTGTTGCAAAATGAAGGTAATTGATTGAATATTACTAGACTGTAAGTGTTTTAGCTTACAATTGCAGTTTTCAACCATTTCGATCGAGTTAAAGTTGACCGAAGGTAGAATTTTTTCTATTTATCGTGATTTATATTAAAATATTTCAAAACTGATAAAAGCTACAACCATGAGTTATTTTCTGTTGTATTCTACATGAAATTGCGCACATTTTCATATATAAAACTTTATGTAACGACTAATATAAAACGGTGCAAACATTACGACAAAGTGATGAAAGAATTTCTGAGATGTTCGGCCGAGTTACCACGCAGAGGTAAGGGAAAAGTATTTTTCAAAAATTCACCATAAATCGGAATATTGTGCTAGAGACTTCCAATTTGTTGCAAAATGAAGGTAAATGATTGAATATTACTAGAATGTAAGAGTTTTAGTTTACAATTGCGTTTTTCTACCATTTCGGTCGAGTTAAAGTTGACTGAAGGTTGAAATTTTGGCACTTATCGTGATTTATATGAAAATATTTCAAAACTGATAAAAGCTACAACCATGAGTTATTTTCCGTTGTATTCTACATGAAACTGCGCACATTTTCATATATAAAACTTTATGTAATGACTAATATAAAATGGTGCAAACATTATGACAAAGTGACGAAAGAATTTCTGAGACGTTCGGCAGTTACCGCGTGCGGACCTAGGGGAAAAGTTTTTTTTTTTTTAATTCGCCATAAATCGAAATATTGTGCTAGAGACTTCCCGTTTGTTGAAAAATGAAGCTAATTGATTGAATATTACTAGAATGTAAGTGTTTTAGCTTACAATTGCAGTTTTCAACCATTTCAGTCGAGTTAAAGTTGACTGAAAGTCGAATTTTTTCTATTTATCGTGATTTATATGAAAATACTTCAAAACTGATAAAAGCTAAAACCATGAGTTATTTTTTGTTGTATTCTACATGAAATTGCGCACATTTTCATATATAAAACTTTATGTAATGACTAATATAAAACGGTGCAAACATTACGACAAAGTGATGAAAGATTTTCTGAGATGTTCGGCCGAGTTACCGCAAGTGCGGACATAAGGAGTTTTTTTTTTTTTCAAAAATTCACCATAAATCAAAATATTGTGCTAGAGACTTCCAATTTGTTGCAAAATGAAGGTAAATGATTGAATATTACTAGAATGTAAGAGTTTTAGCTTACAATTGCGTTTTCCAACCATTTCGGTCGAGTTAAAGTTGACTGAAGGTTGAAATTTTGGCACTTACTGTGATTTATATGAAAATATTTAAAAATTATAAAAGCTACAACCATGAGTTAATTTCTGTTGTATTCTACATGAAATTGCGCACATTTTCATATATAAAACTTTATGTAACGACTAATATAAAACGGTGCAAACATTATGACAAAGTGACGAAAGAATTTCCGAGATGTTCGGCCGAGTTACCGCGCACGGACATAAGGGAAAAGTTTTTTAAAAAATTCACCATAAATCAAAATATTGTGCTAGAGACTTCCAATTTGTTGCAAAATGAAGGTACATGATTGTATATTACTATAATGTTAGAGTTTCAGCATACAATTGCATTTTCCGACCATTTTGGTCGAGTCAAATTTGACCGAAGATGTTGAAATTTTGGCACTTATTGTGATTTATATGAAAATATTTCCCAACTGCTAAAAGCTACAACCATGGGTTGTTTTTTGTTTTATTTTACATGAAATTGTGCATGCTTTCATATATAAAACTTTATGTAACGGCTAATATAAAACGGTGCAAAAATTACGACAAAATGATGAAAGAATTTCTGAAATTTTCGGCTAAGTTACCGCACGGACGTAAGGAAAAGTTTTTTTTTTTAAAATTAACCATAAATCGAAATATTGTGCTGGAGACTTCCAATTTGTTGCAAAACGAAGGTAAATGATTGAATATTACTAGAATGTAAGAGTTTTAGTTTACAATTACGTTTTTCGACCATTTCGGTCGAGTCAAAGTTGACCGAAGGTTGAAATTTTTTGTAGTCAACGTACGGCACGTCCACTTGGCACCCGACAGACAATTTTAGTCGACGTACAATACGTCCAGTCGGCGTTTAAGGGTTAAACTAACTTTTAAATGAAATTAAAGTTACTGTAATTTAATTTAAAAGTTAGCTTAATACACTACCCTTAAAAAAAGAAATAAATGGTTAACATTAGAATATAGGAGTGTGTGAAGATTAGTACAGTATACTGTTTCTCTCTCCCCCCATTCCACCGATCTATTTTTAGAAGTCTTCTCAACCTCGTTTTTAGAAACTTCTTTATTCTGTCTCTTATTTTTAGAAGTCTTCTCAACTTCGATTTTAGAAACTTCTTTATTCTGCCTCTATCTCTTTGTTCTAAAATGCTCTACGTCTCCATGTTTTAGAACAGCGCATTTACAGTTTGTAAACAGTACAGGTAAAATTAGATCAATTTAAAATTATCTACTGTACAGTTAAAGAGATACAGAGAAACAGTAATACATAGGTTGCTCTAACTACAAATGAGAGAGAGAGATAACAGTTGTCCTTACTTAAGCGGTGAAATTTTTCATGAATTATTACAGGGAGAGAGAGAGAGAGAGAGAGAGAGAGAAACCTTTGACCACTAATCAGCAACACTACCAGTTCTAGTTATGTTAAAGTGACATGTCTGACAGCTTTTTGCCTTTGCGCTTCTTACAGAAGACGAGGGAAAAATATTTATTTGTTTAAAATATGTATCACATACAAATTTTGTAATTACAGTTATTATTATTATTATTTGAAAATTACTAATTATTAGATAAAAAATATTTATTTATCATACAAAACAAATAAACATATACATGTACCATAAAAATTCTCTCATCTCAGTAAGAGAGAGAGAGAGAGAGAGAGAGAGAGAGAGAGAGAGAGAGAGAGAGAGAGAGAGAGAAATTATTACTTTTATTATTTACTGTTATTCAATTTACACATTAAAGCTTGAAAACTTATAAATTACATATGAAACATAAACACTTTTGCAGGGTTTCTCAATATTCGCATGTCTGTGAAAAACTCGTGTATGATAATTAGTTAGGTTCCAATGAAAAGCTTGCGTCTGTGAATTCGTGCAACTCAAACTGCGCAAGTTCGGGGTATTACTGTATGTCTACGAGAGAAGAATCTATAGAACTATCTCTCTTCTTGACCATGATCTAGATTTAAGACTAGCTGCTCTCTACTCTCTAAGTCTGTCCTTTCTAATAATTCTACAATTTACCATCTTCTCTATCTCTTCCAACTACCAGTCCTTGCAACAAGCAAAACAGTTCTCTGAATCACAATTCACACCTCATTGATCAATGGGTAATTCATGAGTATCTTACTTCAGTAAGCACAATCTGATCTTACAACTACTGTACTTACCTTACAAAATCTAACAGCTTTAGACTGGGAAGAGGAAACCATACTGCAAATAAGCCAAAATCCTGATAATTCAACTTGTGAACCATGGATAAACGTTCCAAAATTCCACCAAACCTGATGGTTTAACTGACAAAAGAAGAACGACAACCAAAACAATTGCTGTCTTACCCCCACCCCCCAAAAAGTAAGGGTAACTAATGGGAGCACTTGTTAATGATTGTTTAAATTTTAACACTGGTTGAACTCACTCCAAGGTAGTCTTAGATACAGCAAAAGATAGTGTCTATAAGTTTAACCTCATACATGTAATTTTTCTCTTTTTATACTGCCTGTAAATTTTTTTTCTCTTTACACTGCCTTTTCCCATTCTCTTTTTTTCACACATTTATTCAGTGCTTTGGCCTTCTTCAATAATTATTCAACATACCTTTACCACTTAAAATATCCTGTGGATGCACTGACAGAATTCATACATTGTCCAAGCACTAGGAAACTTACATCATTCAGCACTAAAAGTAATGTGAACATATTTTTTAGAGAAATAAGGCAACTTTCGCAGTGAATATTTAATAAATCAGGCAGATAAACCAAAAAATACAAGGCTGTATACTGAAGTCAAGACAAAGAAAACCAATGAATATATTTTCTATACAAAACGATATAAAAAAATACAGGGTACTTATATTTGAGCTTGATGTTACAAATATTTTATACAATGTTAATTTCATCATATGAGCAAGCACATGTGTGTGTGAAATAGTAAGCTGCTCTAGATAAATACCCCAGGATAAAATAATATAAAGCAACAATATTGATACACCTGTGGCATGAGCAGAAACTACACTTAGTAATAAGAAATGTAAAATGCATCTGAACCTATATGAAAACAATGAATATACAAATGAAAATGGTGCTCCAAGCTCCTCTATTTCAGTCTGTACCTGGGGGAAAAAATACAGTTTTCAGAAACATTCTCTTTCATCAACCAAGTCCAATACAGGGTATCAATAGCTACTACAAATCAAGGAAGGCAGTATTGTGCACACCTAACATTCACAGTATAGAACCACATACAAGATATATAAAGATAACAGTTGCTTTGAACATTGCATTACAATGAACAGTTATTCCAAAAGGATAAAGTATGAAGAGGCTTATAAAGCATACAATTAACATGATACTTAATTAACAATAATACACCATAATATAATCTTAAATACAGCTCACATGACACTGCAATATAGTTTTCTTCTAAAGAGAGACTGACTTGAAAGGTTTACATCTCATAATGTGAGGACAGGTAAAAAAAATAACTTCCTTATTTCAAATAATTCATGAATTACTGTAGTAGTTTGGAGTTGACAATTGCAATTATTGTACAAAAATAAAAGGCAGTACATGAATGATGACTACTGTATAATATACTAATTCTTCAAAGAGTGAAACTGATTAAAAGAATATATTCTACTCATATGTAATTGTTGCCTATAAAGAATACAAATTTAACTATGGTAGGACATACAGCCTGTAGATCAATGATGCTAAACAAGCAATGCCCACAGGAATCAGCCATGACTTCCATGAACTGTAAAAGAAAAAATAAAATGATAGAGTATAAACTCAACAAAACAAAATATCTAAAAATTTCATTCCATAAATAATGGTAGACTCATTAAATTCTGGAATGAGAAATTCCATCTTAGATTTGTTACAGAATGGAAGTGCTCGGATATAACTATTGTACAGTAACCTGCTCATATTGTATTCCATTAACTGGAAAACTCAAGCAGCCTGAAAAAAAATTTAAATACCACATAATTATACTGTTGACTGGCACCTCAACCTAATGGACAGTTCAAGGATCAGACTTCCAGGTGAGTAATGAAAACCCAAGACCAGCTAGTATAGGCTGTACAATATAGCAATTGTGAGAAAAATCTGTCTCATTCTTTCTTCCCACCCTTGTAAAGTAGCATTATTTCACTGTAAGTTTTGAAGAGGGCCTCAAAAGCTGATAAATTCAGCAATGAATTCACGACTGCAAATTGGAATAAAATATGAAAAAAGTACCGTATACACTTCCTGCAAGTGTGTACGTGCATTTGTCTGCAGATTTAGCACTGAGCAAGAAGCCACCATTTTTTATTCTAGTAATCTTCATGTGTGCAGGGCTTATTAAATATATATTACCACAATACTGTAATTTTTATGAAAATTCATGAAATCCTTACTGTCTAAAATAAGCTGGCTATCATATACCAATGATTAAAACCTACGGTAAATATGTATAATGCACTATATTTACTGATACACAATTATGTTTATTACATTTCATTAAGGACTATGAACCCGAGCAAAAGAAAGAAAGAGAGAGAGAGAGAGAGAGAGAGAGAGAGAGAGAGAGAGAGAGAGAGAGAGAGAGAGAGAGAGAGAGAGAGAGAGAGAGAGAGAGAGAGAGATGTATGATTACTTACAGAATATGACATTTTTATAATAAAATAAAGTTTTATATATACTTACCAAATAATTACATAGCTATAGTTTCTATTTTACGCGGCAGCTCAAAATTCAAAATTCGCGGTAGCGCTCTTTTGTTTTAGGTGTAGGTATGTTGCCCCACCCACTATCGGGAAAGAATAGGTACAACTTAGCTAAGGAGCTCAATTCGTTTATGCTCTATGTCCATGAGAGGCGAGGAGGGCAGGCTCTGATCAATGTAATTATTTGGTAAGTATATATAAAACTTTATTTTATTATAAAAATGTCATTTTTATATAAGTAACTTACCAAATAATTACATAGCTGAATCCTACATTGAGTGGAGGTGGGATGAATGGACATATACTAACCAAAAAACTACTCAATATGGGGGGTAATTTGGGATAGCAAATTAGCTAGCATCTTGGAATGCTTGTTATAACCTTACCTGGTGAGGGAGCAACAGCAGACGGGTACTGCCTCTGGTCGTGGCTCCTCTCGACCTGTAGCAGTGTGGCAGTAGAACCAAGAGTCACCTCTACTGAGTGGGTGCTTTGCAATGTAGGTGGTCAATCGCAGGTTGCCAAAGCTAATAATTCCAATGGGTCACATAATGATATGTGGATCGATCTGCCCTTGCCCTGGGTGCAGTACAATAGAATAACAAAGACCAGATAAAATTAACCTACACCACACGACATTTAGCCAAAACCATAAAAAACCAATTGGTGACACTCAAGATTCAGTGTCCACCAAACTTCCCAAAAAGTACGACTGCCCTTATTCAAGGAGAGTGGATAGAGGAAAAGGGAAGGCGTTCCTCCTATCCTTCATCCCCAATACCATGGCAGCTGTGAAGAACAGACCTAAAGTACTGCATTTTTCAGTACACTGTCTCAACATCCCAGAATAAAACATGACAAACACTGACTTGCACCTGCAAAATGTTGTTTGTAAAATTGAAGAGAGAGACAGGTTACGTTTAAAAGCCAAAGATGTTGCCACAGCTCTTATTTCATGAGCCTTTACTTTGCACAAGGGTAGTAATTCATCTTGAACTCCCGAATGTGCTTCCGAAATCACAGATCTTCAAAAGAATGATAGTGCATTCTTGGACAAAGGATGGCTGGGGCTTCTAACGGAACACCAAAGATTAGGGGCCGATCCTCTAAGGTTTTTGGTTCTCTCGAGGTATACTCTTAGAGCTCTTACTGGGCAGAGGACATTCTCTTGATCGTCTGGGCCTAGTACTTCTGAGAGGCTCTTGACAGAAAAGGAGCGAGGCCAAGGGTTAGCCGGATCCTCGTTTTTGGCCAAAAAATCTAAAATTATTGAGTGTACTGCATTGCCTTGTGAGAAGCCTATCCTTTTATCAATGGCATGAAGCTCGCTGGCTCTCTTGGCTGTAGCCAGTGCCACCAAGAATAATGTCTTCTTCGTAAGATTCTGAAGAGACGACGCCTCCATCGGTTCAAAAAGTGGTCCTGAAAGCCAGCTGAAGACCACGTCCAAGTTCCAAGCGACTCCTGAGGGTTTAGCTTGCTTACTAGTGTTGAAATGCTTGATTAAGTCACTGATGTCTTGGTTTAAAGACAGGTCTAATCCTCTATGTTTGTATACTGAACTCAACATCGCTCTGTAACCCTTGATGGTAGATGTTAAGAGTCCTTTCGATGTTCTGAGATATAGAAGAAAATCTGCGATTTGGGTTACAGACGTTTGAGAAGAGGAAATTTTTCGCTCTTGGCACCACTTCCTAAAAACTGCCCACTTGGATTGGTAAACTGCAGAGGAAGATTTTTGCCTGCACTTAGCAATAGCCACTGCAGCCTTTCTTGAAAATCCTTTCGCTCTGACTAGCTCCCTGACAGTCTGAATCCTGTCAGAGCGAGCGTGGATAATCCTTGATGGTGTTGGAGGAAGTGCACTGTCTGAGAAGATTTCTCCTCTGAGGAAGCAGCCTTGGAATTCAAGGGGGAGCGTAGGAGCCAATTGTCCAGGTACAGAGAAATGTTTATCCCCAAAAGATGTAGCCATTTCGTAAGGGGAGCGAGTACCCGGGTAAAAACTTGAGGGGTCGTGGATAGTCCGAAGCAGAGTGCCCGAAACTGGAAGACTCTGTCCTGGAACACGAATCTGAGGTACTTCCTGGAGTCCGGATGAATTGGAATATGGAAGTACGCATCTTGCATGTCGATCATAACCATCCAGTCTCCCTGATGGATGGCCGACAAAACCGACTGATTCGTCTCCATTTTGAATTTCGTTGTTTGAACAAAGCGGTTCAGGGCACTGATGTCCAGGACAGGTCTCCATCCTCCCAATGACTTAGGAACCACAAAGAGGTGGTTGTAAAATCCCCTTCAAGAACCACAAAGAGGCAGTTGTAAAATCCCCTTGAGTTTACATTTTCGACTATTTCCACAGCTCTCTTTTCCAGAAGAGCTGACACTTCCCGAGATAGGGCTGAAAACCTCTCTGAGTCTACTGAGTAGACTGCTAAGTTGATGGGAGCGGTTACTAAGGGAGGTTTTCCCCTGAAGGGGATTGCATATCCTTCTCGTAATACCTTCAGCACCCATGGTTCTGCATTTTTCTTCTCCTATACGGGCAAGAAATGAGAGTCTTGCTCCCACTGGAACATGGAGGACCGGAGTCTCATTTTCTAAGGTCAGATTTGCTGAAGGGTTTCCTGGATGGTCTGGAGGTTCGGAGGTTGGTTCTAAGTCGGGACTGGAGACGGCCTCTACCTCCTCGAAAGGGATGTTGCTGCAGGGGTGACGACATCCTAGGAGTCGCAGTTGAAGTGGCTCTTGCAGGAAACTTCATTCTTTTGGTGGATTGAGTGATGAGGTCTTGAGTTGATTTCTTCTGTAAATCCACTGAAATCTATCTAGAGTGTCCTGCGGGAACAGATTATCCCTGTCTAGGGGTGCAACCAGAAGTGAAGAACATTCTGATGGAGTGACCTCTTTTGCCGTAAATGAGCACCACAAATCTCGCTTCTTGAGGTCTCCCGTTGTGAAGATGGTAGCTAGTTCTACTGCTCCATCTCTTACAGCTCTATCCGCGCACCCCAGTACTCCCAGCCAGTCCGAAGCGAAGTTTTCTTGCAGGGACACACAGTCTTCTATTTTCTTAGCTAGAGCTCCTACCGTCCAATCTAGAAAACTAAAAATCTCAAAGACTTTGAATATATCTTTGAGAAGATGGTCCAACTCCGAGGTTGTGAAAAGAATTCTGGCCGAAGCGAAAGCTGAATGACGAGAAGCATCTATGATACTGGAGAAGTCTCCTTGAGAGGAGGCAGAAACTCCCAAGGACAGAGCTTCTCCAGTTGCATAAGACAGGTACTTCTGCCTTATTAAGCGAGAAGGAGGTGCACAAAAACCGCCTTCCCGACTTTCCTCTTCTCTGCTAGCCAGGCATCCATGCGGCCGAAAGCTTTCTTCGATGACGAAGACAACACCATACGTGGAAGTCTGGCGGTACCTGGTGGTTGTCGCACGCTCAGGTAGGCTGAACCCGGCGATAATGGAACGACTGGGGAGGACGACGGGTATCAGACCAGGAAAAATCTGAGTAGAGCAGAGTAATGAGAGGTGGGTTGTTCTTCTTCTGCAGGTTCCTCAGCGGACAAAACAGGCGATCCTGGGGGTTCCACGGTGTCCTGTACCGCTGGAGTAGGTTTTTCAAGAAGGCTCAAAACTTTGTCAAGCCGGAGTTGAAGCAGCGCCAAAGAAGGGTCTTGAGAGGCCGACGGAAATTCTTGTTGCGGGGTCACGAAAACATTAGAAGTGGGGTGGAAGGGAGAGGCGCCCCATCGACTGGGCGCACGGACAATAGGTGTCCACCTGCTGTTGAAGCAGACACTGATTCCTTGGAGGCAACTGCACTGTCCGCGGACGTTTGGCGCGCCAAGGATGGGCGCTCTGTGATCTGACATTCCCGTTCTGAGCGGTCAAACACGGGTTCTTCTGATTTGGAATCTGGGTGCTCCCGAACAGGTAAGGCGAGAGCTGCGCGCTCAGGTGATGGGCGCTCGGACCTTGGGCGCTCTGAAGGCGAAAGCTCGGATGCCGAACGATCTGTGAGTTGGCGCTTATGCACATTACTGACGTACACTGGGCGTTTTCTAGCACGTGAAAAGGAGCGAGAATCTCTTGTTGGCGAATCCCAGAAACTACAAGAAGGGAGAGGGCTACGTTCTCTCTCTACCACTCGCTTACGAGACGGGGGTGAATCTGAATCCATTGAAGCGCCTGGCCTTTTCAGTGGCCTAGATACATGTGCAAAACGGTCACTGCGTTTCTTAGATGTGGAAGAGTCTGAATCACTTGAAGAAAGGGTATGGGTATCCATTCTAATACCTTTCCAACAGTATTCTTCCACAGCCTAGGATCGGTGGACACCAGGCTCGGATGAGGCGACGACTGCTCATGGGCAAACCCCACCGACCTCCCTTGGACTGCCAGTTTGCTTCCTCCCATGTTTGCAAGGGGAGTTTAGCAGGGACCTTGGTCTAGGAGCATTGGTGGGACGAACAGCTGCCCCCTTCACGACACATCACTCGACACAACACTATTAAATCTGTCCATTAGGACCTTCACAGAGTTCCCAATTTGGGAAACTGTATTCACAAGGAAATTAAATTTTTGATCTACCCGTGCTTCTAAGCTGGCAATGGCATTGGGTTCAGCAGAATGAGAGTTAGGTACAGGAGTGACAGGAAAAGCTAGAGGACTGGAAATGGGAGAAAAAGCTGTCACAGGCATTGAAGGGATAGGCAAAACACCAATATCATCCCTTGAAGAATGGCCTACACTAGCAGAAGCCTTTGCTTCGGCCCTAGCTGTAGCTTTTCTAATTCAGTCACGTTTCAATTTGTCTAAGTGAGTCTGTAACGTCTTCCATTTACTCTTTTCCCAGTCCTTACATTCGTCACAATTCAATTCAGGAGATCAAATTTGTTCCCTACAAGTACAACAAATGGTATTTGGGTCGTATTTTACCAACCTAAGTCTAGTTTTGCAGCCTTTGCTGCAGTACCTAACGCTGGATAAACTAGAGTCCGACATAATGGTAAAAAAATCCAAATGAATGAGTCACAATCGAAGTATTCAAAATCTAGCTAAGCTAGATAGCTGTGCTACCAAAAATCAAAGAGTACTTCACCAAAGACGATCTCCGATCATCCGGTGAAAGCGAAAACGAGAGCTGCTAATAACTGTTGTTCAGTCATTAACCGGCAGAAACGAATTGAGCTCCTTAGCTAAGTTGTACCTATTCTTCCCCGATAGTGGGCGGGGCAACATACCTACACCTAAAACAAAAGAGCGCTACCGCGAATTTCGAATTTTGAGCTGCCGCGTAAAGTAGAAACTATAGCTATGCAATTATTTGGTAAGTTACTTATGTAAAACTAAAATTTACATGCAACTGACATATGAACTGAAAACATGTACATACAAATTGCATGACAGATATTCTGAGATTATATGAATTCAATGATTTTCACTACAATATTAATACAAGTTAAGTGGCTAGACCAGCAAAGATCAGAAAAAACTTCTAACAATTGTAACCTTAAAAAAAATTAACATTTGCTATTACATCCACTCTAATATAGTAGTACATACACATTTTTTTTCACAACATTCCTCATTTACGAAAGTCATATTAATATATAATAAAAATACTGTGAGTACTGAACATTATTAATCTTAATGAAGTACGCCCAGAATCATATGATTACAAGGACACAAAATATATTTACACCATCACTTTTCTGTTCTTTTGAAGTGCACTGTTTATGATTTTGAATGCATTCCTTTATATATAAAAACAGCATTTATGTTAAGTATTACACCTGATAACATCTTCATGTCCATGTTATTCATACTGTATAGCATCTGTGTGCATGTTATTCATCATCTAAGAACTACAGTACTATAAATTAAAAATTTATTCTTAAAGAAAGAAAAAATTAATTGTTTGAAGATGTATCAACAAATTTGCCCAGACACAACTGAAAATCAACTCCCTTCATAAGACCTACGAATAATAGAATTCATCTTAGTATCAATGGCAACAGTCGGTACTATAGATTCATTCATAAAAATAAACTGAAAATGTACAACAGTAAAAATACACCCATAAGAATAATTCAACAGAAACATTCAAACAAGACAGTTCAGCCAAGCTGCTCTGTAGCAAATTATGCTAGACATAAAAGATCAGTTTGATATGAAGAACAAGCTCTATACAAGGCAGACAGAAGCATGGTAAATGTTCATGAAGTGGAAAAAAAGATACAGAGTTGGGCAAGATTTAGTCAGTTACCTTGAAAACAAGATGGCCACCTTACAAGGTTAGACAGGCAAGTGTCAGTCATGTTAGTTACAGCATCATCTATGTCTATAGCACTCTGACGTAGCAGACAAGTAACAAAATCTGGTAAGCTGAAGTCCATTAAGTTGAGATGGCAGTGTATTTTTGAATCACCCAGCATAGTGTCAGCAGTAGTTAAATGTGGTTTCTACCACAGCTCAGGGGTTGCTCAATGGCTCATGATGCTGTGTTTTGGTTTGACAGTGCTGTTTGTCTGGCTTTATCACATCATTCATCTGCCATGTCTCAGTGTATGAATACAAAGAGTATTACTAACCCTCAAACATTAGTTATAATATATATGAGAGCTTAGAAAAGAGAGGAAGCTGAAAGAACCTTGTGAATGAATAAAACATAGGTTCATTAATGATACATGACACCACGCAGTCCTCAAATTCTCTTGCTATAGTCTCATCATACACTTCTCAAGGAACATGACAATACCATTTAAGAGGGGTTAACTTTTAAGTGCTAAAAAAGTTTCAGCTGAAAAGTTCTGGATGTTGGCAGATAAATACAATATAGCAAATTTTAAAAGTAATTTCTATTTTTCCTTACATACAAACCTGAAGTTCTTTACCAGATTTTACATGCGAGCATGAACTGGAATGGCCATTCAAACTTATTGACAAGGTAGTCAACTACTGACAGGCAGGGGAAGCCCCATACACCTGTAAGTCTGCACTCCACTTTGCCTTCTGGCCCAGATACCAGAGTGAGGGATGGCTGAGGTGCTGTAAATGTAAAGAACTTCAGGTTTGTATGTTAGTAAAAATACAAATTACTTTTAAAATTTGCTATTTGTTCCTAAACAAAGACAAACCTTTGTTCTTTACATAGGAAACTTACCCATTGGTGGGAGGAATCTGAGTACTCTCTGAACTGACTGGTAGATTCACCCAATCTAGGGTGTTACTTTCCTGATCCATTAGGAGCAGAGGAAGGGACTAGCACCTTTAGCATACTGCACATATGGGACGTAGCAGACTCTAGACTTCTAGACCATTATTAAGTAAAGGGTTTGTAATCCATTACTTGATCAGGCTGAAAGAATCGATATTGAAGAGTCAGAGACAATAAAACAGGTACAGTAATACTGTATGATTAATGAGCTTACTTTATTGTCGTCCTGCTCTCCTCTTGCCAAGAGAGGAGGGGAACTTGCAGCCCTTCATTGCCAATGAAAAGACTGGTGTTCAATCCGATAGCTAACCTGCATCCATGTCTGCCCAGCTTATATATGGAATGGCACTCTGACTCTCCATTTACTGGATAGGAAGGAGAACCAGTCACTCCTGACCTGTTTCTTGCCAATCAGACACCTATATAGGGCACTACCTGTCCCTAAGGGAGCAGGGCTCTCTAACCAACCTGTTGAGCAGCAGCCACCGGTCCGCAGAAAGCAAGTCCAAGGCTAGTGGGCAACGTTTCGCAAGTAAAACAGCGTGCAGGTGATCATACCTGACCATCTCCGCACGTAATACCCAAGAGCCAACAGATTCCTACTGAGTGCAGAGTATAGGGTGATGCCCCTACTATCATGAGTCCTCGTCTGGGATGCAATTCTCCTTCCACACTAGAAGAGACAATGCCTGTGGATCACCTTACACAGCAAAGAGGAAGTGTACTCGAAAAAATCCTTCCTTAACTCTGTTGGTACTAACCAAAGAGTTGTTGACATCCACACCTGCAGTGTTGAGCTCCTTCAAGATAGTAATGCAGTACTCAACCAAACTCAGTAGAATCTCACAAGTACCTGCTGAAGTTCTTCAGAGAGGATAACAAGAAAGGTTCATGACCAACTGTTCTGAATCTTGTTGAAAAATTCGGGAGAATCCCGAACAAACAGACAGCCCAGATGACTTGCCTATATCTTGCTAATGCCAGGGCTAAACCAGACAGTCTCTGGGTTCAGACCTATGCCTGACAACCCTTGAAAAGTCTCACACAGGCTACAAGTCAAACTCCCATATGATGGCGTCATGACCCTCCAGAGAAAGATTGTTATAGGTTCTCAGGAGTGCAAAAGATCTCCCTCAAAAAGGAGAGATCTACTCCTTGTTGAAGGTTAACCAAGCCTTCCAAAAACCCAGGGTAAAAAGAAGCTTCAGAGTAAAGGTAGGTGAACAAAACACCATTACCTGCTGACAAACATCTATGACCGGAGATACCTCATCTTCACACCAATAATTGGAGATTATTCAAGTGTTGTAGACAGCCGCTCACAGAATGGAAGTATCTGAGAACTCCAATGGTGAGCAAGGAAAGAACCCTCGCCAGTGAAGAGACTGGAAAACATCCAGGTGTGAAGTGCTGGAGCTCTCTACACCTGGAGATACCAGATATGAGTGGCTGGATCTGAAGTTAACTAGAGAGGAATATCTCTTGGACCTTGAACCACAGAGATAGCGGGTCCAGAAATTACTTGGCATGGGCACATGGGAAGTCAAAGATTTCATCAGGGGCACAGGAGAAATCAACCTCGCTGCTTTCCAGGAAAGAAACCTTTCTCTCCATGCTTAAACTGAAGTAACGTAACTGTTGTGCCAAACAGTAGCCAAGTGAAAGCTAAGAACCTGGAAATCTCAGACAACTTCTTTGCCATATGGGTGATTACCTGTCTCCATTTGTGGAGCTGGTATTGAAAGGATCTAGCATTCAGCTCTAAAGTGAGAATCACTACCTGAGCAATGCTCAGATGTGTCTCCTACCCCTTACTGGATGCATTCAACCACGAAAGCATCCCTGGGGGAAACTTAGTGGCACTCCAATGTACAGTTCCCACTGTCCAGTTGTACTTTGTTGCCTGAAGACACAACTTTTTGAACTTAGTCAGGAGAGAAGTGAGGTTGCCCTTGAACCTGCCTCTACAAGGAACTATAGAACAGTGGCAACCCCAAGTGAGATGTCCCTGATACAACAGGAATTTGTGTGCAGCCTCCCTGAGTTTGCTGACACAAGAATTCTCAGATAAGACTCTTGTTGCTGTCGTAAACCAGCAACCCACATGCTCTCTCTCTGGTTGGGAAAGAGGGTAGAAATCTCAAAGTTCAGCACCACTGAACTCAAGAATAATATTGTCCTACTGCCAAAACTGCAACAAGTTCACCAGGACAAGCCAATATTTGAATATGTCCAGTATCTCTCTCACAAAAGAGTATAAGTTGACACCAGCGTATCCTCTTTGTTAGACCCTGGGGGAAAGTGAATGAAAGTCCCGACAAGAGACCTTCCTCCCAGAGAGTAAAGCTGAGGTATTTGCAAAGTGGCTAAAATGTGTACATCTGAAAAATATCCATCCCTTTAGTTCCTCCAAGGAAGAGAGATGTTGCTCCCCATTGACTTTTAGTGCCCATCTTCGGCACTGTACACATATGTGACAAGGAAACAGACCAGAAAAAGGTAAGAGTTGGCAGGAACTCATAAAGAAACCAGCACTCTCTTACAAATAGCAGCCACAGGAAAAGAATGCCATTGCAATCCCTTCTCTTCTTTTCGTTACCACTTTTCTGTAAACATACGAGTGATTCAAGGGAAGATGAAACACCCAACTGGGGAGGAAGTCTGGGACACTTCGTGGGAAAATAAGAAGTTGAAACTCTGCTGTCCCATAGAAGAGAAGGCCAACTGAACAAGAATGTTTAACTTCAGTTCCCTATAGGCCTGGGAGCCTAGAGGACACTGCCTGGCAAAGATAGGTGCCATTAGTCAACTGCACCAACCTTGTCACAGCCTCTGCTTCATCCTCAAAGGATTAAAGCAGACCCCATAGCCAGATCAATCCTCGGTGCCAAAATTTTGTCCAGGGGCTCCAGACAATAATGAATCTCATCCTTGCGTGTGAGACGATACTGAATCTTGTCCCCTTACTTGCAACAGTGGCTCACAGAAAGTTGCCTGGTAGACTGGGTCATCAGCAAAGACTACGCCCAGACAAAAACGTTTTGAATATAGCCACCTCCTTCGGGTCACCCATTGCCTTCACCTATGACACCGAGACAGAAAGGCTCAAGTTTACTTGTGGTATCGGTTTAGCACTGACTGGGATAAAGAATTTTCCTTTAAATGAGTCATGAGGAAAAGGTAGGAAGTCACTATGCTGGATTGGTCCTAAATGAATTCCCTGTACAGATACAGGTGAAAGCCAATGGTTCAAAACATGACATTTTTATAATAAAATATAAAGTGTTATATATACTTACCAAGTAATTACATTGTTATTAGTTCCTATTTTTTGCAGCAGGTTAAGATTTTAAATTTTGTGGTAGCGCTCTATTGTTTTGGTGTAGGTAACCGACCCCGCCCACTTTTGGGGAAGAATAGGTACAACACAGCTCAAGAGCTCAATTCATTTGTGCTTTATGTCCATGGACAGGAGGCGGGAGGGCTCCGATCATGTAATTACTTGGTAAGTATATATCAAACCTTATTTCATTAAAAAATGCCAGTTTTATATAAGTAACTTATCAAGTAATTTCATTGCTGAATCCCACATAGACAGGAGGTGGGATACATGGATACCAACTACCAAAAAACACTCAGTAATGGAGGTGAATTTGAAATAGATAGATAGCCAGCATTGATAAATGCTTGTTGTAACCTTACAAGGTGAGAGAGCTACAGCAGATGGGTACTGCCTCTGGTCGGTGCTCATCATCAACCTGTAGTGGTGCAGCAGTAAAACTGAGGGTCGCCTCTACTTTAGTGGGTGCCTTGCAACCAAGGAGTGCCCTGATGGTTGCCAAAGCGTCACAACAAACAAAGATATGCCCTTGCCCTGGGCGCAGTACAAGAGAAGATCGACCACAATTTTGTTACCTACACATCACATAAAAAAACAAAACCCAACCATTAAAAAACAATGACTGATGGGTATTCCAGGTACACAGTAACCCCCGGCTTCCCATAACTCAATCACCTAAAAGCAAGGCGAGGAGATAGAGAAATTGAAGATATACTCCAATCCTTCCTCCACCAGTACCAAGCCAGCTACAGAGAACGGACCTAATGTCCTGCAGTTTTCATAAGTGGTCTCCATATCGTGTAAGAAGTGAGAGGCAAAAATAGATCTACACTTCCAATACATAGCTTGAAGTATAGTGGAGAGCGACAGATTGTGTTTTAATGCCAGTGAAGTGGTGACTGCCCTGACTTCGTGGGCCTTAACTTTCAACAAGGGTAAATGCCTCTTCCTGAATACCACTGTTGGATTCAGAGTTACTTCTCTAAGAAATGACAATGCGTTCTTGGACATAGAACGAGGTGAGTTCTTTACGGAATACCAGAGGTTACAAGCGGGGCCTCTGATGTTCTTAGTTCTTTTAAGGTAACACTTCAAGAGCTCTGACTGAACAGAGAACTCTCTCCTGGTCTGTTGGGCCAAGGATACTTGTTAGGTTCTTGATAGAGAATGAATGGGGCCAGGGATTGGACAGGGTTTCATTCTTTGCAAAGAACCCAAGAGTGAACATGCAGACCACATCCCCTTTTGAAAAGCCAACTTGTTTGTCCAGGCTTGCAATTCACTAATTCTTTTGGCTGTGGCCAAGGCAACTAAAAAGAGGGTCTTCCTCGTCAAGTCTCTCAGAGGTGATGCATGAAGTGGCTTGAAGGGAGGGTTTGAGAGACAACGAAGTATGACATCCAAGTTCCAAGGTATAGAAGTTGGTTTGTCTTCTTCAATGTATCAAAAGATTTAATTAAATCATTAATATCATGACTTGCTGCAAGATCAGGCCTCTGTGCCTAAAGACCAAATTAAGCATGTATCTATAACCTTAATAGTTGAAGTCGCTAGTCCTTGGGAAAACTTCAGGAAGATTAAAAAGTCTTCCTGACAGTCTGAAGTCTGTCAGAGCGAGAGTGGACAAACCTTAATGAAAGCGGAGGAAATGAGGTTGCCTAAGAAGATTTTGACGCAAGGAAGGAATCTTGGGAAGTCCACCAACATTCTGAGAAGGTCCGGGAACCATTCCTTCTGTTGCAAAAATGGGACCACGAGCATCATTGAAGAGTTACTGAGACTGAAACTTGTTGATGACTTCCCTCACCTTGCTGAATGGTGGGAAGGCATACTTATCCAGGTTGGACCAGTCCTGGAGCATTGCATCTGTTGCCCATGCCAGAGGGTTTGGGACTGGTGAGCAATACAGGGGAAGGCGTTGATTTTCCGATGTTGCAAACAGGTCTATCAACAGCTTCCCCACCATTTCCACAGGTCGGTGCACACCTGCGGATTCAGTGTCCATTCCGTTGGTAGGACTTGTTTGCGGCTACTCAACTTGTCCACAAAGACGTTCATTTTGCCTTGAATGAAGCAGGTGACGATCTGGGTGTGGTTGTTCTGGGCCCAAATGAGATCTTTGGCCACTTGGCAAAGAGAGAGAGTGTGTGCCTCCCTGATTCTTGATGTAGGCTATCACTGTCATGTTGTCTGAGTGGATCTTGACCGTCTTGTTGCATGCCACTGAAGCAAAATGTCGGCGGGCCAGGTGTACTGCTTTCAGCTTCCTCACACTGATATGGAGCTTCCTTTCTTCCCACGACCACGTCCCTGCAACTTCCAAATCCTGCAGATAAGCCCCAACCCCAGATTTGAAGCGTCTGACAATAAGGTTAGGCTTGGGTTCAATGGGTGTAACAATTTCGCGACTGAGAATCTCCCTTCTCTGAGCAACCACTGATGGTCCTCCTTAATTTCAAGAGTGATGGGGAAGACAAATGAGTCTGGGGGAGTCTTCCTGTGCCTGCTGGTCTTGTGTGAAGTCTCCCTAAAGGCACAAATTTCTCTATGGATGAAAGGGTGCCCAGGAGGCTCATCCACTTTTTGGCTCAGCAGGAAGGGAGAGTGAAGAATTTCTGAACTGTCTCAAGGCAGGATTGAATTCTTCTCTGTGCACCTCCCTGCGAATAGCTAAAATCTGTGAATACTTAAAACCCTTCTAAAAACACTTATAACTGCCTATTTTGATATTCAAACACACAAAAAAACTAAAAATGCTTATACTGGTATTGTTCTACTTACATGGGGTTAGGTTCCAAAAAACCATCGTTTTTTGGAAAAAACGTATCTCGAATATAGCCCTATAGGGTATTCAGTGCCATTTTATGGTAAAATACACGGTATAGTAATTATTAATATCAGCTAATTCTGGAGGTTCATGCAGAGTGACTTATGATAATTCAATACAAAGAGAAATTGAATAGCAAACAAGAATTAACTTAGTCTACACTATGGTATATCGTACACATATACCATAGCCTGGCCTACATTATACAGTACTATACAGTACTCTATATTCACATATCATATTATACAAATACTAGCCTACATTATACAGTACTGTACAGTACTCTATATTCACATATCATATTATACAAACATCAACATAATGAATATGCATCTTTTCCATGGGTCTTTTAAAATGTTATGCTTTAATTCACTGTATCCAATAATATTGTATATATTCTTATATTGCTTTTGTATTATAAATTGCGATCATAGCGATCAATGTTTTAGTTTGGAAATCAATTATGCAGTAAGTTTATTTTGCCACTTACCTCAGTTCAGATTGCTTTTCTTGCTTCTAGTTAGCGTAAATGAATCTCTAGATACTTTATTTATATGGGGTAAGGTTATTTTTCGTTATACGAAGTGTTTTTAAGTCAAAATATAACTTAAACACTGTACATCTCATCGTGAAATTAATTTAGCTATTTTTTTCGTTAATAGATGACGTTGGCCGTTTGGGGGCATGTTTGTTTTGTGTAAAAAAAATAAATCAAGATTCTGTTGGCTATTTTTACTTGATTTCATCATAATACGAGCTTTACGTATTTATTGTTTATCAGCGTAAAAATAGCAGTATGTGTTCTTTCATGCCCAGTAGTTTTGATTAAAATACTTTCTCTCAAATTTTAATTATGGTAGAGTTTCATCCAAGTTGCCGATGCACTATAATTTATAGTCATTAGCAGCCTGAATATTGTTTCTCAGCTTCAGCTACAACTTGCAGCCAGATAATTCCTTGTTTTTATCCATAGTGAATAAGGGGTATAATGTAAAAATATATCAATCCTGCTCTACTTAACATCATTTGTACTATAACTAACAGCCCTTTGTTGGCGATTGGTTGAGCTTTTATGGGCGGAGTTTGATTCCATACCAGCTGATGAAGAGTTAGAGTTTATTTCTGGTGATAGAAATTAATTTCTGCGCTATAATGTGGTTGATTCCACAATAAGCAATCCCGTTGCTAAGTAACCAATTGGTTCTTAGCCACGTTAAGTCTAATCAGCCCTTGTTAATCAGCTCAGTGGTCTGGTAAAACTAAGCTATAACTTACTTTATAACTACGGTTATTCTTTACTACCGTATGATGGTTGAAATACAAGCAAAACGGCTGTTGGTATCCGAATCAGTTATAAGTAAAACAACAGTTTCTCATTTGGCTGTTTATGGCTATACACATTTATGCAAGAGTATAATATTACTAACAATACTTTTATCATTCTCTTTTACTTTTTTAAATAGAAGATGGGATAAAGAGATGGAGGAAAGAAGTTGGTCTATTATAATTTGGTCTCTCTTGATGCCTCATTGTATGCTGCTGCCTGCGCCACGCGAAATTTATGTCCAGAACAGGTCTCCAACCTCCCGATGACTTGGGTACGACAAAAAGGTGGTTGTAAAACCCCTTTGAGTTTATGTCTTCCACAACCTCTATAGCCCCTTTTCTGGGCAGAGAAGTCACCTCCTCTGACAGGGCCAAAAACCTCTGTGAGCCTACTGAGTAGGCCATCAAGCTGATGGGTGCTGCCACCAGTAGGGGTTCTGCATTGAAAGGGATGGAATAGCCCCCTTCTTAGGACTCTGGGCAGAGAAGGTCACCTCCTCTGACAGGGCCAAAAACCTTTGAGCCAAAATGAATAAGCCTGGCTGATGGGTGCTGAACACCAGTAGGGGATTCTGCATTGAAAGGGATGGAATACTCCTCTCTTAGGACTTCTATTACTGGAATACTCCTCTCTTAGGACTTCTATTACCCATGGTTCTGCCTTCTTCATTTCCCATTTCCTCCAAAATGAAGAAGCCTGGCTCCCACTGGAACACAAAGGACCGGATCCTCACTTGCTAGAGGAGGGTCTGGTAGAGGATTTCTTGATCGGGTACACTGAACAGAGCCTGGTACGTGGTCGGGACTGATATCCGGCTCTGCCAAAAGAGCAAAGTGAAGACTGCTGTAAGGGGAGGCCAGAAATGGCACCAAAACTCCCTGCAGGTGCCCAAGGCAAACAGAGCAGCTGTTCTTGTGAGCCATTGGGTGACTGTCCGGAGGAGGAGGAGGAGGAGGAGGAGGAGGAGGAGGAGGAGGAGAGGAGGAGTGCAGGAGGAGGAGGAGGAGGAGGAGGAGGAGGAGGAGGAGGAGGAGGAGGAGGAGGAGGAGGAGGAGGAGGAGGAGGAGGAGGAGGAGGAGGAGGAGGAGGAGGAGGAGGAGGAGGATGGAGGAGGAAATGAGGAGGAGGAGGAGGAGGAGGAGGAGGAGGAGGAGGAGGAGGAGGAGGAGGAGGAGGAGGAGGAGGAGGAGGAGGAGGAGGAGGAGGAGGAGGAGGAGGAGGAGGAGGAGGAGGAGGAGGAGGAGGAGGAGGAGGAGGAGGAGGAGGAGGAGGAGGAGGAGGAGGAACCAACCCCTCGAGGAGGAGGAGGCTTTCTTTGGAGGAGGAGGAGGAGGAGGGAGGAGGAGGAGGAGGAGGAGGAGGAGGAGGAGGAGGAGGAGGAGAACCTGGAGAGGAAAAGGACTTCAATAAAGAAGTATAAGTTGATGTGGGTTGATCCTTCTCTAAGTCTTCTTCTGAGGACAAAATCAAAGAAGGAGCCAAGTCTGGTTGCTCCTGAACTGCAGATGAAGGCTTCTTTAAAAGGTCCAAAATGTTGTCTAGTCGATATCAAATCGGGTCTAAGGAAGAGTCCTGCACGGCAGGAACACTGACACTCGTCAAATCTGACTGCACGAGGCGCTCATGGAGAGCAGTACATGGCGCTGAACACTTGATAGGCGGTGGGCCAAACAAGCAGGCAACTGTCTCAACACAAGCCAATGAGAAGTCACTGGAGAAGCCGCCAAGACCGAAGAACCATCGGAGACAGGTGAACACTTGGCCAAAAGCCGATCTAACACTAAACGCTTCTTAGAAAGAGAACGTTTAGCAGGATGATCCAACACTGGATGTTTGGTCGCCTAATGATGATCAATGGACATCATTGGGCGCTCGACTGCTACTGAGCGTTCAAAATGCACTGCAGTCTCTCCAACTGGACATCTGACACCAGCTGGATGCCTGGCACCAGCCGCTCGCTCACACGCTACACCCCACCCCCTGGCTGTCACCGAACATACCCCCACTGAGGGCTCAGCCGCTACTGGCCATTCAGCACTCTTCTTGTATGGGTGCTTGGGGACGAAATACTCAGGAGACATCAGGGCACTTTTCTGGTCCCAGAAGCTGCATGAAGGTTCTGGACTATGATCCAGATCTCTGGAACGCTTACTAGGAAGTGGAGGAGCACGCTTATGGGCTGCAGACCTTTTCAATGACCTGAGAGACTCGGGAAAACGCCAACTTCGCCTCCTGCCAGGGTCGGAATTGGAGCCACTCGACGAAAAGGCGTGCACATCCACATGGACGCCTTTCCAGCAGCTGTCCGCAAAGTCCTAGGAACACACAAAAACTTGGTTGAGGGGGCAACTATCCATGGGCAAACCCCACTGACCTCCCTTAGATGTTTGGTTTGCCTCCTCCCAGGGTTAGGGCAGTTTGGCAGGGACTTTTGTCTAGGAGCATCGGTGGGACAAGTAGTCACCTCCTCCACCGACACAACACTTGCATCAACATTACGAGCACTCATTTGATCCATCAAGATCTTAACAGAAGCCCCAAGCTGGGTCACAGTATCCACTAGAACATTAAACTTATTTACCCGGGCTTCGAGGCTGGCTAAGGCACTGGGCTTGCAAGGTAGGAAGCCAGGTAATGGAGTTAATGGCAGAGTAAGAGGGCTTGGAATAGGGGGAAAAGGCAGTCACAAGTGTTAAAGGGACAGGTACTTCAGGAGAATGAGACAACCTAACTTCAGCTTTAGCAGCTGCCTTTCTCTCTCTGTCTCTTTGCAGTCTTGCTACATGGGAATTCAAAATTTTCCATCTCCCCTAATCCCATTCCCTACACTCGTCACAATTAAGGTCAGGAGAACAAGTTTGTCCTCTACAAGAACTACAAATTGTATGCTTGTTGTATTTAGCAGATGTCAGTCTAGTCCTGCAGCCCTTGCTGCAATACCTAATACTATTAGAGCTACCAACATAAACAGTGTATTTCACCATAAGTTGGCGTTGCCTGCAACCAACTGATGAAAATCACACCAAAACAAAAGACCCAACAACTGACGTTCAGTCGATGAGCAGCAGGAATGAACTGAGCTCCTGAGCCATGTTGTAACTATTCTTCCCCGAAAGTGGGTGGGGTTGGTTACCTACACCAAAACAATAGAGTTCTATTGCAAAATTGAAAAACTTAAGCTGCTGCAAAAAGTAATATAAAAACCACTAGTACTCCCTGTACAGATACAAGTGAAAGCCAGTGATTCAAAACACCACTAGCAAATTATTACCAAAGTGACTAAGCTAGAGCCTAAGCTCTCTGAGGCAGGGAAAACCTGCAGAAAGTGTATCAGTGCTTTCCCAGGCATCCAGGCTTGATGGCTTCTAGAAATAGTGGATTCTGCACCTTGGTATCTGAATACTGGCATACAGGAATCTCAGGACCATTCCAGGTCCTGACAAATCTGAGACACCCCTCTTGCAGGAGGAGCCTCATCAAAAACAAACTCCCACGGGATCATTCCCCACCTGGGCATATAACCCATTTGGTTCTAAGACCAATACAAGTACATACTTCCTCATAAAAAGCTTTGAAGGAAGTGTGAAAGCTTCCTACCCTTGCCCCAAAGCTTAACCTCTGCAGAAAAAAGGGGGAATGGCCTCTAACACTTTTGCCCTGTCTAGTAGGGGCAAGGCCTCTGCCAGGTGAGCCAAGCCACACATTGCAGTCAAACCAAGTTGACAACAAACACATGGGTCATGGAGAGTGCACAAACTCATGAAAATGTGGGTAAGGGCTATCCATGACTGTGCAAAACCTTCCTAGAAGATGAACTTCTACATTAAAGGAGGGAAAGAAGGAGGAAATCACCCCTTACTAAGTCTAGATGACAAGGATGCATGGGCCCTGTCACTTCCCTGAACCCCTGGAAACTAAGGATCCTGTACCAGTAAGTACAGGTACCCTGGCTGGCTTAGATAGCCTGGCTAGCTAGGCTGGACCAGCACCCCTGGTTTTCAGGGAACCATGGATAGCAGTTGCACCCTTGCATAGAGCATGGGTAACGGCAGGGGGTCCTGGATTGGCGTTCCATGAGTCTTGACCAGATCAGTCAACCTGGATAGCAGATGGAGCACGGGTAGTGTCAGGGATGTCCCAGACCAGTGGTTCAAGAGCCTTGGCTGGACTGGCACTCCGGGGACTGGCTGGCCCATGGATCAGGCAGGTGTGGGGCAACGGTTGCACCCCTGTGGTAAGCAAAACCTCTAAGCTTGCAGCTGAGTTGGAGTAGAGATGAGGTTCAAAAGAATGATGTACATGAAATTTACCTCGTCTGCAGTAATCAAGAATCACAAAGGCTATGCCGCAGAAATCAAAGGAACAAGGCTGACTGTGACAGCAGGATTATCTTAAGGCACACCTTACTGTCACAGAACTTCTAAGTGGTTAAGCCTACCATACCTGAAAGGTAATTATATAAATAAGTATATCAGAGAGTGAAACAACTGTTGGGTAACTACCAGAACCTGTTGTGTGTCCAAAGAAAACAGTGCTTATAGCAGCAAGGAAAACAAACATAATTCCTTGCAAGAAGGCTTATTTGACCGATGGGTTTGAAAATACAAAACAAACACATAGTCAGCCACCAAACAAGGTAAAGGAATACTCAAGTTTAATTAATAAAAGCTCAAATGGCAAAAGTCTGGCAGAGAGTCATGAAAGATGTCTGGACTCGATGGCAGCCAGAAGAAAAGTGGAGATCAAACCGGCAGGTGAGCAGGGCTTCCCCCTGCCTGTCAGTAGTTGACTACCTTGTCAATAAGTTTGAATGGTTGTTCCAGCTCATTTTCACAAGCAAAACCCTATGTTAAGAACAAAGGTTTGTACTGTACTTGAGTAGGAACAAAGGTTTGTACTGTACTTGGGTAGGAACAAATTTAAAATTTATTATGAGAAAAGAAAATAGTAGATATTTCTAGAGAAGAGGAGAAAAATAGTCTGCAAATCAGCCATCTGAGAAAGATTTTAAAAAAAGCTAGCTCAGTTGGCCAAAGATGTAAAATGAAGTTTTCATAATAAAACTAATATTGTAATACTTACCTGAACACCTGAATTAGCCCTGGTCACCTACCAGCCCGAACTACATCCCCATAGCTTTTACCCACTAAGTGGATAATTAACTGTCAGCATTACCAATGCTTACAGGAAAATCTTGTCAAATGAGTTACCTGAAGTACCGTTGGCAACCCTGCTGCAAGTCCCGGCCGAGTGAGGCCGAGATCCCCAATTGCGTTATCCACTATTCAAATTGAAGTGGGGAGGAGGGTGGGAATCATTCAGGTGTTCAGGTAAGTATTATAATATTAGTTTTATTATGAAAACTTCATATTGCAATACACTCCCTGAACACCTGAATTAGCCCAATTAACAAAATTTAGTGGAGGTGGGATCAATCTAATTCAGCCCGACCTGCCAACAAGGAAAGCAGGTAACTCATTATTCACCTACTTTGTTTAAATGAATGTATCCTCACCTGGTTATCCCACTCGGCAGGTGAGAATGTCTGTAGAGTACCCCTAACGTCAGTCTCATGTATAGGTACTGTGAGTCGAGCTACCTCTCACGTGGTATTCAAACCTCCTCATGGATAAAGAGTAGCAAAATAAAAACCAACCTACCATGTGGCTAATCACAGCCTCCCACGATTAGTGGAGAACGACGAACCTCCCATGTGGCTAATCCAAGCACTCTCATGTATGGAGGGTCTGAGACGAGCTACCTCTCATGTGGTATTCAAACCTCCTCATGGATAGAGTAGCAAAATAAAAAACCAACCTACCATGTGGCTAATCACAGCCTCCCATGATTAGTGGAGAACAACGAACCTCCCATGTGGCTAATCAAAGCACTCTCATGTATGGAGGGGTACGATGAACCTCCCATGTGGCTAATCAAAGCACTCTCATATATGGAGGGGTATGAAGAACGTCCCATGTGGCTATTGTAGCCTCACATGTATGGAGGAGAAGTTGAGTGTACATGATCTTTGAGTTCTTCGCCGCCCGTTGCCGCCGATGTCTGCGCAGAAGAGGTTGAAGAAACCAAACCTGTCCACTAGATCTGCCTATCTTCACAGTACTAACATCAAACTCAATAATCTCACTATGAACCCCGACTAACAGAGAATCCAAAATTCCAAATTTCCTCAGACTACATTCATTACCTAGAGTTCCCCCTACCCTTAACATTACTACGTAATTATAAGATCGAGTTGGCTGTCACAAAGGGACCAAGCGAGTAACTCTTCTTCGAAGAAAACTGAATGTCTTTGAGGTAGAAAAGTCGTGAAAACCAACACCGACTTCCAAGTGGCCGCCTCTAAGAACCTCTGCACTAAGAGAGTACACCCTTAGCTAAATGAACACACCCACGATAGAAGGGTTACCGGCTACACACGGACTAAGAGAATAACTTTCATGTAAAAGAGAACGATGCATCTCCCAAGTGGCTATTCAGAGCCTACCCATTAAGGAGGGAATGAGGCAGTGTGCCGAGCTGATGACCCTCCGCCCTGCAGGTTGCGGCAAAGGCCGACGAGCACAGAAGTATCCCAGCGCCGACGAAACAACCTAGGCTAGCCTACGAGAGCACCTCTCTGGACTCTCGTAGGGAAACTATCAGAGACTAGAATACTTAAGACGTACTAAACTTAAGTTCATGTGATTATACTATCACTGTTGCTTAAGATTCTAAAGCCTATAGTACGACCATTCTAGGAAGAGACTTTGCCCCTCTGACAGAGACAGTGCGGTGTTGCCTCTTTTTCAATGTCCTTTCAATCCTACATCTGTCAAGAGAAGCCAATTACCTTTGGGAATACCTAATCTCGTCTTAAATTGACTTTGTAAATCCTGGATTAACCTTCAAACTTCAAGCTTTTTGTTTGTGCCTGTTATCAAGCACGTGTACTATATTAGAAAGTTGTGAATGAACTTTGTTGTCCCACTTAAATTAGATAAAAAAATTTTCAATATATGAAAATGGTAAATGCAAGAAAATTGGAAACCTATATTTCGATTAGATGCGCTTTCATTTTCAGTTTCGTTTATTTGGATGCTGTACTGAGCAATGTTCTTGAGTTACGTCATCTATTATAGTTTTTTATTACTGTTCCTTTGCTGTTATTGAAGTCATATAATTGTGATATAGTTTGGTATCATTTTGAGTCACCCAAGTTTCATCAACATAAATCATGGATTTATATCCATCCTCTCGAACTTTTTCATTGTCCGTAGAAATTTCGTCCGAGCACTGACCACATCTGTTCGTTCCATGAGAAAATTTCTTCCATTCACCTTTCCGTATCTAAACCCAATTTGTTTTAATATTTTCCGTAATGATTCCTTGCATCCACTGAATCCTATATTTTCTTTAAATGCAAACAAAATTTTTTCGAGTGTGGAAATTTCCTCTCTGAGGTAGAAATTTAGCACTGACCTTCGTAAAGCACACTTATCAAAGTTTGTCACCGGTTTTGATCTTAAGCGTGTTTTCTGTGGGAAAACAGGAGTTGCATATTCTTCCGTCTCTTCAGCTTTTTTAACAATACAATGAATAGTCGATTTACTTAGCTTCGTTGCTCCAGTAGACGTTAAGCTGCTTTTGAAACGTCAGGTAAGGGACCGTTGTTCTTTTTTTCCGTGATGAAGTACTTGTAAACGTTCCAAGCTACTTCTCGGGATGCTCCAGGCAGAACTCGTCTTTAAGAGAATAATCCTTCATTATTTCTCGGATTAAACGGCTTAACCATCCCGAAAATGACCTGCTTTAAGCTGACAGGAATTATTGGCAGCGCCTGTAAAAACATATGCCACGTTTCTAAATTACATTAACACTGATGATGATTTATGAACGAAATAAATTTCAGTGGGAGCGTATACATGTCCGAAAATACCTAACACTATTCTTATTGCAATAAACACAATCGTTTTCTCTTGACAGGTTTAGAATTAAAAGAACGTCGAAGAAGTGGCATCAACATACTGTCTCTGTCAGTGGGGAAAAGTCTCTTCCTAAAATGGTCGCACTATAGAAGGAACTCCTCTATCTGGTTAACCTAATACCCACCGCACTACGTGAATACTACCTTAGCTAAATGAGCGCACCCTAGATAATAGACTTCGCCGTTAAACGTGTACTAAGTGAATAACCTTCCAAGTCTTCGCACTAAGAGAATACCACCTCAGCTAACTGAACGCACCCTAGATAGGAGAATTCGCTGCTATTTGCGGTGGGGTGAATTCAACGTCTCTTAGGTACAGGAAGAAAACACAGACCGCAAGTAAACTACCTCCAAAATAGAAGACTCTGAACTATTCCTTAGAAAGGAAGATGAAGTGGACATACTCCGAATACTGTGCAGTAATGAAAATAACAAACTGTTAACTGCTAAATATAATGTCACGTCAATTAAATTGTGTTCAAGGGCATAAACCTCGCACCACACGAGATTCGTGAAGTGTGCCCGCAACTGTGTTTGTGTAGTGAGCGCTTATGAACCAGGAACCAGGAACCCTTTCTCCGAAAGTAACTAATCGCATCCTTGACAGCGGATGGGAAGGATTCCGTGGTGAGACAAGAAGTGTACACAGAAGCGGACGGAGTTACTCAACCTTTGATAAATATTCGCATCGGACATAAAGACATCTCCGCTGATGCCGGAACCGAACACTTGCAGATAAAGAACCTTAAATGAACGAAGCACTTTTAGCCTCCACCACGACTTCCAGAAGAAGAGAAATACTTATTTCCCGCCTAGGAAACCAGCCTAGGAAACTTCCCGAAGCTCGCCCATCTTTTTATCTGCAGCTAAAGCCAAAAGAAAGAAAAAAACACCTAACCAGTTATCTTAACATTAGAACTTCCGACAAATCTCATGAAGGAATCCAAGGGAATGTAATAAATCAAAGAAGATCTTACTACTGTACTATAAATTTTTGGGAAGATAGAAAATGTACCGCTAAGTGCTGAGCGGTAGCCAGCAATAGCCGAAAATGGAAGGATCTTGACTTTCCAAAGGAATAAGAGAAAACCAGCTATCTCGGTTATGGCAGGCCTAAAGATGGAATGACCTTCCTTACGACACAGACTTCCCCATGTCAAGCTGACCTGGTAAAGCTTACGGGTTGACTTCTCAAGCTGAAAGAAACACTGTCTAGGCATAGCTTTAGAGTGTCTGGACTGTCTAGCTGTTCGCTCGGCAGTCGCCGCAACTAATGGTGAAAATGCAGTTGTCTAAAAGATCTTCCGCATGAGGAGGAACATCGGAACTTCCGTAAGGAGCATTAGGAATTCCGGAACCGAGGGCGTTAGGTCCAGCAAGGAGCTAGAGTCATAGACGTCTTGACACTACCGCAATTCCTGGTTACCTGATGAATGATACCAAATGGCGGAAAGCATATACCTCTAAGTTCTAATGATCTTGTTCCCCCAGAGTTCTCAGATACAACACGGCAGTTACAATGTCGCAAAGCAGACCCACTACTGTGTTGCGCACTAGGACTGAGAAACACCTGAGGGCTTCCTTTACAGCCCTGAGGTTCCCAAAGGTTATGACTCCTCTCGTTCCCGATCCCTCCAGAGGCCCGAAGCCTGGGTTCCTCTAAGGTTGCTCCCCAACCTTGATATGAGGCATCTGAGTACAGATGAACGTCGGGAAGAGGGGGGACTATAGACCTTCTGGATGTCAGATGCGCTTCTGACTATCACAGACGATCCGACAAGCCAGAATCGTTCCAGATTATACCTGACACATACCTGAAGGGAAAGCATGCGGACACGGACAAGACCTGGAATGAGAGAGAGAGAGAGAGAGAGAGAGAGAGAGAGAGAGAGAGAGAGAGAGAGAGAGAGAGAGAGAGAGAGAGAATCATTCTCCCTAAGAGGCTTCTTCAAGAGGGTACCAGCTGTTCCCTGATAGACAGAAACCCTCTACTTCAACATTTTGTATCCTCAACGATGCATAATTGCCGACACTGGAGACATGAGTTAGAAGCAACAAGTTTGTATACTGGCCACATCCCTTGAACCCAGAGCAGCCACACTAATCAGAGCTTGCTGTGACGCTACTGCTGACAACGGCTACACAAAATTGACCATGGAGGAGATATCCTCCTCCCTAAAGGACTGATGCAGAGCGCAAAAGGCACCCTCAACAGAACCCTCTCCAAATGTCCGGATAGTGAGGCGGAAGCTTTAAAAGTAGTCCCTCCTCTTCTGCCAAAGAACGTTGTACAGTCAGGCGACATGTTAACCTGGTATGCCAGCCCTATTGACACCGAAGTGATGAGGTGTCAGGCAGTACCGGACCGGAGGGAGTATATCCATCTTGTTTGAGAGAACCCTATCAACCCGGACACATCCACATAGAGTGGGACAAGGCCTCCGAATGGCTGCAAAGGTGTCCTCCAAGATACAAGCCTCCCTAGATGAAACTGAGACCAAACAATTGACAAAGGAACCCGAGAGAGAAGAGCCTCAACAGATACGTTGAGAGGAACCCTGACACCCGCAGAAGGGTTAACCGCTACCTTGTTAAAACCCTCCTGAATACGAAGCAAGGTTGAATCCTGCTTACTCGACCCTATCAAAGACACTAACCTACGTCTGCCTCCCTCAGTGCCTGCCCGACACAGTCCAAGCAGACTAGATTCTTTGATGATTGAGCAACTACCGGTTCTGTCGCATACAGCGACTCGAACATCGTTTGATTCGGTAGTAGGCTCCTCCGGAACCTTGGATTGAGGATAAGTGAGGATGAAGTCTACCATCCGCTTATACTCATTCTCATTGGCTGAAGGAGAACTAATATCCGGTACTGGATCCTCTTCTTCAAAAGAACAATCCAGTCGGACTGGTCCGACCGAGCCGGAACAGGAAAGAGGCAGGCCGACCCCTAGAAAACGCTGAACTTGAAACCCCGGAACTTGCTACACCTGGGTGCGGAGACAGACACCTGACGTATCAATCGCAAACATACTGGAGGCACCAAAGTAGGTTGCGCAAACCCTGCACCACCCAATGGGGATGATGCAACACCTGGGCCAGCCACACCTGGGCGGACCACGCCCACTCCTGAGAGCGAAGAGGCCGCAACACCCGAACCACACCTGGGTGGACCACGCCCACTCCTGAGAGCGAAGACGCCGCAACACCCGAACCACTCAAATCCGGATGTATCAAAACCGCATGAGAATGGAAATCCGGAACTGAAGACCCAGAATCAACCCCAAACCAACATGGATGCCTAGATGGAGGAACAGAGAAAACCTGCCAGAAAGTTGAGAAAGAAGAAGCCGAAGGAGGGAAGAAGGAAGAAGCCACACTCGGAGTAACCACCGGAGCGCCCAACGCCGACGTTGGACAGATGGAGAAGGTCCCAACCAGACCGAACTCAAAGGAGTATTAAAGGGGAAGTTGCGAGATACCGAATCGAAGGTAACAGAAGAAGGTAAATTACCAACTATCCTGGAGAATGGAAAGACTGCGGAAACTATCGGTGCTGATACACTGAACGCTGGCACAGGCGAATCGCCGACTGCTGTAGCATCCGCAAGAATTGCGGAGGATACATTACAGTTAGGAACCCGTAAAGAATGAAATAAGGAGTTGCTGACACCTCCGCAAACACCTGAGAAGCAACTAGGCTGGATGCCTGAGAAACTATCTGACTGATACTACACTGTATCTCCCTACATAAAACACAAATAGAATGTCGATTGTGTTTGAGGGTACTCATCCTATGCTTGCAGGACGTGTAGGGCCGATGAGCATCAGCATCTCCAGCAGAAGAAGGCTCTGTTGTTGAAGATGTAAACAAAGTGGAAGCATCGGCACTAGCAGACGGCGACGTCTTCTTGTCTGACTTATCCAAACGAGTCCAAAGTACCAATCCCAAAGTCAAAATCGGGAGAGAAGTTCCAAATTCTATCAGTGAAGTATCCATCCAGGAGAAAATGCGTTGAAAACAGTCCAAATTGTGATCTGATGTCCAAATTCTTAAATGGGGGTCGGGCTAAATGACCAAAAATTCGCCTGATGTGGGACACACCCACACAGCATGGCGAACAAAAAGCAATTGGGGATCTCGGCCTCACTCGGCTGGGACTTGCAGCAGGGTTGCCAACGGTACTTCAGGTGACTCATTTGACAAGATTTTCCTGTAAGCATTGGTAACGCTGACAGTTAATTACCACTTAGTGGGTAAAAGCTATGGGGATGTAGTTCGGGCTGCCAGGTGACCAAGGATAATTCAGGTGTTCAGGGAGTGTATTGCAATATTAACTCTTGATGAAATTCATAACGCCAATGCAACTACCATGTTTTACCATTGTTTCCCTACGACACTTGCAAGCAAGCCAGAGGTTTGTGCACAAAGTGTTGAAGCTAAGTACGTAAAGGGTAATTGTTTTGGGGTATGCTAAAATGGCTGGCACTCATAAAGGGAAATAAATATGTTGAAGGAAAATTTCAGTAACCTTGTTGTTTTCAGTACTTAACAGCCAGAACAGTTGGCAACTGTGCCCAATGCAATGAGAGGATGGATAATGATGTTTTTTCAGAGTGGTTTAGGCATGTATTAGTGCCAACTGCCAAGGATAACTTCAAGAAAAATGCCTTCATGCAAACAGTAAGCATTTTTTTTTGGACTACACAGAGCACACCCTATTGCAGAAGAGCTTGTTTGTAACAATGTCTATGGTGCATATCATCTAATGTAACCAGCCTCTTCAAACCTATGGATCTGAGGGTTATTCCTATGCGAAATAAGAAATTTTCCTTTCTTATAGGTGCAAATACTTTGAATAAATTTGTTTTAATGAGGCATTATATCTATTCATCAGTTGTGTTCAATATTTTAATGTTCTGAATAAAATTTATGCAAATGTTTCAAGATATATATTTTTATTGATACCAATGTGTATGCATCACATTCATTGTGTTTTGTGATCAAGTAATCTTCAATTGTTGAACTATATGCAAAAAACCAGGCATTAGGATGGATGGGTAATTTGCATACACCTTTTCCCCCATGCTTATGCAATCCATTAAGAGTCCTTGATGTTACTTTTCTCTTATGGTCCTCTGTAAATGCAGAAGGTCAACAGAACTGTAGTGACTGTGTGTAAGGATGTAGTGCCCTTCAAACCCCTTAAATCACAACCCAGTCTCAAATGCTGGTCTGCTTGTCATAATAACAGCGTTAAACTTCATCCCATTTCTAGTGATCCTTCATTAATCTAAATGTCTCTGCACCTTTTGCAAAAAGGTGTTAAACTGCAACGTCTTTTTTTGTCTCTGGCCATAGCTTTGCTATCCTCTTTCTTTTCAAAGTCCTAATTTTACTTGTACATTTTGCCCTACTTTGAGGTGGTATACAGTATAATAGTTACTACTTACTAATCAACTGACTAAAAGACACTGACAGAATAATGACCCACATACAAAAGTAGCAGAGAGAAAAAACTTACTTTTCGCTTGAAGAATCATTTGATGTCCATTTCTTTGGGCCCATGTCCTTAGTATGCTGCTTATCTTCCTATATAAAAATTAAACAAAATGAAAGTTAGGAAATAATCAACAACTTTAATCATTTTTCAATATCTCAAACCCTACATTTGTGATGAAACAATTGTTATACTTGCATGAATCATCATCATTATATTACTTTTTCCTGCCTCAATATGTAAGCTGTTTATAAGAAACCGTTAGGAAATAACAATTAACAACTTTAATAATTTTTCAACATCTCAAACCATACACTTGTGATAAAATAGTTTATATTTTGCATGAATTATCATCATTTTTCCGGCCTCAATATGCATGCTTAATTTTCTATACTCATACTTTGTTCATTTTTTGTAAAAAGTTGAATTCAGTACCAATGTAAAATAGGCTGGCCATGCAAATTGTACAAATTTTCTTCTTGAGAATTATATCACTGCATTTAACAAAGGTGATGGGGAAAGTTTTGTGGAACCATTGTTACTGTACAATTTTAAGTGCGACTCCAGAGTCTATCTGCCAGAAATCTACTGTTAAATTCTATGGGGTTACTCCCCTATATTCACTACCTTCTCTTGTATACAGAATAAAAACTGCTGCATACATACTGCTTATGTAATATTTCTCTTTACCAAAGTAAGAACACTTGCCAGTTACTGTTCAATATTAATGTAAAAGAGAAAAGGAAATTATAAGGAAAACTGAAAAGATTCAATATAAAATTAACTCAGGTGAAGCAGCCATCCTTTTTGACAGGACATGTGGAACTGAGGGTCTACATCTTTATTATTATTACTATCACAAGCCAAGCTGCAACCCTAAATGGAAAAGCAGAATGCTACAAGGAATGCAGCCCAGTACAAAATAAGGTATGAAATCATTATGCAGTATATATGAAAACCTTACCTCGCAAATTTCACCAACATAATAGTCTGCCATCATAGTTCGTGCATCTGTTGAATGACCAACATCTTCAAATGCTTCAGTTGTATTTCCGCCTGCCTGCTCCAGCAAAACCTCTTCACCACCAGGATGCTGAATGAGATAATATACAATCATTATCTAAAAAATCAATCAGGTTTATTTTCACAAAACAAAATATTACCAAGGAAGTATTAAAACAGGTTTTCTCTATCATATCTTTTGCAAATATACTTGCATAGCAAATGAAAATTTTAAAAATAAAAATGACATTTTTATGATAAAATAAAGTTTTAAATATACTTACCAAGTAATTACATAGCTATAGTTTCAACTCGCACGGCAGCTTGAATTAAAAAATTTGTGGGTAATATTTCAAAGTTTAGCGCAGGTGACTGTCCTGCCCACTAACAGGAATACCAGGAACGACTTAGCAGACAACCTCATTCTGTTTATGCCATATGTCCATCGGAAGGGAGGAGGGAGGGCTCCGATCATGTAATTACTTGGTATACATAAAACTTTTTCATAAAAATGTCATATTTGCATAAAGTAACTTACCAAGTAATTACACAGCTGATTCCCACATTGACAGGAGGTGGGGATACATGGACATATTCTACTCCAAAACATTAAGACATGTAATTAATTTGAAACAGAAAAGTTTCTAGCATTGAATACAATGCTTGTCGTTCATTATTAGTTAACAAAGCCTGCAGTAGAAAACTGCCTCTGGTTGGTGCTCAACTTAACCTGTAATTGGCGGTATAGCCAAGAGCACCTGCTACTAAGTGGAAGTTTTGCAACGAAGGAGAGGTCTGATGGCTGGCAAAGCATTACTGGAAGTTCTGCAGCAAAGGAGCTAACCAGTGGCTAACAAACCTTCAAAAAGTACTCTTGCCCTGGGGGCAGTACCACAACAAAAACAACCTGATAACACTGTCACCTACACTGAAATAAAAACCATGACCCATCCATTGAGAGTGGTGGGTGCTCCAGGTACATTGTATCCCCTGGCTCCAACAAAACGTGGCACTTTACTGCAAGGTGAAAAGATAGTAAGAGAAAATCCTATGCTTCCTCTCGTGATACCATGCCAGTTACTAATAATCGCAAGGTAGTGCAAAAATTTAAACACTGTTTTAACTTTCCTGAAATATAGTGAGGAGTGAAGATCAATTACACTTCCAAAAGTTCGATTGTAGAATGGACGTCAGGGGGGTAATATTGCTTGAAGGCTAATGAGGTAGAAGCTGTTCTGATATCTTTAGCTTTCATTTAAAAGTAAGCCAAATGCTCTCCTGAATCTAAAAGTGAACTCAGAAACCAAGTCTGGTATGTTTTTAGACAGAGGGCGAAGAGTCCTTGCCAGAACACTAAAGGTTATGAATGGCCCTCTGTACTTCTGACCCTGCTCAGGTAATACCTGAAAAATCCAACTGAATAGAGAGCTCTCTACTCTTCGCCAGAGCCAAGGATGCGGGGAGAGTTGGCGCCAGATGAGTGGAAGCTGGCGCCAGGCGCTGGGTGTTCTGAGTTGGCACCAGGCTGTAGGTGTGAGCTGGCTGCCAGGAGCTAATTGCTAGGGAGCTGGCGGCACTCCTAGGTGCTCAGGGCATGAGCTGGCGGAAGGCAAGCTGGAAATCAGGTGAGGTAAGAGCTCGGGAGCTGGTGGGCGCTTCTGGGAGCCTGGAGCACTGTTTCCAGCTGTCAAGAACGTCTTCTCTTCCATTAAGTTCTTGAGAGAGGTAGAACAGATATGGGACACGGAAGGGTCCTTGTTCTTGGTTAAAACATCCTATGGTAAATGAGCAAATTGCGTTACTGAGTCAGACGTAGCTCGATAACCCCTGAAAGGAGGAATAGGAGAGATTCTAGCTCTCCTCCAATAAAAGAGGCAATACTGCCATTGAGTCATAGGTGTCTCGAAAGAAGAGACTCAGAGTCTGAGACTCTCGAATCGGAAAATTGTGCAGTAGATTGGTAGACTGAGCTACAAGATGACATCTGCATCTTTCAAATGCCTCTTGTAGCACCTCTGGAAAAGCCTCTCCTTCCTCACAAGTACCCGGACAACCAAATGGCTGTCTGACCACCCTTGGTGGTATCTCTAGAAGTGAGGTTGTTTGAGAAGATATGAATAATAGAAGGATTCTTGGAGAGTCCACCAACAACCATAGCAAGTTTAGGAATCATAAATCATGGTTCAAACGGGGCCATGAGGGACATCGTAACGTTCCGTCAAGTCTGAAAATGTTCAGACCTTCCTTGACCATGTTGAAAGGTGGTAGAGCGTAGAGGTCCAGGTTGGGACGATCTTGTAGATTGGTGTCTGCTGCTGCTCATGCTAGAAGGTTCCTTAAGGTGGCAGACAGCCAAGGTCAGCCTGCCCCATAGATACCACATAACCTGACAGATCACGGGATTTAAGGTCCACTCGGGAGTAAGAGTGAGTTTCTGATGGCTCAGTTCGTCAGTCAAATTCCAGTTGGACTAGAAAAAACTTTATTTATCTTCCACAGTAAAACTCTCTTGCTGCTTGGTGGTGAGAAAATTCTAAAGAGAGTCTCTTTGCTAATGTAAAAACGTTGCTTGGTGGCGAGAAAATGCTAAAGAGTCTCCTTGCTAATGTAAAAATGTAAGGACTGAGGTCTTGTCTAAATGGATGCCACAGTCTAGGAGTGAGTGAGGGTCGAGAGGAACTGAAGCCCTAAGCAAACAGCTTTCAGCTCTCTGACACCTATGTGAAGAGTGACTGAAAACCAGGTCTTGGGAAAAACAGCGGAGTCCGGCTATGATTCCTTGATATAATCTTCAGAGTTGGTATGTGGACATTGAAGTAAGTAGGAAAATCTGGTTATCGTCGTCGCTAGATGTGCCATAAAACTGGATCACGATAACCGAGGCCACCAATAACCAGGGACTGCCTGTACTGCTATTTTTACGCCAATAAATGATAAATATGTAAAGCTTGTATTATGATGAAATCAAGTGAAAATAGCCAATGGAATCTCGATTTTTTTACAGAAAACAAACTCCCCGAACGGACAACTTCATTATTAACGAAAAAAATATCTAAATTAATTTCACAATGAGAGGTATTTAAGTTATATTTCAACTTAAAAACACTTTGTATAATGAAAAATAACCTTGCCCTGTATAAATAAAGTACCTAGAGATTCATTTAAGCTAAATAGAAGCAAGAAAAGCGCTCTGAACCAAGTTAAATATGGCGAAATAAACACCACGTAAACGACTTCCAAACCAAAACATTGAATGCTATGATCGCAATTTACAATACAAAAGCAATATGAGAATATGTACAATATTTTATTGGATACAGTGAATTAAGGCACAACATTTTAAAAGATCCATGGAAAAGATGCATATTCGTTATGATGATGTTTGTATAATGCGGTATGTGAATATAGAGTACAGTATAATGTAGGCTAGACTACCGTATATGTATACGATATACCATAGTGTAGGCTAAGCTAATTCTTGTTTGTTACTCAATTTCTCTTAGTATGGAATTATCATAAGTTGCTCTGCATGAACCTCCAGAATTAGCCAATATTAATAATTACTATACTGGGTATGTATAATGTATACTTTATAGTGTAGGCTAGGCTACCATATATGTATACATGGTACCAAATACCCTAGTGAAGGCTAGGCTATATTCGAGATACGTTTTTTCCAACAAACGACAAGTTTTTTTTTTTTTAGCCTAACCCCCTCGTAAGTAGGATAATATCCGTATAAGCATTTTTAGTTTTTTTGTGTCTGTGAACTATCAAAATAGGCAGTTCTAAGTGTTTTTAGAAGGGTTCTAAGTATTTACTGGGTTTAGCTATTCGGGTATTGTACGCATCCCTCACGAATATGGGGGGTTTACTGTAATATTTCACTGAAATCCAATTAGACAACCGGCAAATAATAATAATAATAATAATAATAATAATAATAATAATAATAATAATAAAAAAAGCTGCCGCAAATATCCAATGTTTACGTCGCGAGCAGCAGAAACAGAATGAGGTTGTCTGCTGAGTTGTTCCTGGTATTCCTGTTAGTGGGCAGGGCACTCACCTGCACTAAACTTTGAAGCGTTACCCACGAATTTTTTAACTTAGGCTGCCGTGCGAGTTGAAACTATAGCTATATAATTACTTGGTAAATTACTTGTATAAAATTTAATTTTTAAACATTTACCTCTATATTAATATGATAGCCATAAGGCCCTGCATCAGCAGGAGGGCAGTCGAGTATAAATGTGAAAAATATTTTAACTTAATTGTTTAGTTATACTGTCTCCTGACTCCTTCCTGTCATTGTGAACTGTGTTCATGTGTCTATAGTTCTGTTTTATTTTTGCCTTTCTATTATGGTAGCTGATTCCCACATTGAAAATGGATGTGAGAAATGTATGAGGACTCATAAATTAAACCTCCTAGAGAACAAAATAAATATTGCCTGGAATGAGATGCTACTTACCTTAAAATCAGAATCCCTCTGTTAGTACTGCAAGGGAAACCAATTTCGGTCTGATGACAGTGGGACAATGGCCCTGTGCCTAGATCTTACAGTAATGATGGCAAAAGAAAGCCTTTGTCTATCATTAGGCACCTTCATACTCTCCAAAACTCAACATATCCTATACTGCATAGGAATACTAGAGTAGAACTACCCAAATCCTTCAAGATATGAGTTTCCCTGCTGAAACGAGAGGCAAAAGGGCTCTGCAGTCTTCAGCTTGAATTTCTCACAAACAATGCTGGGCAAATACTGAGTTACATCTCCATCACACTGCATTTACAACTTTCTCAAGAGAGAGATTTTTAAGGAAACTAAAAGAGGTAGCCATGGCTCTTAACCCTTAAAAGCCGAGCCTCTATTTACAAAAACGTCTCCCGTATGCCGGCGGCGTTCAGTGAGTTAGCGCCGAAGCGGAAAAAAAGTTTTTTTCAAAAAATCACAGCACGCTTAGTTTTTAAGATTAAGAGTTCATTTTTGGCTCATTTTTTTGTCATTGTCTGAAGTTTAGTATGCAACCATCAGAAATGAAAAAAATACCATTATCATATATAAATATAGAAATATATGACAGCGCAAAAAAATTTTTCATATATAATTTTATACAAATCGCGCTGTGAGCAAAACGGTTAAAGCTAACAGGTTATTTTGTTTTTCTTTGTATTGTACACTAAATTGCGATGATTTTGGTATATAACAAACTGTAAAACGATCAAAGCAACACAGAGAAAATATTATCAAAAATGATGCATGAATTAAAACATGCGGACGTAAAAATTTTTTTTTTTTTTCAAAAATTCACCATAAATCAAAATATTGTGCTAGAGACTTCCAGTTTGTTGAAAAATGAAGCTAATTGATTGAATATTACTAAACTGTAAGTGTTTTAGCTTACAATTGCAGTTTTTCGACCATTTCGGTCGAGTTAAAGTTGACCGAAAGTAGAATTTTTCTATTTATCGTGATTTATATGAAAATATTTCAAAACTGATAAAAGCTACAACCATGAGTTATTTTCTGTTGTATTGTACATGAAATTGCACACATTTTCATATATAAAACCGTATGTAACGACTAATATAAAACTGTGCAAATATTACGACAACGTGACGAAAGAATTTCTGAGATGTTCGCAGAGTTACCGCTGCGCGGAGTTTTTCAAAAATTCGTAAGGAAAATGTTTTTTCAAAAAAGGTAAACGATTCACCATTTCAGTCGAGTTAATTTTGACATAAATCGAAATATTGTGATAAAGACTTCCAATTTATTGCAAAATGAAGGGAAACGATTGAATATTACTAGAATGTAAGAGTTTTAGCTTACAATTGCGTTTTTTTACCATTTCGGTCGAGTTAATTTTGACCGAAGGTTGAAATTTTGGCAGTTATCGTGATTTATGTGAAAATATTTCAAAACTGATAAAAGCTATAACCATGAGCTATTTTCTGTTGTATTCTACATGAAATTGCGCACATTTTCATATATAAAAGTTTATGTAACGACTAATGTAAAATGATGCAAACATTACGACAACGTGATGAAAGAATTTCTGAGATGTTTGGCAGAGTTACCGCGCGCAGACGTAAGGAAAAATTTTTTTTTTTCAGGGAATTCTCCATAAATCAAAATATTGTGCTAGAGACTTCCAGTTTGTTGCAAAATGAAGGTACATGATTGAATATTACTAGAATGTAAGAGTTTTAGCTTATAATTGCGTTTTTACCATTTCGTCGAGTTAAAGTTGACCAAGCTTGAAATTTTGGCAGTTATCGTGATTTATATGAAAATATTTCAAAACTGATAAAAGCTACAACCATGAGTTATTTTTTGTTGTATTCTACATGAAATTGCGCACATTTCCATATATAAAACTTTATGTAACGACTAATATAAAACGGTGCAAACATTACGACAACGTGACGAAAGAATTTCTGGCACGGACGTAAGGAAAAAGTTTTTTCAAAAATTCACCATAAATCGAAATATTGTGCTAAAGACTTCCAATTGGTTGCAAAATGAAGGTAAATGATTGAATATTACTAGAATGTAAGAGTTTTAGCTTACAATTGCATTTTTTTACCATTTTGGTCGAGTAAAATTTGACCGAAGGTTGAAATTTTGGCAGTTATCGTGGTTTATATGAAAATATTTCCAAACTGATAAAAGCTACAACCATGGGTTGTATTTTGCTGTATTTTACATGAAATTGCCCACATTTTCATATATAAAAACTTTATGTAACGGCTAATATAGAACAGTGCAAAAATTACGACAAAATGACGAAAAGAATTTCTGAAATTTTTGGCCGAGCTATCACACAATGCGTAAGAAACAAGTTTTTTAAAAATTCACCATAAATCGAAATATTGTGCTAGAGACTTCCAATCTGTTGCAAAATGAAGGTACATGATTGAATATTACTGGAATGTAAGAGTTTTAGCTTACAATTGCGTTTTTCGACCATTTCGGTCGAGTCAAAGTTGACCGAAGGTTGAAATTTTTTGTAGTGGACGTACGGTACGTCCACTTGGCACCCAACAGACAATTTTAGTTGACGTATGATACATCCAGTAGGCGTTTAAGGGTTAATGTCATGGAACTTGACCTTCAACAAGAGTAAAAGATAAGTGCCTAGACTGATGTGCACTTCCTCAAACAAGTTTCTAAGGAAGATAGCCACGATGTTCTTGTTCATTGGGACATCTAGCCTACTGGGTCTACAAAAAAAAAAAGTTCTTGACATTATGTCTGTCTGAGATCCCAAGTCCTTTGCATGCAAGCACAAGAACTCTGACTGAACACAGGGAGGCGTTTTTCCCATCTGAAACCAAGGCGGAAAGCCCAGTGGACTTAAAAAAATGAGGCAGATCCCAAAACTTGAAATTATTCTTTGCCCTGATGACTGGCAAAAATTAAAGGACTGCTCCTTAGGATGTACAGCCCTTGTTAAAGGAGAAGGCCTGTGGCTCAATGACCCTTTTAGCTATGGCCAAAGCCAACAAAAATAGGGTTTTAATCATCAAATCCTTATGGGAGTCTGTATTCAAGGGTTACCTTCATCCAAATTCCATCCCAAAGATTTTACAAGGTATTTCAGAATCTCTCTTTGGAAGGAGAGTTTAGATTCCTTCATGTCCACAGAAGTGGAAATATCCAAACCTATGTGGCTAAACACTGAAACAACATGGAATGATACCCTTTCAATGCTGGGACTGACAAGCTTTATAGTGAAGGTAATTCCAGAATTTAATCAGATTATTTATAGAGGTAAAGGTACAAGAAATCCTTCTGGAATGGCACTAGCCTCTTCGTCCCCTCCTTGAAGCCCTTCAGGACTTTGAGGGGTGGACAAAGATTGGGGCATGGTCTAGACTGGGGTCTGGCTCATCCTCCTCAAAAGGGCTGGGGTTGCAACACAGAGAAAGACTTAGGCACTACCACAGGAGCTACCTTTGGGTGCTTTGTGGATGGAGCCAGCAAATCATGAGTTGACTTCTTCTGTAATGACAAAACTTCTTTAACAGTGTCTTGAGGGAAGAGAGGAGAAAACATGAGGGCCGACTTCTGTGTTGTGGAAACTCCTTTCGCTTCTTCAGAGAGCCCATTGCGTACAATGAGGCTAATTCTGCTGAGCCATCCCTAATCGCCTTGTCCGCACAAGACAAGATGTTTAATATCACAATTTTTAAAAGCAATTTGTATTTTTCCTAACCATACAAACCTGACATCCTTTACATTATGGATTACCTACGGCAAAGCTGGACACGGCTGTTAAACTCTTGAACAAGGTTGTTAGGCAGTAACTACTGCCCGGATGTAAAGATTCCAGTTTGCCTTTCGGCCCAGGTTCAGATTGAGGGGTGGCATGAAGTGGGCATAAAAATGTAATGTAAAGGACCTCAAGCTTGTATAGTTAGGAAAAATACAATTTACTTTTAAAAATTATGATCTGTTCCGACACGATATACATACCATCAGTCCTTTACATTAGGAAGACTTACTGGTTGGAGGGAGTAATCTGAGTGAGTCTCTTGAACTGACTGGAGTTCTGCACACCTGGGCTACTCCTCCTGGTCGAAAGAGCGAGGAGTACCATGCCTCTGACATATTGACTGGAGCGTAGGAACTGCAAGATCAAATGTCAGATACTGGACCTTTTCGCATGAGTAAGGAAATGTAACTCATACGAGATAGGCTGGGAAGAATCGAAGAGTCGGAGGCAGTAAGGAAAACCCGAGATAGGGTTTTTCTTATTGCCAGAGTCTCCTTCCTCCCCTTGCTAGAGGAAGGAGCGGAATTGCTTCTATGATTCTATAAGAAAAATAGAATGGGTGCTCGACATGTAGTCTTACCACATCAGACGCCAGATCCAGCAAGTGTTGGTTCGAGTCCTATTTTCATCCTGAAGGAGGAGAGGAAGGAGGACAAGGAAGGAGGACAAGGAAGGAGGAGGAGGAGGAGAGGCCAGTCACTCTTCTTCTTTGGATGGGTGGTAGAGCTTTCGACTGACACGCTGTTGGACCAGTGCTTGACTCTGAACCGCCAATGAAGAATTAGAGGAATTTATTTCTGGTGATAGAAATTCATTTCTCATCATAATGTGGTTCGGATTCCACAATAAGCTGTAGGTCCCGTTGCTGAGTAACCAGTTGGTTCTTAGCCACGTAAAAATAAGTCTAATCCTTCGGGCCAGCCCTAGGAGAGCTGTTAACCAGCTCAGTGATCTGGTTAAACTAAGATATACTTAACTCTTGGGATCCTTCTCACTTCCAGAACCAGCACCTTAGACGAGATGCTACCTGTTCTCTTTAAGGAGCCAGGTAAGAAAAACAATTTGTTGAGCAGCCACCACAGGACCAAGGAAAAAAGGTTCCAAGGCCTGTGGGCAAGACCAAAGGTAGAAGACAAGAGTGTGGTCTATGAGACCATATCTTGCTTCCAGGCTGACAGAAACTTCCGGAATGCAAGGGATGGACCAAGCCATTGACTTCATGAGCTCTCAGGTGGAAAGTACCGGTATCGTCATTGCCAGCTGCTGAGTACCTCCTCCGATCACTTCACGAAGCCAGGAGAAAGATATGTCCTTAGACACTCCTTCCTTGGGAAAGACAGTACTAGTGAAAACGTTGATGACATCCAGGTTGGTCTGGTACTAGGGAGCAAGAAAACTACTGACTTTGTTGTGCCGGGAGGCAAACAAAAAGACGGTAGGGATCTCTCAATCGAGCAGTCTCTTCATGAATCTTTGTGAAGAAAAGAGTGAAGAGCACGTTCCGTCCAGGTCACTCAAAACCGGGGCCAAGCCCCCTACCAATACATCCCCACCGGGAATGTATCTGGCTAATTGAGCTATCAACTATAGGCTAATTGAGCTATCAACTGCGCTATAGAATACTTGAGTACCTGCAAATGTTGACAGATGAAACGGGGGGAAAAAATGATTCCCTCTTGTTTGTCGACGTATGCCACTACTGTGGTGTTTTTCAACGAAACCACCGAGTGTCACAAAACTCACCCTGAAATTCTTGTTAGGCCAAAAGGCTGCCGTGAGTTCAGGATGTTGATGAGAAGGTAGTAACTGTCTTGGTCACATACCATCAAGACAAAATCTTACAGGTGTGCGCCTATTCCCCGATCGGTGAATCTGAGACTAGACACACGACGTGAGGAGAATACGCAAGTATAGTCGAAGGTTCCTTCAATTATGCATTAGCCTAACTCTTTCCTCACACTTCGAAGAGGAAAGAAGGATGGACTGGAAGCAGACCTCCTTCATTCTCCACCATGGGGAAGCTTCTGCAGGATGACAGGATACCAAGACGATTAGCTCTAGCCAGGCTGGCATTTCCCGAATTGGGAGCACTGGGAGAGGAAGCGGGATGGAAGTTTGATGAAAAGAATTGCCGAGACCCTAGGGAAATAAAATACTTCTCCTGAAGGAATCCATTCCCAGGTCTCAGCAAAGTAGCTCCCAGGTCCAGAGACTCTACAAGTATCATTTCATCCAGGCATCTGCAGTAGGAGAACTTCCGCCTGGTTGATACTTCTTACTCTCTTCCCTTCTGCCCTCCTTCCTTATGGAAAAGAGGGTGGAAAGAGACAGTTATGCACACTTTCCTACAAGGGAAGAAGAGGGCCATGTTTCCGCAATCTTCTCCCGAAACCTGGGACTTCTTAGGAGTCAAGGAGGGCTGGCTTGAACTTAAGGTTGTGCCAAGATGATTAAGACCCAAAGGTCTTGGCCATTGTCCAAAGGACATGGCAGTGCCCTGGTACTAACCTTGATTACTGTGGTATCTGGCAAATCTCTGAAAGAGAAAGGCAAAACCAAGTAAAGGTTCGTTCCTAAGGGTCGAGCCAACTTGGCACTTACGAAACTGGAGATCCAAATTAGGACAAAGTCTTTCTTCTTAGCACCAGAACTGCCCAAGATTGCTACCTGGTGCAGACCCATCCCCAAACAGGACTAGTCTCCATAAGGCAGAGTTCTCTCCAGGAATGGTCGTATCCAAGGAGAGAAAGCCTAAAAGTGAAGGGTCGTGGATCCATCAGGAGACTGTCTGGAGGAAACCAAGAGGTGTCCTCCAAGATCACTGCCTCTCGTTGTAGAAGAGGATACCCTTCACGGCAAACAGAGACAGAGAGAGAACCCAGTCCGGATGAAGCAGAGTCAGAACAACCTGCAGTTGGCAAGACCCCTTCAAGGCAAGAAGAATTTGTACTCTGTCAAGGCAGGGGAGGTTTGGCGTCTCGACCTGAATGAACTCCTTGTTTGAAGAAAAGTATTCATCTGGTCGAGAACGCTCTCGCAAGCAAGGACTGCAGCGGCCCCCAAAACTCTCGGCTCCTTCGGGAACTGCAAGGGTTGCGAGTGATGAAGATTATCCATTGGGGAATCCTCGCACTGACAAATCGGCGCGAAGTTCTCCAAAAAACGGGGACAATCGCAACCTGATGAGGGAGACCCTTGCTGCTTCCAAAGTGTGAAACTTCTGTACCTCTCTCCTTGGCGGGAGACCTTGACAGATCCCAAGAAACCCTCCTCGGCTACCTGGTTGTACTACGAGACAATCAGGGGACCGACATCCAAAGCATGCCAGGCAGCCAAACTCTGAAGACAAATTCGACAGAGCTCTCTCTATCTGTCCGTCTCGCACCTTTCGGAACAACCGAGAGGAGAAGAGAACAGGTAGAGAGAGAGAGTACCCCACCTTGTCCTGCCAATAAGACCAGCAGGAGAGGCGGCAAAAGGAGAGTACTGCCGCATGGGGGACGAAGAGCACTTGTGCCGTGACAAAGCACTTTCCTGGGAAAAGCAGAAAGTTCACTTGAACAGAGCTGAGAACCCGATTCGGAAAAACCGAGTGGGGCCGGGACGAGCCGCACCGAACCGAGCTGATCACGCGAATGCAATCCAGACTGGGAGGCAGGCAGGGCAAGCCAAGTCGAGATGATCGTGCAAACACAATCGGAACTGGACAGGGCGGAACTTGTCTGCTGTGAACTAGGGCTAGTTTCCCAAACTCTAAACTCCTTCAAGGTCGAGGCCCCTCGAGAAGAAGGTTCAAAAGGGAATTCTGTGTCTGCTATCCTGCATGCTCGAACCCTAAGGTTCAAGACACAAGGATGAAACCCAGCCAAGCAACCAAAGCAGCTGGTGGGCAGTATCGGACACCTGGCGTCTCGGCACCTTGACACTGGGTGTCTCAGCACTTTCTCTCGTCCTGTGCCTCTTGTCAGGAGAGCGCTCATGATTCACAGAGTTCGAGCAACCCACGAGACTCCCAAAAATTGGGAGTGCTTGCTTTCAGTTTCCTAAGAAATCGAAAAGAGCCAGGGACAGAACCAGTCTTGGACGCAGACTTCTAAGACTGGCACCCCAAAACGTGAGACCCCAGAGTAGAATGCGAATTGGACTCTGCTAGAGGGCAGGAAGAGCCAACGAGAGAAACTTGTCTCCCAGAAGAGAGTCCGTCCCTTAGAAGTCCCGAGGACTCCGGAAGGGAATCTCTTCCCCTGCTTCTTCTGGTGTTCGAACCGATAGGATTGAGACACCAGGCTGGGAACCCAACCGAGCACTGGTAAGCACTTGGGGAGGGCTTTTGGTGCTGGCAGGAAGAGCTGAGACACCAAGGTGCCTCGGCCATTTCTCTCGCACTGCTTCCAAACTGGGCCGGGGAGAGTACTCTTCAAACCAGATTGGGATACTCGATATTCCACAGAATCTCGAGCACTCAGAGCGGCTTGTGAATGAGCGCCTGAAGCAGCCCCCGTCTTGGAGGCGGAACCTCTACGACTAGGAACAGGATCGCAAGCCGAGGTCTGTGCGCCCGCGGCTCCTAAAACACAAAACCCAGGGGTATGTGAATCGGTTTCCTAACCCAAAGGTTGGGAAGAGCCAACGAGAGACCCACTACCTCCTCGGAAGGAGGCAGTCCCTAGACGTTCAAGGGCATCAAGGGGAAAGATGCAGCCTTACTCTCCTTCAGCCGACAGAGGCCTGTCCAGTTCCCAGGACCCCCTCAAACCTCGGGAGAGGAAGGGAAGAGGCAGCAGAGGACAAAATCAAAGATAAGTTGAAGATGGCAGTTACTTTCATGGGCTACTTCCTTCACCTTCACTCCAACATCTTCTACAGGATGGTGGACACGAAACATCGTAACCTTCAGGCCAGCTAGGCAGGAACACAAAGGAAGTGGCCCAGGTCATGACCACCAGGAGAAGCAGCAGGCACGATCAGGACAGCCAATGCAGGAGCTACAGAAGCGGTTCGGAAGGCAGAAGCTACTGCAACTGCCAGGAACGTCACTTCCACAGTGTGATTTCCTTCACATTCACTTTGACATCTTCTACAGGATGGCGGACATCGTAACCTCCAGGCCAGCTAGGCAGGAACACAACGGAGGCAGCCCAGGACATGACCACCATGAGAAGCAGCAAGCACGATCAGGGCAGCCGATGCAGGAGCTACTGAAATGGTTCAGAAGGCAGGAGCTACAGCAACGGCCAGGAATGTCATATAAAAGTCACCAGCAGCGATAGGAACTATCAGGACTGCTGTGGCAGGAGACCAGGAAGAGCTGCCCAGAGACTTTCGTTGACTTAACAGGAGCATAACACAGGAAACAGCAGGAGCAGATGGACCACAGATACGTCAGAGACAATGCCACAGCATACATGAAGACCAGCAATGACAGCGATCGATCCACATCAGCGGGAACAAAGCCGGAACGATCCTGACGTGAAACTATGCCATTCCAACCCCGTACTGTGGTTGATCCCAAAGCAACACTGAATGAATGTCGGGACTCCTTCATGCAAGATATCTCCTGGGATATCCAGCCAACTACTGCTGTGCCTGCGATGCTCACTGTCAACCTAAAGGAAAAAGCAAAGATGATTAGTAGAGGGAGACTCCTTTCGCTTTGAGGGGAACTGCCCTACACAGCAAGTGGAGGCCCCTAGAAGAGGTCCCCCCCCGTCTTTGCCCGACGAACGAGCGAAGAGAGTGAAGGAGAGAGATCTATGGCGAAGGAGAGATAAGGAAGAACTTACAGGGAGGGAGAAGGACGAAGGGGAAGCCACCAAGGGTGCCGTGGAAGCGGAACTTACCGACAACACCCGCAACCCCCCCACCCCCACAACTCTCTATAGTCTCTATAGCGCAGGTGGCAAAAACAACACTCAGCACAAGTAGAAAGGAAGTTATCATGCCCTTGTACACAGAGGGCAGGAGCCCAAGAAGGGAAGCAAACTCTTACATCCTGATCAATGTAGGCAAGCGAAGATATTACATCACAACTAATATCTCCGAACGTACAGGGGAACGCCTTCATTATCTAAATAAAGTGCTACTGGAAGAGAAGCATTACCACTCGGTTATGCCCCTCTAAATATGCCCTTGGCCGTCAAACCCAAGACCATCACAAATCATGGGTTTGTATTAATAAATATGAAACACACAAAATATATATACAAAAATACAAGAAGATCCCACCAGGATAATAAAGAGCTTAACGACAGTCAGTCAGGCAAAGAGATCCAAAAACACATCTGCGACGCATGACGGCCGAAAGCAAACTGGAATGTTTACATCCGGGCAGGTGGATATTCCTGCCTACCTAGTGGTAGTTACTGCCAAAAACCTTGTTCAACTGTAAGTAATTCCTAAAATAAACGACTGATGATTTGTATATTGTGTCGGAACAACTTAAGGTTTATGGGTCGGAGCAAATATAAAATTGTAGAACAAAAAGATCTCCTTTATACTAGTTATGACTGATTATGATAAGGTTTATTTAGCATATTTAAAATGGAACCACACACTAGGTAAGGAGCTGGTAACCTACGCAATATTAGTAGCAAGCCCAGGGTGCAGAGCCGGCTGCAAGGTAAGGGCCCATTTTCCTTGGCTGGGTTAGTTTTGGTTGGGTAGCAACCCTACAAATTTTAATTTACAGTGCCCTATGTGGGGTTAGGCGAGGAGTCACAGGGATGGACACGAAATGTTAAGTTAGCATTTTAATCCTGTTATTTAGTTCAATTTACAGTGCCCAAGGTTATGTTTGGGGTAGATTACAGTTTCGTATGCTGGGCCGCCTAACTCATTCTGCCGTGCCGAGATCCCTCCGCCAAGATAAGTAGTTCCACCCAAACAGCTGATGACCAACGACCCGAAATGCCCCACGACCTTCCTCAGTCTCTTCCGGGTTCAAGAGTTGCTAACATGGCTACTTTCGTGTCTTCCATGTCGTATCCGACCCACGTGGAATTTGAGGCTAAGAATCCAGTGACCCTTATGGATATAGGCGTTTTGTGTCACGAAGAGTGTTCATTGCTGGTTTACCTAATGAAAAGTGGCCTACTTGGTGATTTCAGCGGGACTTGTGGCACGTGTGACGAAGGCAGCGTCGTCCATTGCCCCTTTAAAGCTTTGCTCGAATTAATTAAACGTGCATATCCCTTAAATGTCGCCGTTTCAACACCTGCCAAAATGCGGTCTAATGTCGCCGATTCCGACTTTGAATGAGGTACGTGCTATTTCGAAAAGTTATAGATTTACTAATTCCACGGCCCTTCTGGGAGGTTCGCCCCCCCGGCCAGGTAAGGGCACGCCGTCCTAGGTTCGGTTAGGTCGGTTTCGTCAGGTTGGGTCGCCATCTTTTTGTATCCGTCCACCGATTCTCTAGCCGGTACCCACTGCCACCTGGTGGTGGGTCACGGCTAGGAAATCGGCAGACGAAACCCACAGCACACGAAACTGTAACTGCGCCTATGTTTTGGAAGAAGGGATGGAGGTGGGGGGCATAGCCCCCCCACCCCAAAAGCCAGGCAAGTATCTGGCTCTCTGGGCCTATGTTAGGTTAGGTTAAATACACCTTTATTTCACTCGTATTTCCCCCGCCCCCCAAAAATAATCGGTAAAATTTTACAAGTTGCCAATAAGACTCCAGCCAGCCATTTTTGCACGAAAAACCATTTTGAGTTTTTCATGCAAAAATGACTATGAAATAATAGGGCACTAAAAGAACCTTAAAATACCAATATAACTTCACCAACAGGTGTTGACTGGTTACAATTTTGCCATTATTAGCTATGGAGGGGAGGGGTATTCTTACCTTATAAGTCGTAAATTTTCTAATTTTTTTATTTGTCACTTGCGAATAGTGTTTATGGGGTTCAAATTAATGAGAATGAAGAGCTCTTTTCAAAAATGAAAGTTACAATTTCATTGTGTGTATTGGCAACTTATAAAATAATACCAAATAATCTTGCTTTCCCACTGTGGTCTCCCACAACTGTAGGGCATGTGGGGTGTTCAGCAGACTGTCTCTAAAAGTACTTAGCCTACTTACTAGGCTAATGAAATGAATGTCAGAACCATTTCCAGCAAGCAAAAAACACTCGGAAAATAATTTTTTCAACTCCGGAAAGTGATTAAGGTTTGTAGAATAAAGTTACCATGAGCACATTTTTATTTTGAAGTAACACCCACAACAACAACACTCCAATATTGTAAATAGGCCTTGTATGACTGTATAAAAATAACACCTTTTACATTTTGAGCATAATTTCAATACTGCGTAGATCCCATATGAAATTTCCCCGTGTGCAAACAAAAACGTAGAGGAGGTTCACTGCAATATATTAGCCCTTTTACAAACCGCTTACCCTCGGGCTCGCCTGGCCTAATTAGACTAACCGAACATGGGGTAGGCTTCGGCTAAGGCTGATGTCGATACCTTTACATTTTCAGTCTGGCACAAATGAACAAAACATGATACTTACTTCATCCAAGAACTTAGTAACGTCGTAGACTTTATCGTGAATAACCATGTAACATGATTCGCTGGTGTTGTGTTGTGCAACCTCTGCCAGGGTAAACACTCGCGCTGAAGGCTTCCTGACCTCATTGGATGGCGTTTCATTCTCCGGATTCGCCATCTTACTCGGTAATTACGTTAAATTTAGCTAACTTTGTCCTAGAGCAACACCTTCCGATTTGGAAATTCGCCTTGAAGTCCGATTTCATATATATTCTAAGACGAGACGCTATCTGCAGTAATGATAACACGGATCAGCTGTGAACGACGATTTCATCATTGAAGGGAGCCAGGAGGGACCGCCGCCTTCGTACATTCAAACGAAAACTTATTTGGTGACTATTCTTTTTCTTAAAAATGGCGTAAAAATTATTTTATAACATTATAAAATTTTATAACTACAATTTTAAGCCTTTAAATTACGTCAGCACTTCATAACCGCAATATACCGACCATTTTAATGAAATAAAATCATGGACAACATGCATAATAATTATCGTATGTCCCGAAGGTTTACGGCATCAGTCGTTGGGGAAGAATTATCACATAGTCATGCTTACTGGTGACAACGGTATACAAGGTCGCGATCACATTACTGTATAAAATATGATAAAAACACTCGACGAGCATTTCTTCATATTGCACTTTGCTCTTCAATGATTCCACCTTCAGTGTAAAACCAAGTTTTATATTTCAACCGGGATTTTTTTTTCAAACAGAGAGAGCATTCAAAACGCATTTATCTCGCTTATTGCATATTTCCTACGCCTTACTCGACCCTGGCGAATGCACAGTCATCTAGATTCTAGAATATTCTGAGCAAATTTAAAAACTAGTGACAAAAGTTGTGACTTTATCAAATTACTGGATATCGACATATATGAAAACAATCGTTGTTGGTTCATTCGAATCTGCTCTTTCTAAAATTATCTTTTTAATCCAGTTACTATCTTATAATGAAGCTTTCTCTAAATATGTGAAGAAATTTCTAACTTGTCTCGATCACTCGCCACATGGGCGTTGCCTGGCCGGTCGGACGTGATGACCCTCTGGCGAATTGGCGACCGTCCCCCGCCCCTGCATTTTACAGTTTATTCCTTGTTTCCCTAGGATTCACTTCGCTGAAAGAGCACTGCGAGACTCGCACACTCAGCTCGCCATATTATTTCATAATAATAAAGAAACATCGAGATTTTTTATTGGACAAACTCCATATTAATATTGTCAAATCCACATTGGCATAGTACTGAGAAAGTCTTTAATTTACTGTGAATTATCGTATTACTGCACAGTACTGTATTTACGTGGTGACAATGACAAACTTAACAAGACTCTGAGGATTATTACAGCACTGAACCTTTGACAGCTGGACGGAATATTTTTTTTTTTTTCTCGAAAAACATCGCATGGAATCATCTAGGTTCATGTTGTCCACAAGATGAAGAAAAATAACTTTTTTTTAAAATATATTTTGTGTTCATTCACAAAGCAATAGTGACATTATCCTCATTATATTTCAGAATAAATTGTGGTTTTATCCTCTTCACAGCGTAAAATATCAATTCAAATTTCAAAAGTTACACTTTTGCATATATGAGCATTGCTTCTCTATACTACTACCGGTGCTGTGATTGGCAGTTATTTAAACAATTTATTCTATTTCATTGTTCACTTTGATGTACATACTAATGGGTTTTGCTATCAAAACAGAAGTTAAAAATTAGGTATGCAAAGAAACAATGAACATTTACAAATCATGCTCAAAATTTAATTATTTTGAAATTCGGGATAAAATTCTGGAAACCATTTTACTGCTTTTCTAAACTATGCTGCAGACAAGCAAGTTTTAAATTTGTATGAACTAAATTTCTTTTAAATTTCATGATTATATATATATATTTATTTATCTTGGTGAAATCCATCCATTCAGTTAGAAAATAAATTGGTCTCAAACATTTAATTACATTTCATGATACCCAATCTGTCCTGAACATTAAAACAGCATTAGTATTGGAAGGCAAATTTTCTGCATTTCCTGAAATCTGTACATTTCTACCAAGTCCTTGTAGTTTGTTTAATATGAGCTGCACGGTTGCACCACGGTATCCATTAAAAATAAAATGTTTTCGTAACTACACTATACAGTATTAGCAAAACTGCGAATTATCAGTGTCACTTTTCAGTTAATTAGTAATTTCCATCTGTTTACATTTTCTGACTTCCTTGTCTAAGTGAGGAAGTTGTCACCAACTATAATGTGCAAATCGACTAAAATATTGAATGTACAGTATACATGATCTTTAAATTTCATATTTTATATCTCTCTGACAAATATGTTTCATGGTAATACAATGGATTGTTCATGAAACGGCTTATTACATTCATTACACTATTTTATGGTAGTATAATGAATGTACTAACTTATGTTTGATCATGCAAACAAAGATAAAGGAATGGAATGGAACACAGAGTTTAGGCCAAAGGCCAAGCACTGGAACCTACGAGGTCATTCACCGCTGGAAAGGAAATTCAAAGTAGGTAGGTTTACAAGGCGTAACAGGAGGAAACCTCGCAGTTGCACTATGAAATAATTGTTAGGAGAGGGTGGATAGCAAGCTGGAAGATAATATGAATGGGGTACGGTAAAAGGAATGAAAGAGGTTGCAGCTAAGCCAAAGGGGCGCTGCAGAGAACCTTTAGTAATTCCTACAGTGCACCCTGTGAGGTGCACTGACAGCACTACCCCACTAAGGGGACCAAAGATAGAACTACTATGACTAGATGAAACACAACCACTCTTGTCAGTGGGTATTTAACATATTTAAAACCCATCACTCTTAATAAATACAAGATCTCATTTAGATATGACCCTGAAACAATAAAATAACATGGTAGTTAGCAGCTGAAATGTTAATTCCTAAAAACTGGTAAGTAATAGTAGTGTCTAGCAGTGAAATGAGAATTTTGAGTACTGCAATTGAAATCTGTAGTACAGAAGCTGAAATTAAAATGTATGATGACTGGTCAGTATCATGTGCCTGTCCAAAAATAGATCTTGCTTTACCTTATTGTAGGTTTCGATGGTTTTTTCCATTTAGGAATATCAACTGTTACTTCACCTTTTTTCATGTACTCCCTTCATTATCAGTGTTTCTTTCCATCCAGTTATTTTATACAGTTCTTTATCCTGTCAAAGCATTAGTAAGCCCTCACATAAGAACCCATTCATTCCTTATTAAACTTTTGATTTTCCCAATCTTATTTTAAAAGACATTCTCCCTGCATCAGTTGTAAGGATTAAAATCCTGTTTTCCAATTCTTGTTTGGTATCTTTACTGCACTTTTTGATATTTTATTTTACTCTTCAGTTAAGGTGAGAGAAAGTTAGATTACTAACAACTAATCTTACCTTCTCTCACCGTGACCCTTGGCTACCCTAAGTAAAGGCAATCCCCGGGTTACGTCAGGGGTTCTGTTCCTGAAGCGAAACATAAGCTGGAACACCGTATTAAAATTTGCTAAAAATGAGAAATAAAGTGATGAAAGTCTTACCTTTAATAGTTCGGTCATCTTGAAAACTTCCCAGTTGCCTTAAGGTGCTTCTGGTGGTGTGTGCAGCTATGATCTTGTAGAATTTCCTCCAAAAATGTACAAATATTCTTCTGTCGCTTACAGCGCACTGTAAGACTGAAACGACATAACCTCAGAACATCTGATGTAACCCGGAATAAATTTTTTGATAAATATATTTGAAAAGTGCAGTAAGCTCGGAGTGACGTAACCTGAGACTGTCTGTAATGCTCATGCTGTATATCTTAGTTGCTAATTTGCTCCAAAACTTTCAGCAATTTTCCTTCAGTTTCAGTGTCAGGGTGGGCTCCTTGCTCTACCTTCTTATGGAGTAGAAAAAGTCTTTTCCATCTAATAACTGGTTCAGGTCTTACTCAACTTGACTCAGATTCTACCCTCCTCTACTTGTTCTACAGTTGCTACTTTGGGCGTTACTCTGAAGAGCTTCAAGAGTGTATCCACCCTTTATTCCCTAGCCTTTATGTTCAAGTTTGACTTGCAGTCCCTTACATACTATGTAGAATTTCTGAACTGAAAGGCCAACCAGTTTTGTCAGTCTTTCAAACCATTCCCTTCCAGTATGGTACATTACGTAATGTGTCCCCTTTTTCTTTAATCTTGGATCACTTAACTTGTCTCTTTTTAACTGGTAAATCTGACATCATTTAACATCTCTCTCTTCTGGGAACGTTTGTCATCAATTACAGAAGTCAGTTGCATAACCCTTCTTTTGTAGTGACTGGGTTTGATTTGGGAAGCCATGACTGCAACAGTCTCTTCACTATAAACTAAGTGCTAGTTGTAAGCACATCTTGAGTAATCTAATGTAAAATCAAACAAGCTTCTTAAGAGTTCCACTTTATTAAAACAAATTAAAATAAGATAAACTACACACGCAATTCAGTGTCAAATCACCTTGCAAGACTTTTGATGTTAAATTAAAAGAAAATTTGAAGGTATTCATTCTTAATCTGCCAACAGTACAATACATAAGCCACATACTATATCTTTATCAAGAAATGCTTTTTATTAGGTCAATAAATTATGATTATCCATAAGCACATCAAAGTGGGCAAGACTTGCACAAAGCAAATCATTGGCAGCTTTGCAATAAAGGTATATTTCAATGTAACCAGTGAAAACTTAGGCCTTACCCACAAATGACCTATTGAAATAAAAGGTAATACATTTCCTCATCCTGCAAGGGTAACCAAGATTGCATTCAACCTTGGATACTCAATACAGTTCTAGACAACATTTATTTTTTATAAAAATACATTCACAGAAATTTGCAATTAATCTCTTTCAGTTATACAACATATCACCTAGAGTATCACTCTAATAACAACAATTTCAAGGGCAAAGTTTTAATAAGGGAATAACACAGAGTACTTTCATCACAATCTGTATGTTTCCTTTTAACAAATATAGGTCATTCTTTATCCTGTGCCATGTTTGGGCAAACAGAAAAAATTAGTAAATTCACACAAAATGCCAAGCATAACAGACTTTTGAAGCCATATAAAGTAATTTGCATGAAGTATATATACTGTATACTGTATTGAGGTGGCTGTTGACTGACAAATTAGTGTAAGACCATCTTTCCCGACTGTCATAAATAATCTTAGCTCTTCCATAATCTTCAAAACAGAAAGATGGAAATGACCAACTGCAAAAACCAAAGCCACAAATAATATCAATGTAAGCCAAATTTGTTTAACTTAAGTATTATACTGTACTCAATAAAAAATATATATATATTACCATAAAGGTCTCTATAAGCTAAAGAGTGAAATTATGAGTGTAATCATATTCAATAGTGGGAATGATTGCCTGCATAAATTTAAGAAAAACTATGAGATAAAGATGAACTCCAAGCTCACCACCACCCTCTAACACAGTTTCACATATTTTTTTCATTGTTTCTGCATGCCTGTGGATGAAAAATTAATTAGTATTAACAAAAAACCTTAACATGACCAAAATAAGAACTAAGTAATTTACAATTCTGATAAATAGTTACCTGTACAGTCTGCAAAATACATCATTTACCTATACAGTCTGCAAAATACATCATATGTGCACTAGTTTGAATAATTATGATAAAGAAGTTACAAGATTTTTAATGCCAATACCCTAGTGAAGTGTAGAAGAAATGGAACAACGATCTTAGTAGTATTTTACTCATAAAGGAAAATTAATTTAGCATCAGTTATTAATTGCAGTAAATTATCATCTACTGTAATTTTCTACCCTGGTTATTTTGGGCATGACCCATACGACTGTACATTTCAGTGGTAATCATCATTATCTCATTTACTGAAAGCTGCAAAAAGCTTTTCATTTCCATTCTCATACAGCAACAAATACTATTGTTTTATAACAAGAGATTTTGCACATAAACCAATTTGTCTCTCTGTACTGAGAATGTTCTCAAGTTCATCAGTCTTCTGTTTGTCAGAACAAAGTAATTTTGAATTGAAATGTAAAAAAAAAAATAATTTATATAATACAAATCTACAGTTTATGCAAAACTGCCCACTTCCCAATCACACAACAGCTAGACCAGACTACACAAAAAAGTAATTAAGTACACCACTGGAGACCTGAGGGATCTTGTGCCAGCCCTCCCCATAGGGGGGTAGTGCTGTCAATGCACCTCACAGGGTGCACTGCAGGCATTACTGAAGGTTCTTTGCAGCATCCCTTCAGCCCCTAGCTGCAACTCCATTCATTCATTTTACTGTACCTCCATTCATTTCTTTCTTCCATTTTGCTATCCACCCTCTCCTAACATTTGTTTCATAGTGCAACTGCGAGGTTTTCCTCCTGTTACACCTTTCAAGCCTACCTACTGTAAATTTCCTTCCCAGTGCTGAATGACCTAACAGGTTCCAGTGCTTGGCCTTTGGCCTAAACTCTATATTCCTTGTACTAGCCTACCAGCCAGGGGATGAAAGAGGTATTTGGGATTTTGTGCCAATGCTATGGAATAAACTATGAAGTACTGTAATGAGTTTGCACTTTACTTTTTTTTTCTTTATTACATACAGTACTGTATTTCTATATTTACTTCCTTATCTTTGCCACTTTCTTCACTGCAAAGCTGCAGTGAATGTGTTGTATGGCCTAATGGACCATTAAGATGTATTTGTGAAGTTGTAAACCATGCCAAATTTTAAGCTCCAGGTAATTCCAGAAATATGGAATTTATTATCAAAAGTAATAGGCTGGCAAAAGTTTTAGCTGATGTTGTCCATTACTATTTTTTTGACGATTAATCTATTGACGATTAATCTAGTAAAAAAAAAAAGTTACAATTATTGTAACTTTTGTAGCTAGGTTTTTCGTTTCCTAATCTATCTTTAGCATAGTAAAGTTGTGATGGAAGGCCTAGTAGGTGCCATGCAATATATATTTTTAGTTTGGAAAGAGGGCTCTTTCATCTGTGCAATAGTCATTGGGGCATGTGATTTTTCCTTTCTCACTGGTCTCACCTGATGAGTTGGTTGCCTGGCCAATGGAACTATTTTTTTCAAATAAGATTTCCAGTCAACAGTCCTGAAGGATGAACCACCATCACTTCCAAGATATTGTTCACTGGCACCAGTGTTCCTGTCTTGGTTGTGGTGTTCTTGGAGGTAAAACTATGCTTCAACCCTTTTATTCTGAACTTTTTTTTGCACCACAAAGCACCTCACAATTGGAGGGTACCTTCTTTAGACAAGAGACCCAGTCAAGAGATGACTTGTTATCAGTGATGAGGGAGAAACAAGGCAGCAGCAGCTGGCATAAATGACCTGCATGGGGACTTGTCAGCAAAAACAGTGCTTAAGACAGGATCCAGGGACACAGCAAAGGGAGTAGACTTGGTGACAACTTGACCATGGATCTGCTGAATGAGAATGGCACAGATGCCATGAACCACAAGCACATGGCCAAGTAATGCCAGGACTGGGGTCACAGGTATCAGAAATCATGGACACAATCATAGGACCAAGCAGCATCAAGACCATGCAGATACTAGGACCTGCAGCCATGGCCAAAGTACCAAGCAAGGCAGTACCTTGAGTTGTGGTGGCATTTGGAAAGTGGGTTTGTATGATGAAATTTATGTTTGGTTTCTCGTGCTTGCTTGATGATTTTATGTTTTTTTGCCATTATGGTTAATATGTATATGTTTTTGTTTGTAAATGCTTGATGGGTTCAAGTGTTCATGTTCTTTTTTACTTGCAGTCTGCTTGAGAGACTTCATCTGGTTTAGGATATTTCCCTATCAGAGGCAACATCAGGAATAGATATCTACTGACGGGAAATACGGTGGAAATAAGTCTGTATTGGCAACTGCCAAATCAGTCGAACAGCTAGTGAGACCGAATCCATTCCAAGTTGTACATAGCAGTTATTTAAGACCGTGTCTGTCCCAAATGGGATGGGGATCAGAGAAGATGCTTAAATATCTGTAAGCTGACTTTGTTGTAAATGGGATCTCTGATTCTTGTTAGTAATGAGTGAAGTGCTTTTGTGTAGAAAAGACTGCATTGAGAGATTCTAAAGTAATTTCTACCCTCAGCTTGGATGTCATAGTTAAAATAAACTGTGGTGGTCCCCAAATTATATGCTGACTTTCATGATTGTCTCTGGATTACTCTGATATGAAGTGCTGAGAAAGATAAGGAACTATTTTGGGACATGCACCAGGGTTGGAGATTTGCTGATAATATTTTGATTATCGGTAGTATTAAGTTAGGCTACATTAAGTATAAGAAGATTGTTTTGATAAACTTTAGTTGTAAGTAGGAAATAAGTTAGGTTAAGTACTGAAAGACGACAATTGATAAACTGTGGTAAATGTAAATAAAATTAGGATAAGGTTCTGTTTGAAGGTTTTTGGGCTACTATAATAATAAGGTTATTAAAGTAGGAATAGGTAATATATGAGTTTTCTTATTAACCTCTAAATTTTTTCTCTGACATCTCATCTCCAATAGTGTATTGAAAAAAAACCCTACGTAATATTTTGGCACCTAATGTTGGGCAGATTAGTTGAGTAGATTGGGGTATCTAATTGAGGATAGTGGAGGGAGCAGGTTTGGAAGGTGTTGGGTTGGGTGAAGGAGAGCAAAGGTGGAATGAGAGATGGGATAGGCTGACAAGCATCATGATCAGCCTGCAGGACAAGTTGGAGGATGCCCAGAAAGGAGAAGATAGATTAGTTGCAAGGATGGAGGCAATGGATAAGAAAATATGTGGGTTAGCCAACAAAGTGAGTGAAGCGTGTAAGAGTGGGCCTGATGTTGGGAAGGAAGGGAAGTGAGAATGATGCAGTAAAAGGTGCAATGGAAAGGATCCCTGAGAAAGAAAAGAAAGTACCTGCCATGGATGAGGACTGTATGAGTGAGGTGAGTGTAAGTCATGAGGAAGAGAAAAGTAAGAGAAGAGAGGGAAAGAAAAAAAAAACGAAAGGTAGAAGGTGTGAGGAAGGAGGAGTCGAATTTCTGGAGTCGGAGGGGTAGCTCAGACTCGTTAGTTGAGAATGATTGGAAGAATGAAAGATAGTAGTATTGGTAATAGTAAGGAAGTTTTGAGTGGGGGAGAGGTGAAAGAAGCCAAAACAGTGTTCCTGAGGGAGGTTCCCCGGATTGAGAAATTTTGCATTGGGAAGGGAAGAGACACATGTGAGTTTTTTGATGAGTATGAGAAGCATTATAGGCAGAAGTATAGGGAGAATGATAGTGTGTGGATGAAGTGGCTGGGAGAGTTCTTGGAAGGGCGGTTGAAGAGGTCCTGTAGAAGTATGTGTGAGGGTGAACCAGGGTACGAGTCCATGAAGGCTAGTGATCAGGCAGGTGAAGTGAAGAGAATGAAGGCAAGTTGTGGTAGGCTAAGTTTGGGTTTGTATGATGACAGATGGTTTGTGTGAATTGATTGTTTCGTTTTTGTTGTTGTGATGTTTTTTATTATGTTTATTTTGTGTTTTTGTTATGAATGTCTGTTGTATATTTTCATGTTGTTTTTTCTTATTTTTTACTTGGTTTGCTTGAGAGTGGTAGGGTAGAGTGGACTTCCCTTCACCTGGATGCCCATAGTTAAATGCTTGCCCTGCTTTGCAGCAAATATCTATAAATTGCTGTTATGTGGTCATTAATTGGGTAATGTGGCACGATGAAAACTGAAGTTTTACCAAACATTTTTATTGGAAATATGGAAAACTTAGTATGCAAATCAGTTGTGTGAACTGTATTATAAATTGTCTTTAAATCAGTTGCGGGAACCTAGATTCTGATTTATTCTAGTTCTGGTATGAATTGATAATAGAAAACATATCAAGTGATTGTTGAAAGAGATATATTCCAAGGAAATCGAAACCATTGTGAGATGAATCAGAATGTGAGTCAGGCTGACAGTGAGGCTGTATACTAAATCAATGCTGGAAAATTCCAAGTAGACTTGATAAAGATTTATCTTCAACTGCATAGTATTAAGGTTAATAATTTACACCAGACTATTAATCTAATATCTTCTGTATATACACTGTTTGGTTGGTACCATATGCAGTTGAAGTATTTTGCCATTTTTTTTTTTTTTTGTAGTATGAAGATAGAATACAGGATAAGTTTTGATGAACTATAGTATTAAGTTAGGTATAGGCCAAGTTAGGTATAGTTCTGTTTGAAGGTCTCAGACCACTAATATTAAGGTAATTAATTAGGTTAAGGAAAGTCAGAGTTTCATTTAATAACCTTCAGATTTGTTCCCAATATCCTGCTCCAATTGTGTGAGAGAAGAAGGCCCCTACATAATTTGGCGCTCAATGTGGGGTCCTTGGATATTAAAGTAAGAGTGGGGTGCAAAACTGGAGATGGCAGAGGGAGCAGGTCTAGAGGGTGTTGGGTCAGGTGAAGGGGAGCAGGGTTGGACGCAGAGGTTGGATAGGCTGATGTGCACGATGGTCAGCCTGCAGGATAAGTTGGAGGAAGCCCAGGTAAGGGAAAGTAATTTGGTTGCTAGAATGGAGGCAATAGATAAGGTGTGTGAGATGGCAAAGAAAGTGGCTTGAGTGGCTAGGACTGAGCTTTGTGTTGGGAAGGAAAGTGAAGATGCCGAGGCAAAAGGTACAAAGGAGAAAATCCCTAAGAAAGGGAAGGAGTTGTTAAGTAAGAGTAAGGGAGGACTTGCCTTTAATGAGGGCAGTGTGAGTAAGGCATATGAAAGTGATAGGGAAGACAGTAGTAAGAAAAAAAGAGGGAAAGAAGAAGAAAACACAAAAGGGGAGGTGTGAGGGGAGAGGTGTGAGGAAAGAGGAATTGAGCTCCCAGATTTTGAGGCATAGGTTCGGGCTCTGAAGTTGAGGAGCAGAAGACTAAAGGTGGTAGTAGTAGTAGTGAAGGTTTGAATGAGGCAAAAGAGAAAGAGGCTAAAACGATGTTCCTGAGGGAGGTTCCCCGGATTGAGAAATTTAACATCGGGAAGGGAAGAGACGTATATGAGTTTTTTGATGAGTATGAGAAGTATTGTAGGAAAAATTATAGGGAGAATGAAAGAGTATGGATGAAGCGGCTGGGAGAGTTCTTGGATGGTAGGTTGAAGATGTGCTATACGGCTATGTGTGAGGGTGAACCAGGGTATGAGTCCATGAAGGCTAGAGTGATTAAGCAAGTGAAGAGAATGAAAGGAAGCATAGTGTACAAGAAGGATGATAGGTTTGAGGAGGCCAAGATGAAGGCTGGAGAGGAAATGGGCTTGTATGCTCATAGGCTGGAAGCGTTGGCCTGAAGGAAGTATGGAGAGGAAGGAACTGAGGAAAACAAACACCTCATGAGGAAGTTCTTGGCCACTATCCCTGAGAAGATTAGGGTAATTTTAAATGAGAAGAAAAAATATCAGAAGCTGTGGTTGGGAAAGAGCTTAAATTGGGAGGATGTTTTAGAGATACCAGAAGATATGAGAGTAGATGAGGATGAACCAAAGATGTACACTGGGTCGAGGTGATAAATGGAAGGACATATAAGGATGCTTTGGTGAGTGAGAAGCTAAGTGTGATGCGAGCCTTGTTGGAATAGTGTAGGAAAGACTGGATAGAAAGAGGAAGAAAGAATGTTCATGTGAATGTGGGGATTGACAAGAAAAGGAGCTCGAGCAGAAGCCGAGAGAAGTTTAGGAGTGGAAGTGTGGGTAAAGCAAATGGGAATATGAGCGAGAGGCAGATGGGAGTGAGTAGTAGTAGTAAGGGGTGTATCAGGTGTGGAAGGACTGGTCATGTGAAAGCAGATTGCAGATGGGCCAATGGTGAGTGTTTCAGCTGTGGAAAGGGAGGGCATGTGTTGAGGGATTGCCCGCAAGCAAGAGTTGAAGTGTTTCAGGTGTGGAAAGATAGGGCATTGAGTGAGAGACTGCCAGAGTGGAAGGAGAGTACGAATAAATGGAAGTCACTGTGGAAACTGTGGAATGAATGGGCATTTTGCCAGAACATGTAAGAACCCTCACAGTAAGTGTGAAGGATGTGGAATGGAGGGTCTTGTGAAGGAAGTCTGCCGTACCAAATCCCAACCTCAAGGAAACTAAGTGTGAAGGGGGTTTACTGTGGTGAGCCCTCTAGTAAGGAAGTAAATGAAGGATGTTTGGTTAGTGGAAGAGACAGGTGTGTGTACACAAGAGAGCAAATGCAATGATTGTGGAAGCGTTAAAAGGAGAGTGGTGAATGTGTCAATAAGAGGTATAGCAGGAAGATTGGTTGGATGGGAGGAAGTGAGGTTGAAGGTAAGGCTGGGAGAGTTTGAGGTGGAAGCTTGTTTTGTAGTACTGGGAGATGAGCAGATGCTGTGTTGTTTCCTGTTTGAGATAGATTTCTTGAAGAAGAATGGATTGGTAGTGGATGTTGGGACAGGAGTTCTGTTGAAAGATGAGGTTGTAATAGGGAAGATTCAAAGTGAGGCGGTGAATATGGACAGGTTTGTGGGAATGACTGACAGGAGTCTGAGTGAGGAAGAAGATGTAGTGGAGTTGGACAAGAGTGTGAATGAATTGTTGACAGCGGAGGATGTTGAGGAGATGCAGCAGAAGTGTTTCGTGGTGAGTGAGATGAGGAGGTGTATTAGAGAGGGAGTACCTGGAAGAAGATGGCCTTTGTTGTGAGTAAATGGATGTGGTTTGCTGAGAGATTTGTGCTGTGTGAAGGGGTGGTGTATTTTTTGAGAGAGAGAAGATGGGAGAGTTGATGTATGTTCCAGTGTTCTTGATGAGTGGAGCAGTAGGGATGTGCATGTTAGTCCATGAGAAATATGGACTAGTTGATCAAGAGTATGACAGAGCAGATGTTTTCCCGTACTTGAGGAAGATTTGTACGGATGTGGCAGCCACAAGCAAAGAATGTCAGAAGGGAAAGTATCAGAGAGTGTATGCTAGCCTGCCTGTTTTGAAGTTGAGTATGAAAGAACCGTTTGAGTTTGTGGCGACTGATTGTGTGGCTTTGCCGGTAACTGCGAGAGGAAACAAAGGAGTGCCTGTTATGGTAGATCATAAGAGTAAGTCTGTAAGCTGTGCAGCTGTGTGTGAAGAATAAAAGTAATGAGAATGTTGCAAGAGAGGTCAATGTGGTCTTGCTGCCTGCGTGTGAGAAAGCTGGCAAGAATGTTGAGTGATAATGGGCCAGAGTTTGTTGGTAGACCGTTTGAGCAAATGTTGAAAGAATGGGGTATTGAGCATTTAGTAGCAACTCCATACATGCCGAGTGTGAATGGGTTGGCGGAACGAACCATAAGGACTCTGAGTGAGATGTTATGAATGTTGACTGATAGAGAGAATGAATGGGATTTGTTGTTAGGAAGAGTGGCAGCGATGTATAATGGGTCAGTACATAAAAGCACTAGCATACCTCCGAGTGAGTATGTAATGACTTACGAGAGGCATGTGAGAGTGAGGATGGATTTGAATGAAGATGAGCAGGATGTGTGGAGGCAGGCAAATGAAAGGTTTGAGTTTCAGAGTGGGTGATCGGGTGTTGAAGGAAGTTGTTGAGAAGGGAAGAAGATTGACAGCGAGTAAGATGCGTGAGAAGTATGAAGGTCTGTATGTAGTTAAAACAGTTTGGTCTAATGGATTGAGTTATGTGCTAGAAGACGGGAATGAAGAAGGAAATGAAAGGGTAATACGAGCGCATTATAATCAGCTGAGAAGATGGAGAGAACCACCTAAATACATAATAGAGCATCCCATTAGGAAGTTATTAAGGGAGGAAAGGGAAAAGGAAAGTGAAGAAATAGAATATATAAATTGGGGAGATAAACAGCTAGTGCTGGTGGAACATAAGAGAAGGCCTAAAATGAGGCGTAGAAAGAGTAAGGGTACTGTTACCGAGTTGTTTGCAGAGAGTACCCAAGATGGGCTGTTTGATTTTCAGGGGTTTGAGAAGCCAGTAGGCATGAGAGGTGAAAATACCATTGCAGTGTTGTTTGGTGGTAGTGAGAATGAGGGTGTAATTGATTTTGAAGGATTTGAGTGGAGTGTGGAAGGAGTGAACTTGGTGAGTACAGGGAATGTAGACGAGGATATGCAAGAGTTGGGTGAATTGGAAACAACGCCAAGCCATGAGGAAGACGGTACGTATAGCGTGTGTGAGTTTCCTTTGAGTGAAAGTGTTGAAAGAGTGAGTGGGGGAGTGAGTGTGAGTGAGAGTGAGTTAGCAGTGCTGGAGAGTGTACGTGGAGGAGTTTTGGACAGCTTGAGGAAGAGTGTGGAAGAAATAAATGAGAGTATGGAAGAGATGATAGCAGCCATGTCAGGTGTGAGTGAGGTTGGAGCTGACATGTCTCCAGAATTTGAATGAGCTTGGTGTAAGTAGTCCGAAACCAAGGCTATGGGAGTCTAGTATGGTTGGAGTGGAAGTGAGTGAAGAGAGGCCATGGACCCAAGGTCAAGGTCCAGTTAATAATTTGCACCCGACTATTAATCTAATATTTTTTGAATACACACTGTTTGGTTGGTACCGTATGTAGTTGAAGTATTTTGCTGTTTTTTTTTTCTTTTGTAGTATTAAGATGGAATACAGGATAAGTTTTGATAAACTATAGTATCAAGTTAGGCTAAGTTAGGCATAGGCCAAGTTAGGTATGCAGACATGCTCCGAACTTACGCGAGGTTAGGTTCCAGAACCTCTCGTGCAGGGTGAATTTTCGCGTAAGTTTGGCATGTTCTCTAAAAATGCTAATAAATGCTTTTTTTTTCTAAAGTTTAAACACTAAATATCCCAGCCCGAGAAGAACCCTAAAAGAGTTCAGAGGTCTGGTTAAACAAATCATTTATAACTAACTAAAAACACTAAATATGACCCTAATCATACTCCCAAATTATTAAGTTAACTTTTAAATGAAATTAAATTTACTGTAATTTCATTTAAAAGTTAGCTTAATACATTACTCTTAAAAAAACAGAAATAAATGGTTGACATAAAATTGACAGTTGGAAGATTATTTTTTTTTCTCTCTCTCTCTCCCCCCCTTCCAACCGATCTATTTTTAGAATCGTCTCAACCTCTTTTTAACAACTTTCTTCTGCGTCTCTTTCTCTTTGTTCTGAAATGCTTTTTCATGAACAAACAGTGTTTTATATTTTGACTAATGCAACTCTTAGTTATTATGTCTCTATGTTTTAGAACATATTTGCAACACTAGCGCATTTACACTTCGTAGACGATACAGGTCACATTAGATCAATTTAAACTATATACTGTACAGGGAACGACGTACAGAGAATTAATAAGTTGTAAAAATGTGTGAGCACTAACTATGAACAAGAGAGAGAGAGAGAGAGAGAGAGAGAGATAGATAAGGCTTGTCCTTACTTAACCCTTAAGGGATGGCATAATTTATCAGTGTGCAGCACCCCAGACCAGGGAAACTTTGAGGTCCGCAAAAAAAAAAAAAAAATATCACATCAATGGAAAGAGAATGACACGTACATTCACAGTGTATGACTATTTACAACCCCTTGTGGGGCCTCATTTACAAGACAATCGTAAATTTTACCAACTTATATATGTTTTTTCTAGTAAATAAGTTTTTTGGATTTTGTAAAATTATTACTGCTCACACAATATCAAAACATAAGAAATAAAAGCAGTAACAAATATTTTGCATATTTGTTGTAAACTACTCACATAAATTTACGAAAAGGAAGATTCAGTAACTTTTTTTTTTACTTTTACATGCTTTTTCTAATATTTCTTTGCAATTTTCTTTGTCAAATTACATTTACAACCGACATACTATCGTAAAAGACAAAAACAAAAAACAACAGCAACTCCTTCGTATATTTACAAGCAAATTTACAAAAAGACTCGTGTGAGAGAGAGAGAGATGCAGTACTTTCCCCCTTGAAGTCACAAGCATTACTGATACTGGCCTAACTCCAATGTCAGTATAAAAGTTGCCATTAGTGAATTTATAGCATATAGAAGTATTGGCACCTTTTGTTTCGAATCATTATTACCATAACAGTGATGCGTAATTCTGCTTCACACTGAAGCTCAATCCGTCCACCTCCCCAAACCTGTTTTACTTCACACTGAGGATCAATCCATCCCTTAAGGGTTAAGAGAGTGAAATTATCTATCAATTATTACGGAGACTGAGAGAATAACACAAGAGAGAGAGAGAGAGAGAGAGAGAGAGAGAGTTATTCTCACGTTAGATATCAAAAGATGGAAATTCAGTATTAAACTAACTTTTAAACGAAATTAAAGTTACTGAATTTTCATTTAAAAGTTAGCTTAATACATTACCCTTAAAAAAAGAAATAAATGGTTGACTCAAGAATACAGGAGTGTGTAACTCTCTCCCCCATTCCACCGATCTATTTTTAGAAGTCTTCTCAACCTCGTTTTTAAAAATTCTTTATTCTGTCACTTTCTCTTTGTTCTGAAATGCTCTATGTCCCTATGTTTTAGAACGGCGCATTTACAGTTTGTAAACGGTAGAGGTAAAATTAGATCAATTCAAAATTATCTACTGTACAGTTAAAGACATACAGAGAAACAGTGCTGTAATACATAGGCTGGCTAACTTTGAATGAGAGAGAGAGAGAGAGAGAGAGAGAGAGAGAGAGAGAGAGAGAGAGAGAGAGAGAGAGAGAGAGAGAGAGAGAGAGAGAGAGAGAGAAAGTTGTCCTTACTTAAGAGTGAAATTTTTATGAATTATTAAGGAGAGAGAGAGAGAGAGAGAGAGAGAGAGAGAGAGAGAGAGAGAGAGAGAGAGAGAGAGAGAGAGAGAGAGAGAGAGAGAGAGAGCATTACAAGAAAAATTTGACCACTGATTAGCAACACTCCCCTTCTTGCTATGTTAAATGACATGTCTGACAGCTTTTGCCTTCGACCTTCTTACAAAAGACGAGGGAAGAATTTGTTTGTTCAAAATAATACGAATTTTGTAATTACAGTTTTATTATTATTATTATTATTATTATTATTATTATTATTATTATTATTTAATTTTATTAATCTTATTATTTGAAAATTAGTACTTTTTATTAGGTAAAAAGTTTATTTATCATACAAATAAACATACCTGTATACATGTACCATAAAAATTCATCTCACTAAAAGAGAGAGAGAGTAAGAAATTATTACTTTTAATAATATCTAATGTTATTTAATTTACACATAAAAGCTTGAAAACTTATAAATTACATAAAAAATTAAACAAACACTTTTGCAGGGTTTCTCAGTGTTCGCGTGTCTGTGAAAAATTCGTGTATGACCATTAGTTAGGTTCCAAAGAAAAATTCATGTGTCTGTGAATTCGTGCAGCTCGAATCATGCAAGTTTGGGGTATTACTGTAGTTCTGTTTGAAGGTCTAAGACCACTGTAATATTAAGGTAATAAATTAGGTTAAGGAAAGTCAGAGTTTCATTTAATAATCTTCATATTTGTTCCCAATATCCTGCTCCAATTGTGTAAGAGAAGAAAGCCCCTACAAAGTGTTGTATACTAGAAGGATGATAGGTTCAAGGAGGCAAAGATGAAAGCCACAGAGGAAGTGGGCTTGTATGCCCATAGGTTAGAAGCTTTGGCCAGGAGGAAGTATGGAGAGAAAGGAGTTGAGGAGAATAAACACCTCATGCAGAAGTTCTTGGCCACTATCCCAGAGAAGACTAGGGTAATTTTGAATGAGAAGAAAAAAGATCGAAGTAGTGGTCAGGGAAGAGCTTAAATTGGGAGGATGTTTTAGAGATCTCAGAACTGGGAAGAGCTTAAATTGGGAGGATGTTTTAGAGATCTCAGAACTGAGAGATGATGATGATGAACCAAAGGAGATGTACATTGGGTCTGAGGTGGTAATGGAAGGACACGTAAGGTCTATTTGGTGAGTGAGGAGATAAGTGTGATAAGCGTGATGTGAGCCTTGCTGGAGGAGTGTAGGAGAGACCGGGAGGAGAGAGGAAGAAAGAATGTGTGAGTGAATGTGGGGAATAACGGGATAAGGAACTGGAGCAGAAGCAGAGAGAGGTTTAGGGGCGGGAGTGTGAGTACAGCTAATGTGAATGTGAGGGAAAATTGGATGAGAATGAGTAGTAGTGATAGGGAGCGTTACAGGTGTAGAAGGACTGGGCATGTGAAAGTGGATTGCAGATGGGCCAATGGCAAGTGTTCCAGCTGTGGCGAGGGAATATGTTGGTGAACTGTCCACAAGCGAAAGAGCTGAAGTGTTCTGGCTGCGGGAATGTAGGGCATTGAATGAGAGACTGCCAGAGTGGACGGAGAGCTGGAGTAAGAGAAAGTTGTTGTGGAAACTGCGGAATGAGTGGGCAATTTGCTAAGACATGTAAGAACCATCTGAGCAAGTGTGAAGGATGTGGAATAGAGGGTCACTTGAATGAAGTCTGCCGTACGAAACTCCAACCCAGGGTAACTATGTGTGAAGGAGGTTTACCATGGTGAGCCCTCTGGTATGGAAAGGACAGATATACAGTAAATCCCCTATATTTGCGTTCTCACAATTCGCGGAATCAGCAATTTGTGGATTTCTCTATGAAATATATAAACACATTATTCATGGAAAATGAGCCTATTCACAGTATTTTTCACTGAGAAATATTCACTAATTACTGTATTTTCATATCATTTTCGTGGCTAAATGCACTTTTTGTGATAAAAATATTAAAATACTCAGGTATAAACATTTTTTAGTTTTTTTTTTTGGTGTTTGAACTATCAAAATAGGAAGTTCTAAGCATTTTTTGAGGGGTTTTAAGTATTTGTGGATTTTAGCTATTGGTAGGGGGTTGTGGTATACATCCCCTGCGAATACTGGGGTTGACTGTATTGGAGGAGAAGGAAAAGGAGAGTGAAGAAATAGATGAAGATATACATTGGGGAGAAAATCAGCTAGTGTTGGTCGAACGAAAGAGGTCTAAAAGGAGGATTAGAAAGAGTAAGGGCACGTTTGCCATGTTGTTTGGAGAGAGTATGTGATGGGTCATTTGATTTTGGAGGGTTTGCGAAGTCAGTAAGCATAAGGAGTGAAAATACCCTTGCCGTGTTGTTTGGTGGTAGTGGGAATGAAGGTGTAATTGATTTTGAGGGATTTGGGTGGAATGTGGACGAGGACACGCAAGATTTGGATGGATTGGAAACAATGACAAGTTGTGAGAAAGACAGTATGTACAGTGTGTCTGACTTTCCTTTGATTGAATGTGTTGAAAGAGTAAACGTGGGAGTGAGAGTGAATCAGAAAGAGTTAGCAGCACTAGGGAGTGTGAGTGGGGGAGTTTTGGATAACTTGAGTCGGAGCGTAGTGGAAATAAATGAGAGTATGGAAGGGATGATAAGAGCCATGTCAGGTGTTAGTGTCATCAGAGCAGATGTATGTCTCCAGAGTTTGAATGAAGTAAGTGTGAATGGTTCCGAAACAAAGCTGGATAAGTCTAGTGCGGTTGGAGTAGGAGTGAGTGAAGAAGAGGTGGCGAATGTGAGGCCATGGACCCGAAGTCAAGGCCCAGTTCTGGAAAAAAAAAAAAAGGAAATGAGATTTCCTTTATTTTAGTAAAGGGAGTGTGGTGGCATTTGGAAAGTGGGTTTGTATGATAAAATTGTGTCTGGTTTCTCATGTTTGTTTGATGATTTTATATTTTTTTGTCATTATGGTTAATTTGTGTGTACAGTATGTTTTTGTTTGTAAATGCTTGATGGGTTTAAATGTCCATGTTTTTTTTTTCTTTTTTACTTGCAGTTTGCTTGAGTGTTAGGGTAGAGTGACTGGCTCCCCTTCACCCAATCTGGAGAGGCTTCATTTGGTTTATATTTCCCTACCAGAAGCAACATTGGGAATAGATATCTACCGAAGGGAAATACCGTGGAAATAAAAGTCTGTATTGGCAACTACCAAATCAGTCGAACAGCTGGTGAGACCGAATCCATTTTCACATTCCATTCCAAGTTGTACATTGCCGTTATTTAAGACCATGTCTGTCCCAAATGGGATGGGGATCAGAGAAGGTGCTTAAATATCTGTAAGCTGACTTTGTCGTAAATGGGATCTCAGATTCTTGTTAGTAATGAGTGAAGTGCTTTGTGTACAAAAGACTGCATTGAGAGATTCTAAAGTAATTTCTGCCCTCAGCTTGGATGTCATAGTTAAAATAAACTCAGTGGTAATCCCCAAATTATATGTTGACTCTCACGATTGTCTGTGGATCACTACGAGATGAAGTGCTGAGAAAGATAAGAAACTATTTTGGGACATGTGCCAGAGTTAGAGATGTGGTGTTAATATTTGATTATCAGTAGTATTAATTTAGGCTAAATTAAGTATAGGAAGGTTGTTTGATACACTGTAGTTGTAATAGGAAATAAATTAGGTTAAGTATTGAAAGACGATAATTGATAAACTGTGATAATGTAAATAAAATTAGGATAAGGCTCTGTTTGAAGGTCTTCAGACCACTGTAATATTAAGGTTATTAAAGCAGGAATAAGTAATATGTGAGTCTTCTTATTAACCTCTAAATTTTTTTCTGACATCTCATCTCCAATAGTGTATTGAAAAAAGCCCCTCATAATAATGATATAAATCAGGACAGCGATTTAACTGCAGGGCTACGCAGACGTTAGTGTTGCGACTCTCTGCTGCTCTATCAGACACGACACCACTTCAAACTTTACCACAGGCCCAAGGCATGACTGGATCCATTCACAACTGGATCAGTAGTAAACAAAAGGGGCAGCTACAACTGACAAAAATGACTATCAGTTGTACTCACATGGGCGCTCTACAGATTTCAGTGGATGCACCAACGCCAGAAACCATTCGAAGTAGTGAGGTCGGAGGTGTTTCACAGAATAGATGATTACAGTACTAGTTCTCAAGACTGGCAGAATCAATTCAGGCTGATGTGCAAGTCTTCTACTGATAAAAATACAGTAAACCTTCAATTATCTGGATCCCCATTATCCAAAACTCAATATTATCCAACACATCCAGACTAGGGACCAAGGCCCCAAAGATATAAGATACATATAAATTTTTTTAAATTTGAAAAATATCGCTATCCAAGCATTCAGCCTGCCAAGGTAATACAAAACGATGGATGAATCATGTACTCTTTTCAGATATCCGCTGAATTTGTATGTCAGTGAAATAAAAAAACACTGTTGGGAAAATAACATTTTCATTTAAAATTCTGCTGATTACTGACAATGTTCCAAGACATACTTTTTTCCACTAGTGATTTTTATCCCAATATTAAACTGGTGTTTTTGCCTCCATACACCACATCTTTAATACATCCCATGGACTAAGGAAACACCACTGCCTGCAATGCTTACTTGCTGAAGAGGACCTTGGCACACCTCACTGCTGCAACAGAAGAAACTGGCAAAACAATATTGCTTGGACTTAGCATTATGTCACAAAGCATTGTATAAATGGCATCTAGAAGATTTTCAAGGGGTTCATCTGTGACTTCAGTGGTTTTGTCAAGGATGAGAAAGTTGCAAATATCAACCTCAGATATATATGACAACCTGAACCCTACTGTGGATGAAGAAAACATCAAGAAACTTTTAAAAAACGGTTCCTGAAGAATGGACAAGTTGTTTTATATGGAACAACAGTGCATAGCTGATGACGACCAATTGAAGGCACAGAAAATGAGGAGGAAGAACCACAAAAATTCAGTGAAGTAAACAAACTTCTAAGAATCACAAACAAATCAAATTCAACAATGAGATATTTTCACTAACAGGGAAGAATGCCAATGCAGCATTTGATGCTTCAAGTAGGTTTATGAAGAGAACAAGAAACAAGGTAAACCCATTCAGGCATATTTTTAGGGAAAATATAAATTTGTATAAAAATTTATTACAAGTGGGGGTTCCGTTCCGACGGCAGGACGATAAGTGAAAATCGTTGGTAACCAAAAATCAGTGATTTTCAGCAAATTTTTGGTTATCTGCACCTCTGTTAGTATGCATCGGCACCAATATGTGATTATCGGAGCATATCAGCGCTGAAAATTGCCAATTTTCGTCGCTAGACAAGGCCTGAAAAACTGGATCACCAATAACTGGGGACTGCCTGTATTTGGATACTCGCCTACTGTTAAAGGTAGCCATAGCTACACTGCGGAAGGTGAGTCAGCATTCATATAAAAGATCACTTGGCTGGCCCAGATGACTATCTAGTTCACCTGTTCTCCATCAGGTGTCTTTTGAATATTTTAGCTCTTGTCAGAATTCTTCATGACAGCCCACTAAGTTGTGGGGAGGTTGGGCAGGGTCTAGTTTAACAGGAAGTAAGCATCCACACAATAAATTTTATTATGAAAATTTAGTTTACTTTGGATGAATCTTACCTACTGCTAAAGATAACCGATTCCTACATTGAGAATAGGATAGTGGGTAGTGCAGCTAGAGAAAATCTGCTCAGCCAATCAAACTGCAAGTTTCTTGCAAGAAACCCAAAACATTCTCACATGATCTGGAATCCTTCCTGGATATTACTGCTGCCAAAAGGTGGATTCCATTCAGGAAGCAAGGTTGACAAGGTTCCCAAGAGTGCTTTGTGAAGAGCAGCCTTGCAGAGAGAGCTGTTTCAGCTGTAGCCAGAATGAAATAGATGTGGCATGAAGGGACCCCTATACCTGGGTCTGAAAGCCCCAAAAACTAAAGTATATCATATAGGGGTATGATCCTACACAAAAAATGTATCTTCATGCTCCCTATAAAACCAAAGCCCAGATTTAAAACAAAGAGCCTAAAAAATTGCTCTCTCTTTGGTTCAGGAAAAGACTTTACCTGCTATTACTACCAAACTAAAGGCTTTACCATTTTTGGACATGATTACTAAATACTTAGGCAGTGAACTGCAAAAACTGCGCCACATTTATCACATCCTTAAACAACAAATTTGTCATAAAACTAAATGAAGTAGCACTCGCTCTTCCATTATGAATATTTACCTTCAATAAAGGTACAAGATCTGGAACTAGTCTCTCATGCACCAGCATGATCAAGAATTTAACAAAGGAGAAGATTCCATTCTTTGACAAGTGTATTTTAGGTTTTCTAACACCACAAAACAAACGTTAACTTTGCCCATACAGCCTTTAAGGGGCACCCAAACAGCCGAATTTCAAGGAATTGTCAAATTTTCGTTATTAGCAGTTTTCAATTCTTTAATGTCTAAATAAACATATCCTGAAGAGATAAGGCTGAAAAATATTTTTTAGACTGGTTTATTGACAATTTCGTTCATTGCTTGTATGACACTGAACCACAAATTGTAAAAAAATTCTTGTAAAAAACATCTGTATGAATAATTCATGATAGGATCAAATAAGTTATGCACTATTTTGGACTGTTTTATACATAAATAAACATATCTAGAAACGTTATTGCTAAAAAAATATGTTTAGACTGGTTCATGGATAATTCTGTTCAATGCTTGTATGGAACTGTGAATGACGAATTGTAAAAAAAACATAAGTCTATGAATGATCCTGGATAGGATCAAGTTTGACTTATTCATTGTTCTGGACTGTTTTACGTATAAATAAACATATTTTGAAATGTTATTGCTACAAAAAATGTTTAAATTGGTTCATGGACAATTCTGTTCATCGCTTGTATGGCACTGTGAACGACAAATTGTAAAAAAATGCATATAAATCGTGAAAAAAATGTATTCAAAAATAATTGTCACCCACTAAAATATCCTACTCTCTCTATGGTACGTGTCAGAGAAAACGGGTTATAGTGATACTGTATAGGGATAACTTCTCTAGATGTCCAGATTCTCTCAGGATTTTTGAAAGTCCAAAATTATTTTTCTTTTGCTGTTTTCTCAAAACTTTCTTTTTTTTTTTCAAAACTAAATGCTTATTTCTCCAAGAAGGTTGAACCATACTCAATGAAACTTTCAGAGTGTAGTGCAGTCGACATTCGATAAGGCGGACTAATAGGGGGGACCGGGGTGTCCGTCATAGCCGATAGTCCAGTTTAACTGGCGATATCTGTATATACTGTATACCTATAAATATACTGTACAGTCATACTCCGAACCTACGCGAGGTTAGGTTCCAGAACCCCTTGCGCAGGGTGAAATTTCGTGTAAGTTTGGCATGGTCTCTAAAAATGCTAATAAATGCTTATTTCTAAAGTTTAAACACTAAATATGACACTAATCATGTTCTCAAATTAATAAGTTAACTTTTAAATGAAATTAAAGTTACTGTAATTTCATTTAAAAGTTAGCTTAATACATTACCCTTAAAAAAGAGAAATAAATGGTTTACATAAAAATTGGGAGTTGTAAGAGAATTTCTCTCTCTCTCTCTCTCTCCCCTTCCAACCGATCTATTTTTAGAATCGTCTCAACCTCTTTTTAACAACTTCTTTATTCTGTCTCTTTCTCTTTGTTCTGAAATGCTTTTTCATGAACAAACAGTGTTTTATATTTTGACTAATACAACTCTGTTATTATGTCTCTATGTTTTAGAATGTATTTGCAACACTAGCGCATTTACACTTCATAGACGATACAGGTCAAATTAGATCAATTTAAACTATCTACTGTACAGGTAAAGACGTACAGAGAATTAATAAGTTGTAAAATGTGTGAGTGCTAACTATAAGAGAGATTTAGAGAGAGAGAGAGAGAGAGAGAGAGAGAGAGAGAGAGAGAGAGAGAGAGAGAGAGAGAGAGAGAGAGAGAGAACCAACATGAACGGTAAAGAATTGCCTGGTTCAAGGGTTGTCCTTACTTAAGAGAGTGAAATTATTTATCAATTATTATGGAGACTGAGAGAATAACACACAAAAGAGAGAGAGAGAGAGAGAGAGAAGAGAGAGAGAGAGAGAGAGAGAGAGAGAGAGAGAGAGAGAGAGAGAGAGTTAGCTTAATACATTACCCTTAAAAAAAGAAAATAAATGGTTGGCTTAAGAATATAGTGTGTGACTCTCTCCCCCATTCCACCAATCTATTTTTAGAAGTCTTCTCAACCTTGTTTTTACACACTTCTTTATTCTGTCACTTTCTCTTTGTTCTGAAATGCTCTGTCTCTATGTTTCAGAACGGCGCATTTACAGTTTGTAAATCGCACAGGTAAAATTAGCTTAATTCAAAATTATCTACTGTATAGTTAAAGACATACAGAGAAACAGTGCTGTAATACGTTTTGTTGGCTAACAAAACGAGAGAGTTGATTGCTTGAAATTGAGAGTTATCTGGCGTCACACTGAGGAGAGAGAGAGAGAGAGAGAGAGAGAGAGAGAGAGAGAGAGAGAGAGCAGCTGTCCTTACCTAAGAGTGAAATTTTTATGAATTATTAGGAGAGAGAGAGAGAGAGAGAGAGAGAGAGAGAGAGAGAGATTTATCAGAGAAGAGAAGAAGAGAGAGAGAGAGAGAGAATTACAAGAAAAATTTGACCACTGATTAGCAACACTCCCATTCTTCTCATGTTAAATGACATGTCTGACAGCTTATGCCTTCCACCTTCTTACAAAAGATGAGGGAAGAATTTGTTTGTTCAAGATAATACGAATTTTGTATTTATTATTATTATTATTATTATTTCTGGATCGGGTCCCGTGTCAGCCGGTGAAAAAGTCCATTCAGCACTTATTTCTAGGTAATTCCGTTGCTAGATACCAGAGAAAGCTAAATGAAATGCTGGAGTTACTACCCCCAGAGCGAGCTCCATTAGATGGAGTCGTGTATGGAAAAGGGTGAACTACAAAAACACGGAACCTTATCCTATAGAGATCCCAAAGTCAAAAGTCCCACAGAGAGGTGCCATTACAAACCCATGCACCACTCACGGACAGCACACAAAACACCGCTAGCCGCATTCCATTTCAGCAAGCACCTACGGTCACACGTTTTTTTCGTTGTGCTTTTAATCTTGTGCTTTTTGCATCATTATGGCTTCCTCACAAGGCCTTTCTTCACCTAAGTTGAGTACCAGTATTTCGTTTTTTAGTTGAGGCGATTGAGGCTCCTTATTTCCCTTTAGTTTAATAATTAAAGGGATTTATAACGCCCGTCTCGATCTCCTCTCGCGGCCTCACGTGACCTCCATGCGTGGTTCGTGATCTTGGGTCGCCCTGTTTTTCGATCTTTCTCACGGTTCCTCTTCGTGTTTAGGATAAATTTCCTTTTCATGAGGTCTAATTAGTGATTCTGATTGATTAACATTTGTTTCCCTTTGCTTCGAGAATGAGGGCTGGTGTTTAGGCGTCGGGCTTCCCCCTCGAGCCTATTCGCTTCTTATCAATTCATTAACATGCCTTATTTTTGCCCTTCTCTTCTCTTAGCTTCTGGGAATTTTATTTACGTTAGTACTTTTAAGTTTTTTTGTTTTATCTTTAACTCAGTGTTCGGATGCATTTGATATTTGATGATTATTATGGATGTTTCTTTTGTTACGAGGCGGCCATTTCCCTTCACGTCCACATCGCGTTGGGTATGGTCCTCCTCTTGTTTTGTTTTGTTGAGTTTTTATTTTATACATTTTTCATGGGTTGGTTGTTAGCTTTGGATTTCCTTTTTGGGGCGTTAGGCTATTGCCCCCCCTTTTTTCCATGAAAAAGGGGGTGGTCGTTCATTCTTTTCGTTCACGTGCCCTTCATAAGGTTTTGTGTACGTCTTTTCCAATGCGGCGCTCTCCTTAAGTTTTACTAGGGTCTTCTCATTTTATGTTCCCTTCCCCTGTTTCAGCTTTTTGCGTAGGCTAATAAGCCTCTCGTTTAAGCTGAAATAGCGAGGGATCTCATGTTGCTTCCCTCTCCCTGTTTCGGCTTTTCGTTTAGGCTAATGAGCCTCTTGGTTAAGCTGGGATAGCGAGGGACTTCATGTAGCCTACCCTAGTTTGGTCTTTACTTAAGGTTAGTTTCCAGTTTTTGGTTATGTCGACCCACCCTTTCCCCCTCCTCCTCCCGAGTGCTCTCTCTTCCCTTGATTTGTTTTCAATCTTGTTAACTTATCAAGGATTGGGAGCATTCCTTTCCTTTTAGCCTATAGCTTGTGCCCCCTTCCTCTGCATTGTTTGGCCTCTCCTTGGTACGGTCCGTGACTTTACCAATTTACTCTCCCTCCTGGGACTGTTGGTGGCTGGGAGGGCTTCCCCTCTCCCGTCCACCATCTTTGGCCATCTTTATCTCCCTTCCCCCATGGAGGTTGTTCCTGTTCCTCTCCTGCTTCTCTTGCGCTTTGCTGGGTAACGACTCAGTCAGCGAGTGGGTGGGAGGACCCGGAACGCCGGATTGTGCATTCCCACTCTCTGGTCGTTCATTTTCGGTTCTTCCTCCGGGTTTTCATTCCTCCCCTTCATACGTCTTCTCCGGCGTGTCGCTTAATTTGGCGACACTCCGGTTTAGTCCTTCTTCGTTGCCAGTTAGGGCTTTCCGCCTGACTGTCTTCGTGTTCGGACTTTTTGACGTTCCCTGCCCTTAGCTAATACTGTCTTCTATCGGAGCGCATTCCTTGCTTCCCGCTCCGGCGGTTCTAGCGTTTATCGGTCTTCCGTTATCGCTAGTTTCATATTATTTTTAGCTGCCAGGAATGCGCTTTCTCCGGACAGTTTAACCTTCCCATTTCATTTTGTATCCGTCACTTACTTTAAGGCATGTTACTTCGGCTAGTTCCGGTAAATTTATTTTATTTTATTTATTATTTTATTATTTTGTTTTGTTTGTGTGAGATATTTTATCCGGTTACCTCCCGGATCATTCCGGCTGGTTTCACGGCTTTATTTAATACTGTGTTGCTCCGCACACTACTCCGCACCTTACACAGTGTACTCATAATCTCATACTCTTACAGGTGGTACGCTGCCAAGAAGAAGGGTGCTCCGCAGCCCTCCGTCAGGTCAGCGGCCACGAAGTTTGTCGGTCTCACTCCGGATATGCGGTCTACGTAGGGGATCTTACTGTTTGGCACCCTGACGGATGTGATGTTTGCTACGCTCTTTACGAGCAGGCTATCGATGATTCGGTAGGTGATCATGCATCTTTCCTTCTTAGCCAACTGTAATCTTTACATTTTACCGATTCCCCCGCTTCGGTAAACCGCAATAATGTTTTTCTTCCGCAGGCTGACCGCAAGTCTCGTGATGCTTCGCTTCAGGCCCTTAAAGTCTGGGTTAGCGGCATTGGGGCGCAACGTAGGAGCTGGCAATCCCTACATACTCTCGAAGGACATTTGTAATGTCCTTTTTCCCGGCGCTTGGATCACAGCTTCAGTCACCGACGATGTTGCTGCTCCGTTGATTGCCGGGATTCGGGAGTTGACCCAGCCCTCTCCAGACGGTTCGGCTCTGAGCGGTGGCGTTCCAGAAGACGCGGCGGAACTTGAACTCGGCCTTGAGTCTCCGAGCATTATCCCGGAGCATCAAGCAGGTAAGGGGGTAAGTGAGGCAGGTTCTCCACTGTTTAGCTCTCCTTCTTCCTCTGTTGCTTCTTTTAAAGGCTTCTCTAAATCTTCATACCTTACGGGCACGTCTGGGTCTATTGCCCCGAAGGTGAAGTCCGTTAAAAAGAAAGCCTTACCTACTACGGCAGGCCGATATGGGGTCCCTCCGGCGGCGGCACGGGCGACGAGCCCCGTTCCGTCGACGAGTACAGCCTCCCCTTCCGGGTCCCAAGCGGAGTCTCAGTCACGTCAGGTAGTTCCCCCTCCTCCTTCTTTGGATACGTTTCATTTCTTTGAGCAATTCCTTGAAAGAATCGACGCGAGGTTTGAGAAGATCGACGCGAGGGTAGACAGCAAGCTGTCTGGTCTTGCTTCTTCTTTTCAGTCTCTTTCGGAGAAGGTGGAATCACAACAAGGTTCTCGTTCTAGGTCTCATTCTGTTCCTGACCCTTCCACTCTCCCTCCCTTCGATCTGGGGAATCCTTGGCGTCTGGCCCTTTATGCTCCCAAGTACGAAGGTACTCTTACCATAGAAGGTTTGGGCACGAGGAGAGTGGAAGAGTTGGAGTTCTATCCTCCGGACCTGACATCTCCCTACACTGGGTTTGCCAGACTGAAGGGAGAGGTTTGGAACAGGTCTGATAAAGTCCCTAAGGAGACTGTTATCTATCCTAGGGACCAAGCCCAGTCGTCTTTGATGAGGACCCTTACGGAGTGGCAAGCGGAGAACACTAAGCTTACACCAGCTAAGGGAGTGTTCACTATGTTCACTCTCAGTGATGTTCTCCTTCTCCCTTGCACTTCGAAAGTGGCCTCTCTGACTAGTCAGGCTTGCTTCGAAGGTAAACCCCTTCCTCATCTCCGGGAGACGGACCCGACATCTCTCGTCTTTCCCGGAGGCACCGAATTCTGGAAGGGAGCCCCTAATACGTTTACAGTGACTCGGTTTGACCCAGACTGCGCTTCTGATCTGTTCAGTGAGCAGCTCCCTAAGATCCCGGAGACGCTCTTGAAAACAGAGGCTGATACTAAGGAAAGGCTCGCCAGGTCTTTGAACTCTTTGGCTTTAGCGGAAGCAACTTCTTTGGTTTATAGGGAAGATCCTTTATTCCAGGTCTTGACGAAATCTCTCTTGGCGAGTTTTCAACAAGACCTGTTTGACTTTATGACTGCCCGACTGGCCTGCCGGAAGCACATCTTTTCAGCAGCCACAGTTCGGCATGAACCAAATAAGCTTCTTAAGAGTTCGATCTGGGGAGCTAATCTTTTCCCACAAGAAGAAGTTGATGCAGTCTTATCTGAGGCAGCTAGGGTCAATCAGAGTCTCCATTCCCGTTGGGGTCTGCCCTATAAAAGGAAACAGTCTGATCTTACCAGCCCTCCCACAAAGTCCAGCAAGAAATTTAAACATTTCAAACGCCTTCCAGCTCAGTCCTTGGTTCAGGTTCCTTTACAGGGTCAGCCTTCGACCTCTTCCTCCCATCCTCCGCCTCAGTATGTCCTGGTGAACCCGGCGCATCAATCTTTGGCTGCTCCTCCTATGTCTCCTCCCCAGCTTTCAATCCTGCATATGAAAGTCAGGGGAAATTTCGCTCAGACAATCAACCAGAGGCAATAAGCCCCGTGGCTTCGCTTAGGGGAAGGGGAGCCCTCCGCTCCTCTCCCAGGAACAGGGGAGGTAGAGGCTCCAGAGGGGGGGAAGCAAACACAGGACCGATGACATACATCCTGTGGGCGGGAGGCTGTACCATTTTCCAGCTCGGTGGACCTTCTGTCCCTGGGCTCAGAGTATAGTTTCAAGGGCCTAGGCTGGAGTTGGATCGACAATCCCCCTCCACCAGTCAAGTTTTATCAGGCTACGACCAAGGATCTCGAGGACTTTGTGGAAGATCTCTTACAGAAACAGGCTATAAGGAAAGTGAGGACTCTGAAGTTCCAAGGCAGGCTCTTCAGTGTTCCCAAGAAGGGTTCCGACAAACGGAGAGTAATTCTGGACTTGTCCGTCTGAATTCCTACATTCGTTGCGACAAGTTTCGGATGCTTACTGTCTCCCAAGTTCGGACCCTACTGCCCCGTGGAGCCGTAACCACCTCTCTAGATCTTTCCGACGCCTATTATCACGTCCCGGTTGCGAAGGTTCTCCCCCTTTCTGGGGTTCAGGCTCGGAAGGCAGGCATATTCCTTCAAGGTGATGCCTTTCGGCCTCAACATAGCCCCAAGGATTTTTACCAAGTTGACAGACACGGTCGTACAACAACTCCGGTCTCAAGGGGATTACGCTGGCGCGTGATCTCGGCGACTGGATCATCTGGGCATCCAGCGTCGAGGAATGCCGGAGAGTTACATCCGTGGTGGTCGACTTTCTAGAATCCTTGGGCTTTCGTGTAAACAGGAGAAGTCCCGCCTGGTTCTGAGCAGTTGTTTTCAATGGCTAGGAATCCAGTGGGATCTGAATTCTCACAAGCTCTCTCTTCCTCCTCCCAAGAGGAAGGAGATAGCCAGAGCAACCAGGCAGTTTCTCAAGTCCAAACGGCCTCTATCGACGGACCCAAGAAAGAGTCTTGGGCTCCCTTCAGTTCGCTTCGGTGACAGACCTGTTGCTGAAGGTGAAGCTGAAAGATATCAACAGAGTGTGGCGGAGTCAGGCAAATATCAGTCTCAGGGACAAGGTGTCTCTGATCCCTCACATCTTGAAGAAGAGACTCCGGCCTTGGTCGACTGTCAAGAGCCTGTCCAAGTCAGTCCCCTTCAATTTCCTCCTCCGGCGTTGGTTATCCACACAGACGCCTCCCTAGCGGGTGGGGAGGATATTCTCAACACCAAGAAGTACAGGGGACTTGGTCCTCATGTTCCGCCAGTTCCATATAAACGTCCTGGAGGCCATGGCGGTCTTCCTTACCTTGAAGAAGCTTCTTCCCCCAAGAAGATTCACATAAGACTGGTTCTGGACAGCGCCACGGTAGTCCACTGCATAAACAGGGGAGGTTCAAAATCCAGCCGGATCAACCAGGTAATGATTGCACTTTTCTCCTTGGCATGCAAGAACAAGTGGCACCTGTCTGCCACCCATCTTGCAGGGTCCGGAACGTCGTAGCAGATTCTCTATCAAGGACAACTCCCCTCGAGTCGGAGTGGTCCCTAGACAGGGGCTCGTTCAATTGGATCTGCAAACAAGTTCCGGGTCTGGAGGTAGATTTGTTCGCAACCAAGCTCAACAACAAGCTTCCTCATTACGTAGCTCCCAACCTGGACCCTCAAGCTCTTTTCACGGACGCAATGTCATTGGATTGGAACAGGTGGAAGGTGATCTATCTGTTCCCTCCAGTGAACTTGTTGTTAAAGGTCCTTCACAAACTAAGGACATTCAAGGGTCAAGTAGCTCTAGTGGCTCCCTACTGGCCAAAGAGCAGCTGGTTTCCTCTTCTGCTAGAACTGAATCTTCACCACATCCAAATCCCCAGTCCGAAACTAACACAAGTAGTACAAACTCAGACTGTGTCAGCTTCCTCAAAAATTCAAAGTGCCCTGGCTTTGTGGACTTTATGAAATTTGCGGCTCAAAGGGATGCTAACGTTGATCCTGTCAATACCATGTTCTTGGAATCAGATAAGCGGGTCTCCACTCTTCGTCAGTACGACTCAGCAATTAAGAAACTAGCACTCTTCTTGAAAGAATCTGAGGCTACAGTAATGACCATAAATTTAGCAATCTCCTTTTTTAGATCACTGTTTGAGAAGGGTTTAGCCTCTAGTACTGTTACTACAGTCAAGTCGGCTTTACGAAAAGTGTTTTTGTGTGGTTTCAAAATTGACCTCACAGACCCTTACTTTTCTTCCATCCCTAAAGCCTGTGCACGTCTGAGGCCAGTAATCCGTCCACATACGGTTTCCTGGTTTTTAAATGACGTGTTGAAGTTAGCCTCAGATATCGATAATCAGTCTTGCCCCTACCTTTCCTTATTGAGGAAAACGTTGTTCTTAGTTAGCCTAGCCTCGGGTGCTAGAATTTCAGAGCTGTCTGCACTCTCTAGGGAGCCCAACCACGTCGACTTCCTTCCATCAGGGGAGATTTTGCTGATTCCTCACCCTAACTTCCTGGCCAAAAATGAAGATCCATAGCAGCATAGGTGGTCGCCTTGGAAAATTCTCCCCTGCCTCAAGACCTGTCCCTGTGCCCAGTTCATACTTTGAGGGCTTATTTAGACAGGTCCTCTCACATCTCATCTGGGCCTCTCTTTATCAGGGAAGGAGGGGGTAATATCTCTATGTCTGCTATTAGACAACAAATCCTTTACTTTATCAAGCAGGCTAACCCTGACTCAGTCCCAAGAGTTCATGATATCAGAGCTGTGGCCACCTCCATTAATTACTTTCATTACATGAATTTCACGGATCTTACCAGGTACACTGGTTGGAAGTCACCCTTGGTTTTCAAACGTCACTATTTGAAATCCTTAGAAGCTCTTAAATTCTCAGCAGTCGCGGCAGGGAACGTTGTTCCTCCCTCTGGTTCCCTTTCTGATTCCTAGTCATTTCTTCCTCCACTGCCTCAGTTATCCCCTTACGGTCATTTCAGTCAGGCTTGCCTTGACTTCTCACCTGACTGTGTTATCTCTATGTTTGTCTAAATGACACATTTAGGTTATAAGGTTTTCAATATTGTATAGTTATTTTGTTTATGTATATTTTTCATATTGTCATGTTAATTTTAAGCTACCATCAGTTTCATTTGTACATTATCGTTATTGTTACTAGTAAAAAAAAAAAAAAAAAAAAAAAAAAATTCTTTTTGGACCTTTTGTCTTCTGTTCCCCTTAGATTTTATTATCTCTTTAGTTTAAGAATGATATTTATTTCTCTGTTAATTTTTCACCGGCTGACACGGGACCCGATCCAGAAAAGGGATTTTGAAGAAGGAAAAATCTATTTCTGGAGAGGGGACCGTGTCACTCGGTGACCCACCTCGGTCATGTGTCATGTCCCAGTAATGTCTCCATCATGTGTCATGTCCCTCCCATAGTAAACATCATTCTGGTGGGGTGATGCTTTCATGGAATGCGGCTAGCGGTGTTTTGTGTGCTGTCCGCGAGTGGTGCATGGGTTTGTAACGGCACCTCTCTGTGGGACTTTTGACTTTGGGATCTCTATAGGATAAGGTTCCGTGTTTTTGTAGTTCACCCTTTTCCATACACGACTCCATCTAATGGAGCTCGCTCTGGGGGTAGTAACTCCAGCATTTCATTTAGCTTTCTCTGGTATCTAGCAACGGAATTACCTAGAAATAAGTGCTGAATGGACTTTTTACCGGGTGACACGGTCCCCTCTCCAGAAATAGATTTTTCCTTTTTCAAAATCCCTTTATTATTATTATTATTATTATTTGAAAATTAGTACTATTACGTAAAAAGTTTATTTATCATACAAATAAACATACCTGTATACATGTACCATAAAAATTCATCTCACTAAAAGAGAGAGAGAGAGAGAGAAATTATTACTTTTGATAATATTTGATGTTATTTAATTTACACATAAAAACTTGAAAACTTATAAATTATAAAAAATAAATTAAACAAACACTTTTGCAGGGTTTCTCAGTGTTCGGAAATGTTCGTGTGTCTGTGAAAAACTCGTGTATGACCATTAGTTAGGTTCCAATGAAAAATTCGTGTGTCTGTGAATTCGTGCAACTTGAATCGCGTAAGTTCGAGGTATTACAGGCAGTCCCTGGTTTACAATGGGTCCGGCTTACAACGTTCCCAGGTTACGACGCTTTTCAGATATATTCATCAGAAATCATTTCCCGGTTTACGACACATGTTCCAGGGTTACAACGCGTCGTACGGCGATCCGACGGAAGAAATATGACTCCAAAACGGCAGAATAATCAAAATTTGGAGGTTTCTTTGATGAAAAACTCAATAAAAATGCAGTTTACATCGTTTTCAATACACCCAGAGCATTAAAAGTAAGGTTTTCTTAGGATTTTTGACAATTTTCAACGATTTTTCGGTTTAAGACTATTTTCGGCTTAACGACGTGGCATAAAAACAGAACCCCCGTCGTAAACCAGGGACTGCCTGTACTGTACTTCATTATTTTTATAAAGAGTATGAATAATAAACCAATGTGGAAACGTTTAAATTAAAGTTCTTAAAAGATAAATGAAGAATAAAACATGATAAAAATGATAGGATTCAGCCGCATATGTAGATGCCTAGGCTGAGACATGAACGCATAATTCTAAAATGAAAAGTAAGATAATGAAATTTAAATTACAGGTACACAATCCTTTACCTGAAATCCTCGGGGCCAAATGTGTTTCGGTTTTGGGAATTTTTCGGATTTCAGAACTGTGGGGTCAGGAGCATAATCAAACATCACTACAGTATTGCAGCAAAAACATTTTTTTCCCTTTTTTCATGTTTTTTCTTTTTCATTTTAGTTATTTATTCATTATAATTTATTATTATATTTATATTAATATGCTGTTAAATGAATGTGATATAATTAAGATCATCAATAATAAAAGAGTGGGACAATAAGACCATAAGTTCACTAACACATATTTTGTTTTCAACAAAAACATTCCGTAAAACGCAAAAATTTACATGATCAAAATAATTGTAATTCAACGTGTGAATTTTAATAAGTAAGACTATAAAATACATTTCATCACATCGATCTTGGAGAGGGTTGTTTTGTATTGTTACTAAAGTTGTCATTACTTTGCAGTCGTAAATCTGAGGACGGTCCGGGAATAGGATTCGCAAGTGATGACGCATCACCATGACAGACTGTTGTGGAATTTTTCACACCACTATATTAGTTAAAATTATTGTTGAATTCTTGTTTTCATGAAGAAATAATTATATAAAGCAACTTATTGAGTAATTTTTTCCATCAGCAGTCAAATAATCACGATCATGGCAAAGTTCAAACTTAGTGCCATCACGACATATGTCCATGAATAGAACAGAAGTAGAGGGCTGTCACTGGCTAGCAGATCTCCATGGCAACCAGCCAGCCAATCAGGTTTTAGGTGTACAGTATTCTGTCTGAGAAAGAATGTTTTGAATACAATACGTAGTTTTTAATAGTGTATGTATTTTACTGATCACATGAAGAATAGAATGAATTCCTTTTTATCACTTTGAGTGCAAAACAGTTGGTTGAGAGATTCTTCAGAAACAAAAAAAATTCTTTTTTTTTGCTTCAGGAGAGATTTACTAACACTGTGTTTACATACCTTTAAAACAAAATTCTTCTCTTTAATCTCTCGAGGACAGAATTATGCTGCATAGAGGGAACAAGCAATTTTCTCTCTCTCACATCATTTGCCAAGTAAACACAAGTATTGCTCAGTAACTCAGCTTTTGTCTCCATAAAGATTACTTTTGTCACGTCTTACTTTTGTCACGTCTTTTCTTTAATAAAAAACATACAAAGCATCGTACTGTAGCTACCAGTTGGCCAGCAGATAGGCAAAACTGTTAATGCTCAGTGATTGGCTCGATACTTCCTACCCTTCCAGACAATAGCATTTCTTAATGACGGTACGTACTGTGAGCAAGTTAAATGGGTTACAAGTTAAAAGCATTTTAGTTTAGTACAGTATAAATACAGAACAGTATACGGTATGTAAAATAAAAATATAAATTAAAAGTTTTTCATTTACCTTTGGTAAACAAAGAGGAAAATGGTACGCGACAAGCAGAGGAACAGTAACTATCTTAAATTGTGGACGAACATTATGTATTTTAAATTGGCTGACCCTCTTTGGTGTCCATCCTATCCGATATCTGGATTAACGGAGTCCGATTTAACAAGGGTCGACTGTATAACTATGTACAGGCAGTTCCCAGTTTACAACAGGGGTTGCCTTCCGACATTGTGTCATAAGCTGAAAATCGTTGTAACCCAAAATATTGTTGGAAATTGTACAACTTTACTTTTAATCATTTGGATGTTTTGTAAATGACATAAACTGCATATTTTTTAGTTTTTCATAAAAAAAACCTGCAAATTTTTACCATTCTGCCACTTTATGGAGCAATATTTCTTCTGTCGGATTGGCATTGTAAGCTCAGAACATGCGTTGTAACCCTGGAAATAATTTTTGATGAATATATTTGAAGAGCGTTGTGAGCTTTCAATGTCGTAAGCTGAGCCCGTCGTAACCCAGGGACTGCCTGTATATATCTTTATTCTGTTGTCAGGAAAATCACTTTTCTGTGCAACTTTTGGTTTTACATATTAATTTTGAAAAGTGAAGTCATGATTTTTTCCACTGTAAAACAGATGATTTTAGAGGTCAAATTTCTAAATTTCCCCACAAGAGAATTTTCATTATTATTTGTAGAATAAATGGTAACAATTTTAAGCAAATCCCTTCACTCACAAGGTAGAAACTGTCATTTACTTTATAATGGGGCCTTATGGCGTCGGCGCTCCCCTTAACCTATCTAAATAAATCTTAATTGCCTTAACAGTGCGGAGAAATGCTTCCTCTTCATTCCCCACCAAAAAATTAAATTTGGAATTCTTACAGTTCTCAGTAATAGCTTAGCCTTAACATAAACATTCTTAGCTCTGGATACGGCAAAAAGATAAAATCAGCATTCCCTTTACAATACCCAACCTTTTAGGAGAATATTTGCAATTAACTTACTCTTTTACTGTCGCTAGTGCTACCAAAGAGTGCTTTACTGTTAAATACTTCAATGGAACCGATTCCAAAGGCTGGAAAAGATGTGTACATAAAATTTTGAAGACTACATCTAAATTACAAAGAGAGATTGATACCGAGTTCTAGGGGCTTCAATCCATATGATCTCAACACCTTAAGGTGTGGATCATTAGACAGATCCAATTGCACTTGATGCAATACTGAGGAAAGCATAATCTTGCACAGCAGACACTGAACGACTCTTACTATTAACCCTTAAACGCCGAGCCTCTATTTACAAAAACGTCTCCTGTATGCTGGCGGCGTTCGGTGAGTTAGCGCCGAAGCGGAAAAAAAGTTTTTTTCAAAAAATCACAGCACGCTTAGTTTTTAAGATTAAGAGTTCATTTTTGGCTCCTTTTTTTATCATTGCCTGAAGTTTAGTATGCAACCATCAGAAATGAAAAAAAATATCATTATCATATATAAATATTGAAATATATGACAGCGCAAAAAAAATTTTTCATATATAATTTTATACAAATCGCGCTGTGAGCAAAACGGTTAAAGCTAACTGGTTATTTTGTTTTTCTTTGTATTGTACACTAAATTGCGATGATTTTGGTATATAACAAATTGTAAAATGATCAAAGCAACACAGAGAAAATATTATCACAAAATGGTGCATGAATTCGTAACGCCCGGACGTAAATAAATGTTTTTTCAAAAATTCACCATAAATCGAAATATTGTGCTAGAGACTTACTGTTTATTGAAAAATGAAGCTAATTGATTGCATATTACTAGACTGTAAGTGTTTTAGCTTACAATTGCAGTTTTCGACCATTTCGGTCGAGTTAAAGTTGACCGAAAGTCAAATTTTTTCTATTTATCGTGATTTATATGAAAATATTTCAAAACTGATAAAAGCTACAACCATGAGTTATTTTCAGTTGTATTCTACATGAAATTGCGCACACTTTCTTATATAAAACTTTATGTAACGACTAATATAAAACAGTGCAAATATTATGACAACGTGACAAAAGAATTTGAGATGTTCGGCCGAGTTACCGCGCAGACGTAAGGAAAATGTTTTTTTCAAAAATTCACCATAAATCGAAATACTGTGCTAGATACTTCCAATTTATTGAAAAATGAAGGTAAATGATTGAATATTACTAGAATGTAAGAGTTTTAGCTTACAATTGCGTTTTTTTACCATTTCGGTCGAGTTAAAGTTGACCGAAGGTTGAAATTTTGGCAGTTATCGTGATTTATGTGAAAATATTTCAAAACTGATAAAAGCTACAACCATGAGCTATTTTCTGTTGTATTCTACATGAATTGCGCACATTTTCATATATAAAAGTTTATGTAACGACTAATGTAAACGATGCAAACATTACGACAACGTGACGAAAGAATTTCTGAGATGTTCGGCCGAGTTACACGCTGCGCAGACTTAAGGAAAAAGTTTTTTTTTTCAGAAATTCACCATAAATCGAAATATTGTGCTAGAGACTTCCAGTTTGTTGCAAAATGAAGGTACATGATTGAATATTACTAGAATGTAAGAGTTTTAGCTTATAATTGCGTTTTTTACCATTTCGATCGAGTTAAAGTTGACTGAAGGTTGAAATTTTGGCAGTTATCATGATTTATATGAAAATATTTCAAAACTGATAAAAGCTACAACCATGAGTTATTTTCAGTTGTATTCTACATGAAATTGCACACATTTCATATATAAAACTTTATGTAACGACTAATATAAAACGGTGCAAACATTACGACAACGTGATGAGAAAGAATTTCTGGTGCGGATTTAAGGAAAAAGTTTTTAAAAATTCACCATAAATCGAAATATTGTGCTAGAGACTTCCAATTGGTTGCAAAATGAAGGTAAATGATTGAATATTACTAGAATGTAAGAGTTTTAGCTTACAATTGCGTTTTTTGACCATTTCAGTCGAGTCAAAGTTGACCGAAGGTTGAAATTTTGGCAGTTATCATGGTTTATATGAAAATATTTCCAAACTGATAAAAGCTACAACCATGGGTTGTATTTTGCTGTATTTTACATGAAATTGCACACATGTTCATATATAAAACTTTATGTAACGGCTAATATAGAACAGTGCAAAATTACGACAAAATGACGAAAAGAATTTCTGAAATTTTCGCGAGTTACAAGACGGGCGTAAGAAAAAGTTTTTTCAAAAATTCACCATAAATCAAAATATTGTGCTAGAGACTTCCAATTTGTTGCAAAATGAAGGTACATGATTGAATATTACTAGAATGTAAGAGTTTTAGCTTTCAATTGCGTTTTTCGACCATTTCGGTCGAGTCAAAGTTGACCATAGGTTGAAATTTTTTGTAGTCGACGTACGGTACGTCCACTTGGCACCCAACAGACAATTTTAGTCGACATATGATACGTCCAGTAGGCGTTTAAGGGTTAATTAGGAAGCCAAAAAACTTTATGTCTGTAGAGGTACAGGCGCTGGAAATCTGTCAAGGATGACACAGGAGCAAAGCACTAACCGCTGCTTCTGATACAAGGCCAAGGCTTTATCTCTTCTTAAGTAATAATAGAATCTGAAATACCTTAGAAAACCCTCTCCCTCTGAGATGGTCGGGTCTCCAAGAGGGAGGGTATGGCATACAGTAAAACTATATGAAATCTGGTGGGCTGAGTAGATCTTTCCTTAATAGAAAAACATGAGCGAGATCTACCAACAGATCTAGAAGGTCTAAAAACCATTCCCTCTGAGTCTACTAATGTCTTACTAATCACTGTAAAATTCTTTGTACTTGAAACTGGTTCAATATTTTCCTTACATACTGCAAAAGGGAAAAATGCATGCGAGTCTAAATGAGACTAATCTTGAAAGTATGCCTCCACTGACCAAGCCTAAGGGCCCTCGAAGGGGAAGCTATAGGCTGACTGTTCTTGTTCATCCACACTGTTAAAAAATCTGTGAATAGGTGAAGCCACAAATCCAGAACTGTATCATCTGAATATTGCTCTGACATAGTTTCTGACCAGGTGTTCACATAGCAGAAAACTCTTCCATGTAGCCAACAGTTCAAGGTTGTTTATATGCAACTCCTTTCTTCTGACCATCAGGTTCTTAACCTCTCTAGGTTACCCTGACACACTCCCCAACCTCTCATGATGCATCTGAAAACAAGCAGAGGTCTGGGTTCATTACTCCGAGTGGTCAACATGCCAGGAATCTTTGACAGTCTTTTGTGTCCCAAGACTCTTTCCACAGAGCAAAATTGACTGCATCCTGAGCCTTGCTGTTCTGATGAATTCTCCAGAGATATAAGTTACAACAAAGAAAACCAGTGCCTCGAAGGAATCTTCCTTAAGGGCTAAAAATTCTTTGAGAAGAAACAAGAAGTGTCTGTTCATCTTTCTGACGGAAACACTTGAAAATTGCAAGCGCATATCCCTATCTCCAGATAGAGAATGAACTCAGGAGACAGGGAAGACTACTGAAAAACATAATGCACAGGAACTGAGCCCCATGAAGCAACAGATCCTTGGCCCCCAGAAAAACATCTACAGTAAAGAGTTTACCGACATAAACCAGTTATCTAAGTATCAAAGAATTTTGTTCCTAAAAGATGACACCATTCACCTAAGGGAAACAATATCTGTTAGGTATGTTCTGATACCAATACCCAATTATCGGCGTCGATAAGCGGAAATCAGTGATTTTTGTCGCTAGACAAGCCCCAAAAAACCAGGTCGCTGTTAACCGAGCCCACTGTTAACTGGGGACTGCCTATACAATATACCATAGTGTAGGCTAAGCTAATTCTTGTTTGTTATTCAATTTCTCTCTCTGTATTGAATTATCATAAGTCACTTTGCATAAACCTCCAGAATTAGCTGATACAATATTAATAATTACTATACCGTGTATGTAAAGAATATATTTTATAGTGTAGGCTAGGCTACCATATATGAATACAGTACATGGTACTGAATACCCTAGTGTAGGCTAGGCTATGTTCGAGATAAGGTTTGGTATTTCTTGTTTTTTCCAACAAACGATGGCTTTTTTTGGAACCTAACCCCAACGTAAGTAGGATACTACCTGTATAAGCATTTTTAGTTTGTTTTGTGTGTGTTTGAACTATCAAAATAGGCAGTTCTAAGTGTTTTTAGAAGGGTTCTAAGTATTTGCTGGTTTTAGCTATTCGCAGGGGTGTGTGGTATGCATCCCCCGCGAATACGGGGGTTTTACTGTACTTCTCAACGGGGAATGTGAAAAGACTGCATCCTATGCAGGAATGAAAAACAGTTCCCTGTTATTCCATTAAACGTTTAAGTGACCCTAATATATAGTTCAAATCCTGCTCTAACTTTTCAAAACATTTTTCCTAAACTGAAAGAGGAGCAAAAGGTAGTAGTAGTCTCTGGTCTAGTAAAAGAGTAGCAGAGTCAAGAGCCAGAGACTGAGTACAGAAAAACGAAGACGAATGCACTAAAGAATGAGAAAAGGCAGATTAATATGTCACTTCACTATTGCTTCTCAATTTGTCTGCTTCCTTTCTCTCCTTATGCCTAAGAAAAAAAAGCATAAAGTCCTTCAACTAATTCCTACATTCCTCACACCTGTTTCCAAGATCATACTCTACATATCTGAAATTCTTCTTTGCTTCTCATGGAAGACATCTTAAAGAACAAAGGCACAATTAGAATACTGTACTGTGAAAAGAGCATCCAAAATAGTGGACTACCGACAATCATCCATAACCACAGCATAAAGTATTCTGACAAAAGCTAAAACATTTAAAACACACCTGGTGGAGAACAGGTGAACTAAACACTCATCTGGGTCAGCCAAGTAATCTTCTTTCTCTTATTTAAGCGCTGACTCGTCTGCCAGCATGATGATACGCCAATCTTTGACAGTAAGAAAGATTCATCCCAAACAGAAAGCACCTCCTTAAGAAGTGTGTCACCCAGGGCCCTCAGGCACTGACTGGGGCATTGTTACCATATGAGAGGACAATTCTAAAATGACTACTACCTGAATCCACTCCAGTGGAGCAAAATATGGAAGTGGAAGACAGTGATACTGATGATCTTTATTGAGTAGACCCACTGGGTGTGTTAATTTTCTTGACAAAAATTTTAAGAAATAAAAATTAGAAAATAAAAACATTACAAAATAAGAAAATATTTTTTTATAGAACTACAAAGGTTTTATCTCAAGCTTATTTTTTCATATATCTAATGTAGGTTCACTGTCCTGTTAAGTTTATATGCCTTATATACTTGGATATTATGCCTTTTGAAGACCTAATTTTGAAGCTATTTTAAAAGTGGGTTTGCATCATGCAAGAGATATAAAATTAGCATATGTAATATTCACATATTAGTACAGGCAAGCCTGGCTTATAAGCAGCATCAGTTAACAGCATTTCGGTTTTACAGCGACTGGCTATTGACATCGTTAACCAAATTTTCGGCGACCGTAAGTGGTTTATTGATGTTGGCAAGCGGTTTATTGGTGTCGGCAAGCGGTTTATTGGTGCCGTAAGCAGTTTATTGGTGCTTACAATGTCATAAATGCCATTTATTACTAATTACGGGCAATTTTTGGTTATTGGTGCTCGGCTGGGAACAGAACCCCGCCCTTAACCGGGGACTGCCTGTTTATCGTATTATAAAATACAAACATAACGAATACAGTATGAATCTTTCCCATGAATCTTTTAAAAAGTTATGCTTTACTTCACTGTATCCAATAATACTGCATGTGCAGTATTCTCACATTACTACTGTACTATAAAATACAAAAATAGTGATCATGCGCCATTTGCATTGTTTAGGTTTTTGTGTAGTTTCGTCCCATCTGCCATACACGTTAAAACAAGAGTAAAATGTGTTCTTTCATACCATGTAGTTTTGATAAAAATACTTTTCTCTCCAATTTTATTTACTGCCGAGTTTGATAGCATATCAAAGTTTAGGGGAGTTTCATCCATGCTGCCAATGCACGATAATCTATACAGTACTCATTAGCAGCCTGAACATTGTTTGTTTGTTTTCTCAGCTTCAGCTACAACTTGCAGCTTAAATTTAGCAGTATATTTCCTCACCGATATTTTCTCCAAAACGAATAAGGGTATACAGTACACTACTATAATGTAAAAATATATCTGTCCTATTCTACTTAACAACATTTGTAACATAAATGTGGTAATTTATTTACTATAGTACAATGGTTGAAATGTAAGCAAAACAGCTATTGTTATCCAATTTGGTTGTTCACAGCAAAACAGCTGTTTCTTGTTCAGTTGTTTATGGCTGTATGCATTTACGCAACGAGCATTACTAACAGTACATTTATAATTCTCTTTCACTTTTTTAATTTATTAACTACAAGATGGAATAAAGAGGAGGAAAAGAGATTAGTCTATTGTAATTTGGTCTCTCAAAAAGGACCTCACATGATACACGAGATACATGATAAAATTATTTTTTATGGATGAAAATTTGGGGGTCACACGATACGCGGGATTGTGCATTATGGGTATATGTAGACTGAATCTAGAATAAATATATAGTGTAGCAAAACTGTTCCCAGATAACCGTCGATAACCGAAAATCACTGATAATCATGGTAATAAATGGCATTTACGACACTGTAAGCACCAATAAGCTCCTTATTGGTGCCGGTAAACTGCTTGCCGATGCCGATAAACTGTTTACCGATGCTGAAAATCACTTACCGTCGCCGAAAATCTGGTTAACGACGTCGTTAGCCAAATGCCGTAACCCTGAAACACTGTTAACCGATGCCGTCGATAAGCGAGGACTGCCTGAAGTTGGGTTACATTGCTATACAGTACAACCAGAAACAGCCTCCACAACCACCCACTCACTATAGTCTCCAACCTTGCAATAATGACTAAGTGCCAAATTACAGGTACAGTACGTCCCCTGTAATTGCAGGGGTTAGGGACCACAACCACCCGCATTAAGTTGGCATCCCCCTCTAAATAAGCTTATAACTGAAGTTCAAACACCAAACATGCCTTAAACTATCTTCCTAAAACCCTTTACTGTATTACAATTTCAAAGTCATCTTACAACATTACCCTTAAGAAATATAAGGCTTACAGCTAAGTGTGAAAACTACATAATCAGGTTACCCCTATATTCAGACAGAGCCATTTTCTCTTGTACAGTATAGAAGATGTCCCGTTTTCTTTTTTCAGATAGGGAAACATTGGGAATTCTCAATTAGAGTCAAATACTGTACTTAGATATTTAAATGTGCATTAAAAAAATACCAAATTACAAATGCAATCAACAGTGATAAAATATTCTCTTGTGTATGTACATGTTACAATGATTTAATCATTTTCAAATATCAATATTAATGTAAACACAGCAAAATATCAATAAAATGTTATTTCACTTACAGAGTCCATTTATACTGTACGGTATTATGATACTGATCTGTTATCATTCTAATATGTATAAAAAATTGATTGTCCTGGCATTTTGTAATGTTTACTTCTTAAAATCAGTTGACTGAGCCTACTGTACTAGCGAAAGAATCAGGAAAATATTTTTTTAGCTGCTAAAAGAAACAAATATATTAATAAAATTACTACCTTTAATTTTGTACATAAAATTTTATGATACAGTAATTCATATTTCATTGAGAGAGAGAGAGAGAGAGAGAGAGAGAGAGAGAGAGAGAGAGAGAGAGAGAGAGAGAGAGAGAGAGAGAGAGAGAGAGAAAACTGAGGTGTTTACAACTGAAGTCTCAGCACAGTATCTGGAGACGGGACTTGACAGGCACGGTTAAACTAGCTGGGGAGGAGAGTATGTATAATGTTGTGTTGCCTATGCATTAAATTTGGATTTTAAATATTTTTACGGTGATTAGGGATGAAACATCAACGGTGACAAAATATTCTCTTATGTACTGTTATAATAGTGTATGTGTGATAATCTGTCAACTAAACTTGTAATGAAGTACGGTACGGTAAATCAGAGAAAGAAAAAATATGGCAACACATACCTATGTACGTATGTTTACTCTGTAAAAACAATTACAAATGTCGGAACCATAATTTTTTTTATAAATATTAAGATGATAGATCAATATAATAATATAGTATAAATGGATTCTGTACGTGAAATAACATTTTATAGATATTTTACAATTTTTTTATTAAAGGATACGTATACTGAGAGAGAGAGAGAGAGAGAGAGAGAGAGAGAGAGAGAGAGAGAGAGAGAGAGAGAGAGAGAGAGAGAGAGAGAGAGAGAGAGACGGGGGGGGAGATGAACCGAGGTGTTTACTTTGTGATTTTGTGGAATTTTAATTTAACATTTTATTGATATTTTGCTGCGTTTACATTAATATTACTATTTGAAAATTTGCAAATAATTTTTTATCATAAAAAACATATTTAGTCATGAAAATAAAATGAAATTACAGTAATTAGTGAATATTGCTCTATGAAAAAATGTGCAAATCAGTGAATTTTCCGAGATATCCTTGGAGATAAGTTCCACAGAAAAACCGGCGATTAACTGAAGGTGTGATTGCTGATCCACGATCCAGCTGGGACCCACTGTATACCACATTTTTTCTCTTTCTTACTGTACTACTTCTTTAATGTTTTATCTTTTGCTTATTGTAATTTACAGTAATGTGCTGCATTGTAACATATAGTGTATAAAAGCACAAGTTTGTGCAATAATCATTGAGCCAAGGCTATTCTATATCATCTAGTTTGATATAAGTCCACTACAGTCCATGATGTTTGCAAAGTGCTGAGATCATGTCACGTGTGTCAGAGGACATCAACCCATCATTCAGTATACTTGATTGCGTAGGTGTTCAAGAACTAAGTTCCGGAGAAGTAATATGTCTAGAAAATTGAAACTGATTTTTATAAGTACAGTACAGTATACATTACATATCAGCTTAACAGAAACTGGTGATGGAAATTTGGATGTAGAAATAACCCACAGAGTGCAGGCTGGATGGAAAAATTGGAATAAGATGTCAGGTGTCTTGTGTGACCACAGAATCAACATACAGGTTAAAAGAAGAGTGTACAAGACAGTTGTGAGACCAACATTAATATATGGAGCTGAAACATGGCCAATAAAGAGGGCACAAGAGAAGAAATTGGGTGTGGTAACGATGAAAATGTTAGATGGATGTGTGGAGTGACAAAAATGGATAGTATCAAGAATGAAAGAATAAGGGGAACTACTGAAGTTGTACAACTATCCAAGAAGGCCCAGGAACGAAGACTGCAGTGGTATGGCCATGTGATGAGAAGGGATGAGACATAAGTAGGGAGGAGAGTGATAGAGACGGAGGTGCCTGGTGGGAGAGCGAGAGGAAGACTGAAGCGAAGATGAATGGCTGTTGTTAAGAAGATCTGAGAGACAAACAATTGTCAGAGGACAATGTGTTTGACCAAGCCAGGTGGAGGAAAGCTGTCAGAAACATCAACCCCACATAGAAGTGGGAAAAGATGCAGAGAAAGAAGACATAAATTATAAGCTTATATCATTACCTGCAAGGATGGACTGAGGCCACAGGAGGACCAGTCACATTTGGGTGGGTTTCCATTGTAACGGTCTTATTTGCGTGATCCTGGCTGAAATCTTCATACATTTCCTCTACAGAGAGTGGCTGACGATTCTGAAAAAAATAAAATTTACTAAACAATTTTACTTTAAAAACTGCTGTACAATTGTTTATTGTACTTAGCACAGCAAAATTAAACCAAGTTCTGAATTCAAATAATTAACTAACTAGTATAGTAGCCTCCCTGAGTGTGGTCCCCAATTACTGTGGTTCTTCACTTATTTCAGGTCTATAGAGCAAGATGATTCACTTAAAAGAGGGAGGAATAAATGAAAATAATTTCTTGCAAAACAATGGGCCTCCTCTTATCAGTATAGTAACTCAGAAATATTTTATGTAAAATAAAAGTCACTATTAAGCAAATGGCAAAGTTACTGAGATGGGAACAATTACAAACATTTTGCTTTGTGATGTATAAAGAAATTTTCCAACTACTAATTAAAATGGGCATCAAGTTACCATAATATGCCAAGGACACTTTCACAAGAATTTGGTGGTCACTAAGGAAGTCAACTGCATGCATGAACAGCACAGCTGTGTTAATTTATTTAAAATTACAGCTAGTGTCATTTGAATCAGGGAGTCGAAGTATGTAGTAACTGTCTATAACAAAACCAACTTTAAGAATGCTGAAACATACTTGAAGGCAGATAACTTAGATAAGATTTGATAACAATGGTTTCTGAAGAATGCTCTTTATCAATAAATGTCTTGGATTCTTAAGTTTCTTTAACATCCCTACAGCAAAACAAATTATCTGAGAAGTTGCTAAGAATGATAAGAATTGGGATAATAAAGATTATTTATCCAAAAACACAGTTAATTGATTCAGCTCCTTCCTTAGTATTGCCTAACATTCTTTCCAGTGATAGCCAATAATCAATGGTGAAGCACTGGATCTAAAAACAAAGGATTACAATCAAGTCCACAAAGGCCACGATAGTGTTTTGGAACATGGGCTTTGAACTACAGTATTAATACTAGAGGGACCTGTAGAATTTTTTCAGTTACATAAAAAAGAAAAGAAATGCTGACAGTACTTTTTATACAGCTTTGATTTGTATCATTCGTATCCAAACCAAAATACTGTATGCAGGCAGTCCCCGGTTAACGGCGGGCTCGGTTTTATGGGGCTTGTCTAGCGACGAAAATCGGCGATTTTTGGCGCCAAAAATCGCAGATTTCCGCTTATCGGCGCCGATAATTGGGTACTGGCGCCGATACATACCTAACAGCGACACCGATAACTGAAAATTGATGCTTTTCGGTGCCGATAACCCCCGAAAATCGCTGAAAAAGCGCTGAAATCGTCAATTTTCGGTTATCATCACACCCTCAGAAACGGAAGCCCGCCGATGACCGGGGACTGCCTGTACAGGGTCTGTTTACACTATTAGAGCCTCCTGCTTTGATCTCAATGAAAGGGAAACTCCTCGCCTTCAACTGATAATCTCAATAGCGTTGCACATGTTCTCTGGAGCTTTCGAGCCAAACAGAGGGAAGAGAAGTCTTCAATGCAGTCTAATCTACCTTGGGTAGGACACCCAAATTCACTGTGTCCAAACTTTCCTTTGTTTGTTTGGCACTGAATAACAGGGTGTTCTGTATTAATTCTACAACAAATTCAAGTGATACATGGTATTCTATGAGTGCCTTCAATAAAGGAATTGAGACAGTAAACATATGCAAATTGTAGGCTAGTTATTGTTGCTTGAATAAGAAGTTTTCTTTATGATACTGTTTCAGTGTTCATACTTATTGTATTGTGCTGATTTTGTTCCTGAGGGACCATTCTGTCACTGCGTAGTACTGGCTTAGTTGTATGGTTGTGTCTTCACCTTACTCACTAATGCTTCATTGTACAGTCCGACCTCTTAAATCTGGCATTCCGTGGTCCGGCACTTTTTTGAATCAGCCGCCATTAGTTCTTGAGCAGCTATGAGGGCAGCGCCACAGGTCATTTCAGTTTTGGGACTTTTTCAGATTTTGGAACTGAAGCTTGCTCCATAAATACACAAGTGCAGTTTATTTCCAACAAAAACATTCTGTGAAACTAAAAAATACACAACACACAAAAGAACTGTAATTTGCATATATATACTTGTGTATCATGTGATCAATAAAATTTTTTCCAAAAACATGATTTCACCATATATATCATGTACAGTGCAAGTGTTACAGTTGTCGACTTGTAAAAAATTGCAAATTTTCAATGGCGACTTCCATAAATAAAAATACAATAAATCTTTATTCACCCTTCATGCAATAGAGAGGAAAGTGTTATGAAAGTATACCACCAATTTTACGGTTGTAGCTGTGGCTAAAGAAACAAACAGTGTGCAGGCCACAAAACATTTGGAAGAGCCAAAAACAACACCCATTACTGTCAAAATCACACCTATATTTCATTTGATTTATCGCATTTATAAATAAAGTTGCATTTTTAAACCCAGCTCTGGTAATCTATGTAAAAAATTAATCTCCAAAATGTGTTTCATTTAGCAACTACAGTCGACGCCCAGCTACTAGCAGTTCCGGATTCGTGGACTCACCTATTCGCAGATTTCTCTATGGAATATATATACAGCACACATTATTCGCAGAAAATTCGCCTGTATGAGGTATTTTTCATGGGGAAATATTCACAAATTACTGCATTTTCATATTTTTGTGACTAAGTGCACTTTTTTTTATAAAACTATTAAAATATTCAGGTACAGGCAGTCCCAGGTTATCAGTGGGGGTTCTGTTCTGAGGGTGTGATGATAACCAAAAATCACAGATGACCAAAAATCGGTGATTTTCGACGTTTTCTTGGCGATTTTTGGGATTTATCGGCGCCAAAAAGCGTTGACTTTTGGTTATCAGCACCTCTGTTAGGTATGTATCGGCGTCAATACCCAATTATCGGCGCCGATAAGCGGAAATTGGCAATTTTTGGTGACGAAAATTGCCGATTTTTGTCAATAGACAAGCCCCGTGAAACCGGGTCGCCATTAGCCGGGGACTGCCTATATAAGCATTTTTAGTATATTTTTGGTGTTCTGAACTATCAACATAGGCAGTTGTAAGTGTTTTTAGGAGGGGTTTTAAGTATTTGAGGATTTTAGCTATTCACGGTGGGTAGTGGTACGCATCCCCCACGAATGCCAGGGGTCGAATGTAATGGCTATGAAAGTGTCGGTAAGATGCAATAGGCTGATGATTTTATGACTGTAAACATACCAGAATGCAAACTGCACCTGATTGCTATGTTCATAAATTATAATACGATAATGATAAGACAATAATGCACGAAATATACAGTACGTAGAACAACAGTTTTAATAAAATTACCATTATTCTTAATACAACTGTATTATTTGGCTTTTGCAAATGGATATCTGTCAGTGTAACAACCTAACCAGGACCAACAGTTTCTCTCTCTCTCTCTCTCTCTCTCATGTGCAGGTTTGAAAAAACAAAAGCAGCAGAATTTTAGTTTTTTTTATATAAAATTTAATTTTCTTGCAGACATGCTACTGGTGAAAGGGAATAACATTTTGGGCTGTACAAGGGCATTAGCACTCACTCTACAATTGTCTACCACTGCAAGCTGTACCAGTTCATTTGAGAAAATTTGTGCATTTGTTTATAACTCTTGTGAGAGGAGTCATCTGATGTGATCACTGTTACATGTTCATATTGCAAATTTTATTTGCACTTTGGATGTGAATGGGGTTATTCTCTACAATCTCGATTTATCCTCAATAATCTGCTTGGAGTTACATGTTTATAAGTACAGCAGTGTATTTTACACCTTTCAGTCAATTTAAAAAATCACCACCTTTCCTTTTTTATCAAACCATGCACTGCTTACTTTCACTATCAATCTATAGAGATTGATATTCAATTGATAGTTGAATTACTTCAACTCAGACAAGCAACCTCTGCTGATGCCTTTCTTCTTTGAAGATCATAGCATTATGTAATAAATGAGGTTGATTTTTTCATAAAATAAAAACTTCCAGCTACAAATTGACAATATTTAACACCAGAATAAACTTGAGAGATATACCTTATTTCAGATCAGATGATACTCACTGATGCCAAAGGGTGTACTTGGGATGAATGAAGCTCTGTGAGGCAAGCCCAGTGTGCAAGGAGTTAAATGCTATAAGATCATTGGCTAACATGTTTCCATGAGGTTGGAGGTTAATATAAGCCCACTGATTCTAGCTCTGTTTCTTATGATAGTGAACGATAGAAAATAAGAGTTCAAGGTACATTACCTTGATTAGGGGTTGACTGTAAGCAGTAGTTTACAGGGGTATTTTGTTGATGTACCTTTCTGATTTACAGTATCTAGGTGTGTATTTATTTTATGTAAATTACTGAATACTATTTAATACTTTATAGTCCACTGAGTAAACTTTCTTGATCAGCTGTGTGTAACATTACTTGATTATAAAGGACCAATAGTGGGGGTATTGTGAAAATTCTTGACTAGAGACTTACTATGGGGCATTAAAAATGGCTATATTTCCAGTAAAAAATATAAATTTTCATAATAAATCTTATTATCTGGATAGGCTAGTTGGCAATCAAAAGATCAATTGGCTGACCTGGAAGACTGTCTAGTACACCTGTTCCCCACCAGGTGTGTTCCAAATGTTTTAGCTGTTGTCAGAATTCTCCTTGACAGGACACTAAGTTGTGGGGAGGTTGGATGGGGTCTACTTTAACAGTAGGTTAGTATCCACTCAAAGAGCAGTGAAGAGCAGCCTTGCAGAGAAAACTGCTTCAATTCAGCCACAATGAAATAGAAGTGGCATGAGGGATCCCTGTGCCTGGGTCCGAAAGCCCCAAAAAGGACAGTCAACTAAAACTACATACCTTAATGATAAAAAGTTACCTCAATGCTGACTGGCTTGTAGCACGACACACTATTAGCTGAAAGGGTTAGAAGAGCTAATCACAGAGTAGGATATCAGCTTTGCTAGTTGCTGATTGGCTTGTCACTCCGATGTTTTGTGGGGGAGTTTTCCCTCTTTGTTATGATTGATTTTATTTTAATGTTTACTGATACTGTATATTATAACCTAGTTTTCTGAATTAATCTTTATTTACCTTTATGCGGTACTGTCAACTAGTGTATTAAATATTTTTAATGTGCATATGTATTTTTGTTCTCTCTTCCTTTCTCAGCTCTCTCTCTCTCTCTCTCTCTCTCTCTCTCTCTCTCTCTCTCTCTCTCTCTCTCTCTCTCTCTCTCTCTCTCTCTCTCTCACTCTTAGGGGTAACTTTAGTTTTCACATGTAGCTGTGAGCCATATATTTTTAAGGGTAATGTTGTCAGATGACTTTGAAATGATATTACAGTGTCTTAGGAAGATAGTTTAAGGTATATTTGGTATAAGATGATAGTTTAAGGTATACATTTGGTGTTTGAACTATTAAAATAGGCAGTTATAAACATTTTTAGAGGGGGTTTTTGGTGTTTGAACTATTAAAATAGGCAACTATAAGTGTTTTTAGAGGGGGATGTCACGTATACTGTACGCAGATTTTAGCAATTTGTGGGTGGTTGTGATCCCTATTCCCCACGAATCCTGGGGGACTGACTGCACTGTACAGTCTGACCTCTTAAATCCGGTGCTCTATGGTTCCAAAACTCCCATGATCTGGAACGTTTTTTAATCAGCTGCCATTAGTTCTTGAGTGGCTTTGAGGGCGGCACCACACTTCATTTTAGTTTTTGGATTTTTTTGAATTTGGAACTGATGTTTGCTCCGTAAATACACAAGCACAGTTTACTTCCAACGAAAACATTTTGTGAAAATGACAAATTTTAAATCAATTTGTAATTTTCATAACTAACAAACCTTCGGTCTTAATGTAAAGATAGATTCTCTCGTGCTAGCTGGAGTCCGGTTAAAAATAACAAGGAACTGGTGGCAACAGGAGTCAGCCAATAGGGGAGTAGGAGGAAGCTATGTGACCTGCTTTACACCCACTATGCATCATATCAGTTTCCTTCTAGCCCAACAAAAAATGAGGGGTGGCTTGAGGTGGGTTATATACATTAAGACCGAAGGTTTGTTAGTTATGAAAAATACAAATTGATTTAAAATTTGTCATTTGTTCATATACGGAACAAACTTTGGTCTTAACTAAGGATGACTTCAACTACTCGAGGGACGATAAGAAAGTCATAGAACCGACTGGAAGTTCAGACCACCTGGGCTCACTGACCACAGGAGGGGCATAGGAAGGAGTCAAAAGCCTCTGATCTGTTGAGCACAGGTTACTGAACAGCCAGACATCTGGGCTAATAGATAATGAAATACATATCTACATTATGTCATGAAGATGGTAAAGAACTATCGGAGACAACAAAACTTACATTAGCCACTAATTTTATTGCTGTCAATTCCCTTCTCCCTTTGTAAGAGAGAGGAATGGGACTTGCTTCTATAAAGAATTTGTATTGTGTAGGAACAAACATATAAAACTTTATAGAATGGAAGCCTGCTCACCCGTATCTAACCAGTTCCAACATTTGATGGAATTATTCTCTCTACTGCCTGCCAGTAGAGAAGAAACAAAAAAGAGAAGGGAGAAGACCAGTTATCTCATTCACTCCCACTTTCATATCCAACCTCGTAGGTAAGATAGTAAACTGTCCTGCCAGGAGCACTGGATGAACAACACAACTTGTTGAGCAGCTACCACCAGACCCAAGGAAAAAGTGTCCAAGGACCTGTGGGCAACATCCCACAGACAGAAGGATGTGAAGCTGGTTTGGCGAAGCCAGGTACCTGCCGTCAAAATCCTGTGAACCGATAAGTTCTTCTTGAAAGTGATGGTAGAGCCTAGATCCCTATTATGTACTCTTGCATACACTGTATCGGCATCTGAACATGAAGCAGAGGAGTAAGCTTGTCTAATCACTTTACATCACCAAAAGGAGATAGTATTCTTGGACACTTCTTTCTTGTTCTGGTCTGTGCTAACATAAAGTCTTCAGGTATCAGGTCTGAGATGCCAAGTCCTTCTTGAGGTAGCCACACAGCGCCCTGACAGGGCATAAAAGCAATTCATCTGGATCAACTCCAACAAAATCCTGGAGTAAAGGGATAAAGAAAGACTGTAATCTGTCATCATGAATAGAGGAATTTTGAGTCTTAGCTACGTATTCCGGGACAAATTCGAAGGCTACCGAATTCCAACCACTTGTACGTTTAACATTAAAAAAGAGTCCATGTAATTCACCAAACCCCTTTAAAATAGACAAGGCCAATAAGAAAACCGTTAAATTCCTGTCTGTTGAGCCTCACAAGGGTTAATAAGGAGGGCAAGTAAGACTGCTGAGCACCAAGGTCAGGTCCCAGTTTGGAGGTTTGAGATCTCTAGGGGAACAGGACTGCTCAAAACTCTTGAGAAGCATAGAAACTTCCTGTGATGAAGAATGAGCCACGTCTTTTAAATGAAGAACCAGTCCTAGAACAGTTCTGTAACCCATGGTGGCTGAAATTGAGAATAGTTTCTCCCTACGGAAAAAGATGAGAAAGTCCACTACTTGTTGAATAGAAGTTCCGACAGGAAAGAAACCCCACTGATGACATCAATCACAGTAGACTGCCCATTTCCCTTGATACACGGCTGTAGATGATCTTCTGAGGTAACCTGACATCAGCAGTGAGAGAAGACTTTGGTAAGGAAGAGGTTGAACTTCTGAGGTAACCTGACATCAGCAGAGAGAGGAGACTTTGGTAAGGAAGAGGTTGAACAAGAAGGAATTGGAACGCCTACCATCAAGAGAGACAAGAAGCCTTCACAAGATGGCAACATTGGTTTCCTCTTATACTGCTGCTTATTAGCAAAGCTCTTCCACTGCTCAGAAGACCAAAGACAACACACAGAACAAGGTTTACTTATGCTACAAACATTAGATCTGCACCTACTAGAAGTGGGATGTGGGTCTGTAGACAAACAAGACAAGTAACGGGAACAAGGGTTGCTACCATCTCCAGGACAACGTCTCTGATGCCTAGGAGGCTTATCTGAAACACTGGCTTGCATTTCAGGAAATGCAAGAAAAACACAGACAACACAAAATCACACAAAGTACACACAACAAAAAAACAAAGAAAAAACCAGAACGCCGTAGGTGTATGCAGGCATGAAATGCAAAATAACCGGCTTATTGCGAAAGATGGGCACTGAACCATCTTGCTACAGTGCACTGAACCATCTTGCTACAAAGACGGTTAGAGAGAAACTGATACAATGATGCGTCTGGGGGGTTTAAAGCAGGTTGCGTAGGTTCCTCCTACTCCCCTATTGGCTGATGCCTGTTGCCACCAATTCCTTGTGTTATTTTTAACTGGACTCCAGCTAGTGCCAGAGAATTTATTCTTACGTTAAGACCAAGGGTTGTTCCGTATATGAAAAACTAAAAAATGTACAGCACACACAAAAGAACCTTAATTTGAGTATATACTCATGTATCATCCAAACATTAAAATTTTTCCAAAAACATTATTTCATCATATACATCATGTATAGTGCGAGATGTATTTTCAGTAGATTACACTAGGCTAGGCTTTCTATGCCTGTCTCAGTTTTGGTAGTTACCACTGATAATGCATATTATATCTGTTAGCTTTTAACTAATAGGCATAGAAGCAAAAGTTCATTAAGTTAAATGTGAATCTTCATACATAAATCAGGCTTACCAAACTTGTGACTTGTCTAAGAATTCATTACTATTTCTTATAATTAACAGCCACTTACTACTGTGTGCAAGACACTGGCATAAATACTGTAATGATAAGTACTAACATAAACAACCGAATCGAGAAACAGCAGTTTGTCGATGTCAGTTACCATAACTAACACATGTTTATTAAGGGTTGCATTACAGTTGTCGACTTGTTAAAATTTGCTAATTTTCAATGGTGACTTCCATAAATAAATAAAAAATAAGTCTTTATTCATTCTTCACACAATGGAGAGGGAAGTATTACGAAAGATTGCCACTAAATTTACGGTTGTAGCTGTGGCTGAAGAAACAACTATGTGCAGGCAACAAAACATTTTGAAAGAGCAAAAGCAACATCCCATACTGGAGAAATCACAGCTCTATTTCATTTAATTTACTTCATTTATAAATAAAATAAGTTGCCTTTTTAAACCCAGATTTGATCATTTATGAAAAAAACGAATCTCCCAAATACGTTTCATTTAGCAACTAATGGCTGTGATGATGTCAGTAAAACTTAATCAGCTGATTGTTTTAAGAATGTAAACATAACCAGAATGCAAATGGCACCTGCCTGATTGCTATGTTTATAAATCATAATCTCTAATAATGTGGCAATAATGCATGAAATAAAATTGCATACAGTATGTAAAAAGTTTTATTAAAATCATCATTATTCTTAATACAACTGTATGCTCTCTCTCTCTCTCTCTCTCTCTCTCTCTCTCTCTCTCTCTCTCTCTCTCTCTCTCTCTCTCTCTCTCTCTCTCTCTCACAATGTGCTGTGCAGGTTTAACTCTTAAGGGATGGGCTAAATATATATTAAACACACCCCCCGACTGGGCAAACTTTAAGGGTGGCCAATTTAAGGAAAAAAAATCAATGGAAAGAAGATACGCAAATGCACATGGTGTAAGAAAAAAAAAAAATTCTAGAAATTTTTCCCTACCTCCCACAGGAAGTTGAAACTGACTATTTGCAGCCCTGTGTGGGGCCTCTTTTACAAGACACTTGTGAAAATATGCTAATTTCACCAAGTTATACGTGTTTTTTCTAATAATTTATTTAATTTTATTTTGTAAAGTAACAATTACAGCTCACACAATATCATAACAGATACGAATTAAAATCAGTAACAAATTTTGAGTATATTTGTTGTAAAATATTTACAAGATTTACTGAGATGGGGAGATGCAGTAACTTTTTGTGAGGTATACATGTTTTTTCTAATATTTCTTTGCACTTTTCTTTGCAAAATTACAATTATAGCATACTGTTATAAAAGATATGAACTAAAACCAACAGCAATCCCTGGGTATATTTACAGTTTTTAATTTCATTTTAATTCATTCATCTTAGTATTGGATGATCTATTGGGTCCTAGCGCTTGACTTCAGGCCTAGACCTAGTATTTTAATCAAATCCTTCGGGCCAGCCCTATGAGAGCTGAAAGTCAGCTCAGTGGTCTGGTTAAACTACTTTAATAATAATAATAATATGAGCAAACAAACAGAAAGATGTCATGGGACAGAGAAGGGCAATACATTCCCCAATCAAGTCTCAGGGCATACTGATCTCCCTCTGTCCTGTGCTGAGCTACTACAGTTGCCATAAGTCATTATGGACCATTGAAGTGCTATGAACATCTTTCCCGCTAAATTCATCCAAATCTTATGGCACGTAATATTAATACTCATATGAGTTAGCCTGTCCATCACTCAAAACCTGTTACAGATCATCATATGATGATGGCCTTCCATTACGGGCTAAAGAAACAAAAACAGCAGCTTTTTAGTTTTTTGCTGAAAACGTAAGCCAGAAAAGCTTGAAGTGCCAGAACAACTGAAATGTGCCAGGAGATCAGAATTCAACAGTGTGCTTAAAGTGTGGTTGAGCTTCAACATAGCAAAGATGTAAATATTTCAGGGGAGACACTTACGGAGCAGGCCAGAATTTTTATAAGGAACTATACCTAATGAATGGCTGATTATTCATAAGTTTTGTTGTACTTTTGATAACACAGCAATATGTACAATATGAGCAGGCAAGACTTTGTTTATATAGGGTTTTTTTTGGGGGGTGATTTCTGTCATCTGGGGTTTTCTGTGGTCCAGCAGTGGCCTGGTCCCAAGGGTGCTGGTTTTAATATGAATGACTGTATCACAAACAAAAACACAAAACCAAACAAACTCCAGGAAGTTCACAATGTCATCCAGTGAGTGTGTGCATATGTACCTACGTGTCGGCATATTTTTTGCTTTGCTTGATTTACTGTACCGTATTTCATTACAAGTTTAGTTGATTCTAAGTATGATTATCACAGATATACTCTATAATAACATTATACATGAGAATATTTTATCACTGTTGATATCGCCTCTCTCTCTCTCTCTCTCTCTCTCTCTCTCTCTCTCTCTCTCTCTCTCTCTCTCTCTCTCTCTGTACCCTACACACACAAATGAGTTTATCTTTTGGCTTGAAAAAAGAAAAAATGAGAAAATACAGTACAAATATAAACAAGAATATTGTAGCATAAAATACTGTATAAACAAAAAAGTAACGGATGTGTGTGTGTGCTACTGTGCTTAGACTTTGATGTAAATATACATCAGTTGTGTGTGTCTCTCTCTCTCTCTCTCTCTCTCTCTCTCTCTCTCTCTCTCTCTCTCTCTTGTAGCCTATGACACAAACTGAGTTTATCTTTTGGTTTGAAAAAATAAAAATGAGAAAATACAGTAAAAATATAAACAAGAATACTGTAGCATAAAACATAAATAAAAAAATAAAGGCGTGTGTCTGTTACTGTACTTACGCTTCAATGTAAACATACCTCAGTTATTGTTTCTCTCTCTCTCTCTCTCTCTCTCTCTCTCTCTCTCTCTCTCTCTCTCTCTCTCTCTCTCTCTCTCTCTCTCTCTCTCTCTCAGTACTGTACATATCCTTTAATAAAATGTGAATTACTGTATCATTAACATAAAAACACAAAACCAAACAAGCTCTATCAAGTCAGGTCTACCTAGTCCTCTTCACCCAAACAGCTATAGAAACCACTCTCCAGCTCCAACCGTGTTCCAAAACAACCCTTCTCTGAGCCTTCCTCTACACAGCCTTATGGCCCCTGCTTTTCACTCTTAACTGATAGATTATCTAAGAAACTCTCTATTATCCTGTATCAATATATTCTCCCTTATTGTCTTAGAAAGTTGGGCTCAGATGGTCACTACAAGGAAAAAACAAAACAATTGCTATCTCCAGTGAAGGAGAAACCTTTGATGATGGATAGGAGTTTAAATGTTCTCATCTCTTCAACACTAAGTTAGCATAAGCATGAGAATATTTGCCTGAAGCATCTGAAATGACCTTGACCATGGAAGTTAAAAACTCTAATGACTCTTCCCACGCTAAATTCCAGCTGGCATCACAAACTCTCTAAGTTGGCACAACAAATTCTCTAAGGTGGCACAGAGAAGAGGTGATCATAAACTTCAACAATCTAAAGAGAGACCTAGAAAAAACTCTATCTCAGCATGTCCAAAGCACTTTGTCAGTCCCAAGAGGGCATCTCTTCAAAGAAACAAGACAGGCAAAGAAAAACAAATATTCTACCAAAGACAGTTTAAGCATCAGAAAAATGCCTGTATCATAAGAGGGAGCTCTCCATGACTTCAAAAAACCAGGAAAACAAGAGCTGGAAGACTTAAAAGAAGTTTTGTTCATCAGAATATAAAAAATCTTACAAAACGCACTCTAACTGAAGGAGAAAGCATGGGTTTCTTCAAATACTTGATGGGCACCAAAATACTCTAAGATAACAGAGACCTATTCTCTAAAGGGCCTCTTTCTGCAATTAAATGAGGATAAAGCAAAGTGATATGCTCCTACAAATGGCAAAATGCTGAAAGAGACTCTTCCAATTCAACCTCCTCTTCTGCCAGAGGAGGAGTTGGGGCAACAGCAGCCAACTCCTTGTAACAAATCTCCAACTTGATGAGAAGAAAGGGGAGACTGAGGGAAACACAGTCTGAAGCAGCTCACCTGAATCGACACAAGTCGACTAAACAAAGGAAGAGGAGCAAAAGCGACACCTGACAATCCTGTCTTGTTCAAGAGCAACTCCTCAAACTTAGAAGCATTCCCAGATGACACATCCTCAGAGAGAAAAGCAGCTGGAAGAGCATATAGCCTGGAAACAACAGAAGATTCTATAACCTTGATAGGTCTAGAAAGAGAAACATTAACAGAGGTAGGTGGAGGAGACTCACCAATAGCTGAAGAAACAGCATGTAAAGAACAAATAGGTTCATTTCGAGAAAGGGGAATGGCATACAAGGATTTACCGTGAGAGAGAGATGTAGAACAGATTGGTTTGACAATCAATTCCATCAACAAAGCATCAGAATTAGTACACCTCCCTAAAGACATAGCATTATTAAAAACACTGTCACTACCTATACCAATAGTCCTATCAGTGCTAACAGTGTCATTACTAGATGTACATGATGGTGTTTTAAACATGACTCACCGTGTGAAAAATGAGGGGCAGGTGATGGAAGGCTCAGAAACACACTGCCCAGAGAACTGACCTGATTTCTTGGCAGCAGACTTCTAACTGTTGCAGGGCAGTCCTTAGCTTGGGCTACAGATGGGAGGGCACCTACGCCATAATGATTACGGGGAACACAAAAATGATTACACACGATGATGGGACCCAGAATGGTTCCCTAACATAAATTCACTCAAACCTTTTCTAACCTCTCTCCATGCTTTTCCTGAACTGAAAGGGGAGTGGAACTAAAGAGAAAATAGCGAGTCGGTAGAGTTGTGGGCTAGCACTCGCTAGGCCCGAGTTCGAGTCTCCAGCCAGCTAATGAAGAATTAGAGGAATTTATTTCTGGTGACAGAAATTCATTTCTTGCTTTAATGTGGTTCATATTCCACAATAAGCTGTAGGTCCCATTGCTAAGTAACCAATTGGTTCTTAGCCACGTAAAAACAAGTCTAATCCTTCAGGGCAGCCCTAGGAGAGCTGTTAATCAGCTCAGTGGTCTGGTAAAACTAAGGTATACTTAACTTTTAAAGAGGAAACCTCATTACTGTATTATAACTTTTAAAGAGGAAATCTCATTACTGTACTAGCTAAAGCATTAGCAAAGGAAAAGCCACAGACTGTGTTGGGATAACTACATATGAAGGACCTGGAAAAGGTAGGGAAATGACAGGTTTATGACCTGACCTAACTATCTGCTTTCGCAATCTATCTGCTTCCCTTCTCTTCCTGTATCTAACAAACTTAAGCATAAAGTCCTCAGCCAATCTCTACATTCCTTCCATCTATTCTCAAGATCGCCTCAAAATTAAACATCCTGCTAACACAGCAATCACTCCTACAGAACCTGCTATTCTTAGCCTTACTTCCAGTGGAAGAGATCCTAGGAAAAATAAATTTACAGTGCTGTGAAAGAAGCAAACTGCCAAAACCACGATATACCAGTAAGCAACTATACACAATGGCGAATAGGAGAATTCTGACAAGAGCTAAAACAATCATCTGGGTCAGCTAAGAAATCTTCATTTTTTGTTTGAATACTGACTCGCCTATTGGCAAAGAGATGTAGGTTATCTTTAACAGTAGGTATGATTCATCCCAAATAATATGCTTCCTGGACTGTTCAGTTTACTTTGCTTTGTAGAATCAATAGCAGCAACAATGATACAATATATTATAGTTGCTGCTATTGATTCTACAAAGCAAAGTAAACTGAACAGTTAAGGCTAAGGTTTGGGGCACAACAGCAAAGGCTAAGGCTTGGAAATAGCCAAATTATGCCATTTTCAAAGTTGCACACCCATTCCCTTGGCTCAATCAGAGTATCTTCCAGCATTTACCAAGTCTAACCTTCACTGCTAGTGTTTTGCCTGACTCTAGAATTTTTGTCCAATATGATTGTACTGCACTACCATAACTACATGTATGTAGGAGCAAATCCTCTTTGAAATAGGGGCAGTAAACTCTAGCAATATGTTGGTAGCTTTATGTTTGGGGTGCAAGGGGGAAGACTATCTTTACCATTATTACCTGTATTTATGGAAAGCATACTTAAAAACATGCTTAATGCTAGGTTACCTAAACATGTTTAGGGGTGAAATATAAGTTCCCTTTGTTTCAGGGCAGGAACCTCACAACACTATATCTCTATTAGCCTGTATAAATGGGTAGTTGGGTTATTTAATTCTGGCAAGCCCCAGAAATAGTAGTAATCCACTGGATACTTAGTGCTATGGCTTCAGATATTTTCTATTTTAGATGACATGACAGTTTTATAACAATTACCCGTTCTGTTATAAAGAAAACTTGAAAACAATATCAATACTAATAATTTTATAGGACTTTTGTTCTTTTTAAAGTACATAATTACTATATTTGAAAATCGCTTAATCATATCTAACCCCTACACCTTGAAAACTTTTCTGCTCAACTGTCATCATAAAATGTTTACACTTACCTCATCGTAACCAGTAAGCCACAAACGTGGAGTCTGATAATACTTATCATAAGTAATATGAAGATCATATGTACGAGTCTGAAGAATCTCTCCACCCTGGCCTATACTTCCACCACCAGGACTAGAGGCTGCTGCTGGGATGATTCTAGAAGACTGCACAGCACTCTTATATTTTTGTGTTACCAGTGACATGAAATAAAATAAATGATGTTACCTCATAAATTTAAACTTTCATGTTATTTTAAAGTTAAGGAAGCATATTTAAAACCCTATAGGAAATACCACAACAGAAATATGATAATTTAAGCTTGAATTTTCATACTCAATTTTGGTTGTGAACAAGAATACAAGCTGTCAAAAGAGCAAGTCACACAAGCTTTTACAAGTAGCCTTGTCATTAAAGATAATATTCATTTATTCCATGACTTCATGTTCATAAGGGACAATATATAACTCTTGAACATAAGATACCAGCATTGACATCGTAGTGACATCCAAGAGCAGGTGCTACTTTCCAGCTCATATGGGAATTAAGCCTACTTAGCACTATGTACTCTGAAATATCCTTACTTCCCAAGCATCTTCAGGAATTGACCTGTGACAATCAATTAACCCTAAAACGCCTACTGGACGTATCATACGTCGACTAAAATTGTCTGTTGGGTGCCAAGTGGACGTACCGTACGTCGACTACAAAAAATTTCAACATTCGGTCAACTTTGACTCGACCGAAATGGTCGAAAAATGCAATTGTAAGCTAAAACTCTTACATTCTAGTAATATTCAATCATTTACCTTCATTTGCAACAGATTGGAAGTCTCTGGCACAATATTTCGATTTATGGTGAATTTTTGAAAAAAACTTTTTCCTTACACCCGCGCGGTAACTCGGCCGAAAATTTCAGAAATTCTTTCGTCATTTTGTCGTAAGTTTTGCACTGTTTTATATTAGCCGTTACATAAAGTTTCATATATGAAAATGTGTGCAATTTCATGTAAAATACAGCAAAATACAACCCATCGTTGTAGCTTTTATCAGTTTGGAAATATTTTCATATAAACCAAGATAACTGCCAAAATTTCAACCTTGGTCAACTTTGACTCGACCAAATGGTAAAAAACGCAAATTATAAGCTAAAACTCTTACATTCTAGTAATATTCAATCATTTACCTTCATTTTGAAACAAATTGGAAGTTTCTAGCACAATATTTTGATTTATGGTGAATTTTTGAAAAAACTTTTTCTTACGTCCGCACCAGAAATTCTTTAAATCACGTTGTCGTAATGTTTGCACCGTTTTATATTAGTCGTTACATAAAGTTTTATATATGAAAATGTGCGCAATTTCATGTAGAATACAACTGAAAATAACTCATGGTTGTTATTTTTATCAGTTTTGAAATATTTTCATATAAATCACGATAACTGCCAAAATTTCAACCTTCGGTCAACTTTAACTCGACCAAAATGGTAAAAAAACGCAATTATAAGCTAAAACTCTTACATTCTAGTAATATTCAATCATGTACCTTCATTTTACAACAAACTGGAAGTCTCTAGCACAATATTTCGATTTATGGTGAATTTCTGAAAAAAAAAAACTTTTTCCTTACGTCTGCGAGCGGTAACTCTGCCGAACATCTCAGAAATTCTTTCGTCACGTTGTCGTAATGTTTGCATCGTTTTACATTGTCATTACATAAACTTATATATATAATATGTGCGCAATTTCATGTAGAATACAACAGAAAATAGATCATGGTTGTAGCTTTTATCAGTTTTGAAATATTTTCACATAAATCACGATAACTGCCAAAATTTCAACCTTCGGTCAACTTTAACTCGACTGAAATGGTCGAAAAACACAATTGTAAGCTAAAATCTTACATTCTAGTAATATTCAATCATTTACCTTCATTTTGCAATAAATTGGAAGTCTCTAGCACAATATTTCGATTTATGGTGATTTTTTTAAAAACACATTTTCCTTACGTCTGCACGGTAACTCGTCCGAACATCTCAGAAATTCTTTCGTCACGTTGTCGTAATGTTTGCACCGGTTTATATTAGTCGTTACATAAAGTTTTATATATGAAAATGTGCGCAATTTCATGTACAATACAACAGAAAATAACTCATGGTTGTAGCTTTTATCAGTTTTGAAATATTTTCATATAAATCACGATAAATAGAAAAAATTTGACTTTCGGTCAACTTTAACTCGACCGAAATGGTCGAAAACTGCAATTGTAAGCTAAAACACTTACAGTCTAGTAATATTCAATCAAAATTAGCTTCATTTTCAACAAACGGGAAGTCTCTAGCACAATATTTCGATTTATGGTGAATTTTTAAAAAAAAAATTTTTTTACGTCCGAGCGTTATGAATTCATGCATCATTTTGTGATAATATTTTCTCTGCGTTGCTTTGATCATTTTACAATTTGTTATATACCAAAATCATCGCAATTTAGTGTACAATACAAAGAAAAAAAAAAAACCCGTTAGCTTTAACCGTTTTGCTCACAGCGCGATTTGTATAAAATTATATATGAAAATTTTTTTTTGTGCTGTCATATATTTCAATATTTATATATGATAATATTTTTTTCATTTCTGATGGTTGCATACTAAACTTCAGGCAATGACAAAAAAAAGAAGCCAAAAATGAACTCTTAATCTTAAAAACTAAGCGTGCTGTGATTTTTTGAAAAAAACTTTTTTTCCGTTTCGGCACTAACTCCCAACTCCCGAACGCCGCCGGCATACAGGAGACATTTTTGTAAATAGAGGCTCGGCGTTTAAGGTTAATGGCATTGCTCAAGTCACATTTTAGTTGTGGACAACTCCATCTTGCACAACCTTTGTGATTCCAAGTACAGTACTGTATACTAACTCCTCTGTATATATGTTGAAATTTTGGTTACCCTTGAAAACACCTTCAACCTTGTTCATGGTGTTATAAAAAAACACTCTAGAGGAAATCTGGTAGCACAAGCTGAATAACATTCATAATGATCTATACATGTGTAGTATAAAAGGAAAATAATACTCACCAAGATTTTTCTAGCTAAGCCTAGGGTGTCCTGAACATTGGACATTGGGTACAAGTTTCCATTTCCTTACCCAAAATTCTAAAAACCAAAAAGTTCTAACAACTATATTTTTTTTGTAGAGGGTAATATCCATTTGCAAAAGTCAAATAGCATACGTATATTTAAAAAGATGATAATTTCAATAAAACTGTTGTATTTTTTTGCTATAACCAGTTAAAGTATGTTTTATTATCATATTATTGTATAATAAAACATGAAAAATGCAATCACTCACCGCTTGCATTCTGGTTATGAATACATTCTCAAAATAAAATATGAAAGATGCAATCACTCACCATTTGCATTTTGGTTATAGAAACATTCTCAAAAGCATCAGCTGATTAAGTTTGGGCTGTGAAATTTACCTGGTCATTTGATAGGGTAGATGAGGTGTCTCCTAACCAAAACTGGTGCTTTGATCCTAACTAAGAACTGTGTATCTTTGATCCTAATCAAGATTGGTGTGTCTTTGATCCTAACCAAGACTGGTGTGTCTATGACAGATGACACTACAGTAGATATATGCTCATGATAGACAACATTCCATTGGCAATGCTGAGGTGCCGACCCTGATGAATAAAAATGATGATTTTTGCTTCAGGTACTGGCATCCAATCCAAGTATATGGTTTGGTAATAGGAATCTCCAACTGTCCTAGTTGATGAGAAGATGCCACTGATCAAGTAGCTATTGGTGCCATTACAGCTCTATTACTTTTACCCTCATTATCAATAGTTTATTAAATGACTTTCCAGGTCTTCTGTTCTTCCGGTGCATCAAAGATGTCAATTCTAATACAGTATTTGGGTTACCTGGCTTAAAAACAGTAGCCAAACTTAGATGACCTTCCCTACCAATACAAACTGGAGGTATTCCTGGAGGCTGGATGAGCAAGGCCATAAACAACTTTAAGGTCTTAAGAGATTCAGAAATTCCTGACTGAAGAGACATTCCACTGATTTCAACTAAAGGATAAATTAGGGCAACAAGACAAAGGCAACAGATGGGCTATGGTAACCAAAAGGGCACTAAATGATCCCTTGCTACTGCAACATCAACCTCGTATCCCTACTGTGGGATTACACCTCTCAATATAGTCACTGAAAGCTGCAGAGTCCACTGGTCACCATATGAGAGCTAGGATGTCCTTCTTGTCCACCAACTATTCTTATGAACAGGGGAAATGAGAAAAGTCATCCAGTTTTCCCGACAAAGAAGAATTCATAGTATTGTAACCAAGGGAGATTTGTTTATGGACATATATAGATACTTTCATCCTGAGGGGTCATGTGCAGGACCATGTTAAACATATGAGACTGGGAGCAAAATGGTATCACTGCCTATGCTGCTTAGGCAGACACGTAGGCTCCTGAATGATTATATATGTAGATGTAAGAATTATTAGAAAACAGCCTCTTGTTTAATTTCTAGTCTTTTAAATTTCTAAAAACTCAACCAATAAATCTGGATGGACAACACAATTATGTTAGATGTAAGGAAAAGTCTTTTGAGAGCCACATTATGGGCTATTCATTCACTGCAACTCAAATTATCACTAGTTAAAGAAAAAATTCTTAATATATTTTGTTTTTAAAAACCAAATTTATAGCTTTCAAAAAAACCTTAATTTTTCAGGAAAACCAAATTAAATTGATTAAATCAGAAACTTACAGGATCATCCTCTTCTAACATTCCAGACTTTTCAAAAGCTTCCATATCTGCTGCCTCCTCATCGTCATCATCATCGTCTTCATCAGTTCCATCGGCATTATTAGCACAAGAAGTTTTCTGTGAATATATGACACAAATCAATAAATGAGATCCCTCCAGCCAAAATATCAACTAATACTTAATCTTTTTAACAGTTCACACTTATCAGCAAAGTACATGGTCTATGTAAAAAAAAGAAAAAAAATTGCACCATAGGGATTAAAGTCCATTATTCTTGCGTCAATACATATATAATCAATTGTAAACAGAGTCAAAAAATGGTGAAACTGGAGGTACCAATAAAAAATTATCAATTAAAAATGAATCAAAAGATAAATCATAACACTAAACTTACCATTCAGCTTTGTATAAATATGGAGCAAATAAATACCATAAGGCTAAGAGAAATTACAATAATTTCTAAGACAGGAAACTTTAAGGAACTACTCAGTCTCATAAGAACTGGAATCTTCTATCTTTGAGTAGGGCTTATTTTCCATTCCACCACTACTAAAAGATGATAGTAAATTGGTAACTGGCCCTATGGATAATGCTGAACTGCTTCATCAAGCTTTTGAAGCTAGCAATCAGCTGAGGATGTCCTTCTCCCTGATACTTGTCATCTTGAACCTATTCTTTCAAAGTTTGCATTCTGCTCTAGTGGTGTTAAGAAAATTCTTGATAAACTTGACAGCTGGGGTGGAAAAGATCCTGATGGTTTCTTCCCTTTGTTTTTTAAAAAGGTTTCTGGTGTGTTGTCTCCCAAGATTAGTAGATTCTAAGGCGACCCCAGGGGATAGGGACCACAACCTCCCATGAACAGCTAAAATCTGTGAATCCTTGACACCCCCCTCTAAAAATACTTATAACTATTTTAATAGCTCAAACACCAAAGACCCACTCTAAAAAGGCTTATAACTGCCTCTTTTAATAGTTCAAACACCAAATATATACCTTAAATTATTATCCTAAAACACTTTAATATAATTTCAAAGTCATCTTACAACATTACACTTAAAAATATATATGGCTTACAGCTACGTGTGAAAACTATAGTTCAGTTCCCCCTATGTATTCAGGCACACACATTTTCTTTCATACAGCTACTATTTAAGCTATTCCATGTTCTTTTACAGGGGAAACATTGGTATGAACATAATTCATGAGAGAGAGAGAGAGAGAGAGAGAGAGAGAGAGAGAGAGAGAGAGAGAGAGAGAGAGAGAGAGAGAGAGAGAGAGAGAGAGAGAGAGAGAGAGAGAGAGAAATACATATGCACATTAAAAATATTTAATAATAAGATTACGTACATCATACGGGTAATCACCGGTGATGAATGTTGACTACAGATGATGATGATGATGAATTAGCTGTGCAGTCTGATGAATGATGAAGATATAACTAAACAGCAAAGCAGAGAGCTACATCTCCTCTGAGGGCGCCTCTTCCCCTTCTTCAGGAGGCACTTCGTCAGGGTTTCAGGAGGCACCAAATTGTTGAGGTAATTGAACATGTCCACGAAGGTGTTACGATGGGGTTGCATGAGCTCAATAGGGTCATTGGAAAAATTGGTGGCTCTTTCCTCAAAATCATCCCATGCATCTACCATCATCTGCAGCTGCCTGGCTTTCTTAAGAATTTTGTACAGACCATGAAATTCTTCAAAATCCTGGTTCGTCGGTGGGATAGAGCATACATGAAATAAGGCGGCGTGTTCTTTTCCACCAAGGGCCTTCCCAAGCATTCTGCCCTCTTCACATTCCTTTTCGATGAAGGTGACAGTACTTATGTCACACCATAACAGGCTGCTATTTCTTTGTGACTTTTCTCCTCTCTTAACATAACAATCATGTCTACCCTCTCCTCACTGGTCATTAACTGTATCTTCCTCTGGCACCTAGGCTCTTGTCCAGATGCCATAGAAGAAGCAGGGCATTTAGGAGGTATCTTAGGGCATGTTTAAAAAACATGCGCAACAGAGGGATACACAGTAAAGTGAGAAGCTGGGCAGACATGCTGGGTCATTTGCTCATCATACATAGTACTGTACAGTATAAATACATACATACCTATGTATACACAGTATTGTGCATAACAACACTGATATTCTGGGCTTACTGTACATTTTGCTGTATTGATATTTTGCTGTGTTGTAAGATGATTTTGAAATGATATTAGTATTTTAGGATGATAGTAGAACATATCTAAAATACGTAAGTAATTTGTAGAATGACAGGACTATGTTTATGTCTGCGGAACTTGTAGTCATTCTACTGTATTTTCATGTTATATTTTCGAGACTAAATACATTTTTATGATAAAAAAAGATTTACTACTTTTCAAATATTACAAGTCCTGTACAGTAATATACTAAATATCAATAACATATATTTTTTTTTTCTTAAAACGTGTTTTACCCATGCCAAGCGATCCACAGAGCTCTGGCAAAGGAAAATGCACCTTGGGATTCTGATATACCCCGGGCACAATGATACTCGACATGTTATTGGCTGTCATTTGCAAAGCAGCCAATCAACGAGCGCCATTCATTTTCCTTGGTGCTGATTTCCTATACAGTTGGCACTGACTGGCTGTACCCACCTAGACTTTGTCTTGCGGAGATAGCCTGTGGGATCCCGCATCTCTGCCAATTCATCAAGTATGAAAGCTCTGTGTACTTTGCGTATCTTTGTGTCTCGTTTTCAATTTTATAATCTTAACCACCAGAGGCTTAGTGGATAACTGTTTTAATTTCATCTTATTGGTAAAATTACTTTACATAAACATAAAACCTGCTCTCAATTTATGTATGCCACTGTTTTAATCATGCCCTAATCGCCCTGCTCCTAATAAGGCTTCTGGCAAAGAACCTAAACGCAAGAAGGTGGTCATGATGGTCGAGGAGAAGGTAAAACTTCTGGATATGTTGAAGGAAGGGAAAACTTACTCCGCAGTAGCCCGCCATTTTAGTGTGAATGAGAGTACCGTGCAGTACATCAAGAAGAAAGAGGTGGAGATAAGGAAGGTTGTGTCTTAGCACCTTTGGCAGTGCAAAAACAGTTTCTACACTGCATGATAAGACAATCATTAAGATGGAATCTGCGTTGGCATTTTGGATAGAGGACTGCCGTAAGAACATCCCCCTTGACATCAACATCATTCGTGAGAAAGCATGACACCTGTACCTGCTATGGAAGGCAGCAATGTACAGGTACAGGAAGGGATGACGCAGGGGATGCAGACTTCTTTAGCTTCGACAAACCTGCGGAAGATGAAGTAGAGGAGGAGTCACAAACAGGACCATCGTCAGCTCCTCAATGTTTTCAGGCCAGCAAAGGGTGGTTCCAACGCTTTCTGAAGCAGTTCCAACAGAGGAGCGTTTCTCTGCATGGAGATGCAGCATCAGCAGACACAGAAGCAGCCACAAAATATCCTGAGACTTTCAAGAAAATCATCAGTGACAAGGGCTACCATCCAGAACAGGTGTTCATTATGGATGAGACAGGTTTGTTCTGGGAGAAGATGCCGTCCTGGACATACCTGATGAAAGACAAAGCCAGTGCCTACGGGTTCAAGGGCCAGATAGATAGTTACCCTCAATGTATGGGAATGTGGCTGGCTTCGTGCTGAAACCAGGCATCATTTACAAGGCTGCAAACACCAGGGCCCTCAAGAATAAAAACAAGCACTTGCTGCCAGTGTTCTGGATGCACAACCCCAAGGCCTGGATCGCCAAAGTCTTACAGATCACTGGTTCATTCAGAGCTTCATCCCTTAACTTAGGCAATACTCAATGACTTGTGCATGGAGTTCAAGGTGTTGTTGATTATGGATAATGCTGGTGGCCACACTTTGGATTTTTATTACGAGGGAGTCCAGCTCAAGTTCCTCCCTGCCAACACCACCTCTCTCCTCCAGCCTATGGACCACGGTGTGATCCATGCCTTCAAAGCACTCTACACCCTGAACTCCCTCAAGCACCTTGTAAATGCAATGGACGCTGACAGTGAATTTACATTGAAGGACTACTGGCGCATATTCACGATTGCCACATCTAGCCATCATCAAGTGATCGTTGAAGGACTTGAAGAAGGAGACCCTGAATGCCTTCTGGAAGAAGTTGTGGCCTGAATCTGTGCACAATTATAAGGGCTTCTCTCCATAAGAAATTCAACATTTGGCCATTGATAAGGCAGTCCAATTGGTGAGGATTCTTGGTGAAGGCTTCAATGACATCACCGAGAATGAAGTAGGCACCCTCTTATATGCCCACTCTGACCACATGACAGACCTGGATTTGGAAGAGTTTACGAAGTCTCCCAGCAAGGAAGAAGATATGCCAGGTTCAGAAAACGAGGAGGTGGAAGAAGGCCTGTCTTTGCAACGTCTGTCCCAATTTAAGAGGATAATCAAGGAGGCGCAGAGTCATCTATGGCATGGGATCCTTATATGGAATGCATCTTAAAGTTTTCAAATGCTGTTGATGTGGCAATGGCACCCTATAATAATGCCCTCATCAGCATGAAGAAGCAGCAACAGGAGCTGCCTATCACTATATTTATCAAACAGATGAAGAAGGACCCTCCAAAGCCTCCCCAAACCCCTGAAGAAGTGCCTCCCCAGGTGCCTGGAGAAGTGCCTCCCTAAGCCCCTGTATACAGTGCCTGTTCCAAACAATGGCATACCTGCAGAGTGCAGTAACTACAGGCCAATTCTGTTCTCCCTGTGCTATCCAAATTTTCAGAAAAACTTACCTCTAAGCCACTTTATAAGTATGTACAATCTAAACGTTTGTTAGCTAACAGTCAATTTGCACATAGGCAGCAGTTAGGTACCTGTGATGCTCTTTTCGATTTGACATGCCATTTGCAAGAAAACCTTGATAAGGGTTTTGGGTGTAGGGTAATTCAAATAGATTTTAGTGCTGCTTTCGATTTAGTACATATAAGGCTCTAATATATAAACTCCAGAATCTTGGAGTGGGTAGATGTGTTTTAGGATAACTTCAAGATTTCCTTACAGGTAGGTAGCAGCAAGTTGCTGTTGGTGGGGTCTTCAGCAAACCAAGACCTATTGTGTCTGGAGTTCCACAGGGTTTTCGGTCCACTGTTATTTTTAGTGAATACAAGTGATATGGTTGTTGGCCTGGAAAACAAAACTGTTCATTATGCTAATGATGCAACCCCTCTCGGTGTAGTAAAGTCTCTACTTATGAGAAATGAGGTTGCCCTTGGTCTCAATCGGGACATAGACCAGATTGATGAATAGTGTAGTTGGTGGGGTATGAGGCTGAACTCCAATAAAACAAAAATACTATTGATAAGTAGATCTTGTGCTGATCTTTCACCCCATCCTTCCCTCCAGGTGAATGGGACTCTGCTAAATGGGACTTTAACTATACTTGGTGTAACTTCTGCCTCACACCTCAACTTTTGAGAAACTTCTAATGAAAGTGGTAGCAGATAGTACTGTACGTCAGACCTCACACATTTACAACAGCAATAAAATCAATGCAACCTGTTTTAGGTCATTTGTACTCCCTTTACTAGAAAACTGGTCTCCAGTGTGGATGTCTGCCTAAGCCAGAGATATATCTCTTTTTGACAGAGTGCTTCATGGTGGTAGGTTTCTGTTTCCTAATATTAGCAGTTATGACTTGGACCAAAGACATGTGGTCTCTTGTTCATCAATTTTTCATAAGTTGTTTATTAACAGAGATCTTTCACATTCACAATTGATCCAACTCTCTTTTCCTGCCGAGAGCAACCAGATTTCCTGAACAGTAGCACCAAAATGCAGTAAATGTGCCTCACTGTTGAACTTCCTAGTTACAGAGGTCCTGATTCCTCACACTGTTGGACTGTGGAACAGTCTTCCTGAGGATGTTGTGCAACTGGAACCTCAAAAGTTCAAGCAAAGATGCAATGCATCACTACCCTTAAGCAATTCTCCCTGTGCTGTATTTTATAACTTGATTATAGTGTATATTTTATCTATTTATTAATTCATTTATTCATTTTCTCTTTTCTAACAACTCATCTCTCCTTACTGTATATACTATTACCTTCTGTTACTTCTTTCAAATGAACACCATATTCTTTGGAAGCTTGAATTTTAAGTCAATGGCCCTTGTGGGCTTGTTCCATATAAAAAGGGTTCATATGAACAATCATAACATATTTTTTTAAAAAATGTGGAAAAGCCACTCTGTTAGTTTGCAACAATACACAGTTTAAGAAAATGTTGGTAACACTGCTTTCACTCATCAACAAACTGTGAGAGGGTTTGGGGTCTGGGAGGCCAGGAAAAGCTTCCAAGGTGAGGGAGAGGGGTCAGAAGGCTGGGCACCATGGGAGGGGAGTGGCAGTAAGACTTTTTACAGAAGTCACTCAGAGAAAGGGTTGTTTTGGAAGGTGGGTGGCTGGGGCAGGGGTTTTCCCAGCTGGAAGGCGGGTAGGAATGCAGTGTGGGATGGGCAGAGAGGGGAAGGCAGGCATTTGACTTCATCAGAGTTTTTTTATGTTTTTTGTTTTTATGTTTATGCTTTTCCTACATTTCATTAAAGGATATTACAATGCTGCACACTACACAGAACAAAAAAGTGAAACTCAACAACAATGTAAAAACTAACTCAGCTTAATTATGGAAAACTGGTAATAACTCTGTCTGCAAGAGCTTATTAATTACTCACTCTAAATGAAAAAATGGGAAAAATCAAAGGTAACACATCAATAACAAAAGCTCACGGTCAATAATGAATTTATTAATAATTACTGTAGTAGCAGTCTTGACTTCTAAATCAAGAAGCACAGTCATAATGGATTTTGTATGAATGAAATCACTAGCAATTGGTAATTTCAATGACCATCAATTCAATAAGCCAAACACAGAACATGTCATGGCGCATGTGAAATGAAATAGCTTGCTTGTTGCAGGAACAACTGGCAATCTACTGATGCTTCATGGATAATACCTACATACTCTAATACATAATCAATAAATATCAAGTGTTAATACAATGCAAGATCACCACAAATAAATACTGTACCAACATCATCATCATGAAATTTGTTCTACCTATTATCTTTATAATTTAAAGAGGAAACATGAGGCATAAATATTTTTTCATATTAGGGAATTGTACGCAAGACGATTCAAATAAAAGCAACAATTCTAAATGACCTATCAAGACATGTAACTCACACTCACCTTATCTTCCAAAGCCATATCAGCTACCTTTTCCTCTAAAAGAGTAGGGTCTGTAAAGTGATGAGTATCAACCCAACCACCATCAGGATCTCCATCTGTTTCTAATACCAGTTCCTGCTCACTTCGATACTCCATCTTGCAATTGCAAAGCAAAGAAAAAATAATTAGTCAATTAATATTTCAATACATGTAAACTACAGTATCTGAAAACAAATTTCTGTGAATATATACTGATACAAGACAAACCTTTTCCAGGGACAATAATAAACTGAAATTATGCTCCTCCCAACTTATAACCAGATTTCATTACAACTGGTTAATGTAAACTAGCTGTTGAAAGTGGAAATTATGTACATATACTCTGTTTAAATTTATTGTACAGTATTGTACAGATGAGGATAAAATCAGACCCTTTTTCTTGAGTGTTAATCTTACTACAGTATTGTATTTTGTTAAAAAATACATGTAAAATCTTAAAGCTTTACAAAGACTACTGTCCTCAAGTCAGAGGGAATGAAACTGAAAGTACCAAGATTTACACTAAAGAAAAAGGGTCTTATTTTATCCTTATTTTTATTTTATGTGATATTTTGTCACAATTTTCATCTCACAGATAAAAATGGGACCTTTTCATTGTTTCAGTATCCCCTAATGCTAGGACATGATGGATGACTTTAACTATATTATGCAGATGTTTTACTGTATGATAGCTTGATACAACTTTTACCATCTAAAACAATATTTTTTGTAGGATTAGCAAAATCCTCAACAAAGAAGCTTTGTTAATGAAATGGAAGGTTTATTCACATCTATTAGTTGTAGTATAGCCTACTTCCATTGCTGTCCACTTTATGCTATGAGAATTTTTATGATAAAATGAATTGTCTCGATACATACCTACTGTTAAAGTTAGCTTACATCTCTGCGCTATTATGTGCTACTGGCATTCAAAATAAAGAAAAGAATAATGCTTGGCTGACCCACTTGTACTGTCTATAGTCGCTTGTTTTCACACCAGGTGGCTAAAATATACATATTTTGTCATAAAATAATTACTTACTTTAGATTTAGCTTAGTTCTCAGCAGGGGAGTTTAATTTACCGAATACAGTCTTTGCTTACATTCCTTTTAACTTTTCCTTTAACTCAAGCTTACTTTACAACATCAAAACATTCTTTTTTCTCTGAAGGCTTGTGATGGCCTTAACACCTCACAGGGTTCCACTCAACAATCTCAGGATATATTGTTTGCTTCTGAGTCAGACTGTGATTACAAAACTGACAACCTAACCTGGTGGAAAGAAATACTGATGATAACCCTGCAACAGCCTCATCTTGATGATGTGTGGTACACATGGGATAAAGTTAAATCAAATAGTAATAATTTCACAAACAATGAATGGATGATAAAATAGAAGAGGGACACTTATAAGGTAACTGGATTTGAAAACTGGACTCCACATGAATGCTTTGCTAATTTTTCCTCAAGAAATAGACAATTATGCTTCAAAAGATTTTGATATAAATATATCTATTTTATGATGGCTAGCAAGCAGTCTTTACCTAAATATTAAGGTATTATCAGTGGACAGCTTTAACTTCAACACATATAAAAGCTGATGTTCCATGTGAAACTGCAATAGGGTTATTTAGTAAGAAAAGTTTTACATTCAATACACCAAGCTTCAGAACAGTACAGTATTTGCAAGGGACAGATAGCAGTTAACTAGATCCGGTTTACCACATGGATGCAAATGATAAGCTTTTTAACATTAGGTCAATTTTGGATATGCTGCAACATTTTTATGGGAAGTACTGTGTTACCCAAAGAGAAATCAGTAGTCATGAGGATATGACAAAATTTAAAGGGAGGCTATATTTTAAACAATACATAAATCTTCATAATCAAATGTATTATTTAGATGCTTACCTACTGTTAAAGATAGCTGTATCTCCTTGCCTATTGGTGTGGAGACATAAGCTATCTTTAAAAGTACACGATTCATCCCAAATTAATCATCAAAACCTCCATGTACATGCGGCATAAAGAAATGGACTATGACTGAAACCCACAATAGTCATTTACTAAAAGATAGGTTGGAAACGTGTCATACTTCCTTTACTAGATGGTTATGAGAGCAGGCCATAGTATCTCCATGAAAAATTACTATTCCTGTGTAATCTTTTTTCATGAATTACTTGAGAAAAATATTTAGGAAAGATTTACCATCAGATATGAAGAAGACCAAATCATAAAAGGAACTCTCCCATTAATATGGAAAAATGATAGCATATACATGACATGATACAATTAAAGTTACTCTTTTACTAAATCTTGTGGCTGAAATATATAAATGGTGGTGGTAAGTTGATCAATTATGTTCAACTAGACCCTGCAACAAAAATTTTTTAAAAAGTTACCAACCTATTTGGCATTTTGTAACTGAAGCAATATTAAATGATGGAAATATGTTATAACATCCTGGCACTGTAGTAAGTTAGCTTAAAATAAAAAATCAGTGAAAAAACAGGTTTTGACGCATGAAAATTATATTTTAATGATAAAATAAAGTTTGTTCATACTTACCTGGCAGATATATATATAGCTGTAATCTCCGAAGTCCGACAGAATTTCAAAATTCGCGGCACACGCAGTGGCCGGTCAGGTGGTTAGTACACATTCCCGCCACTGGGAGGCGGGTATCAGGAACCATTCCCATTTTCTATTCAGATTTTCTAACACCAATGTCTCCTGAGGGGAGGAGGGTGGGCAATATGAATATATATATCTGCCAGGTAAGTATGAACAAACTTTATTTTATCATTAAAATATCATTTTGTTCATGAGACTTACCTGCCAGATATATATATAGCTGAATACCACCTTTGGAGGGGGGTAGGGACAGCCAAGAATTAGGGAAAAATCAAATTTGTAGGTAATAAATACTTTGGTTCCTTACCTGATAGCATAGCTGACTGCGTGATTACTGTCACCCTAGTCTGCTTCTGCTTTACTAGAGTCCCCATCAAGGTAGTGACCTATATAGCTGGCGAGTTCTAGATGATCTGTCAACGGGGGCGTGACCACAATGTGACTAGACCATAGACCATACAATGAGGACAAACGAGCATTACCAACCACCTAACAAAACCTAACATGTTAGTTTGCAAAGGATTGGGAAGACTGCCTCCATCAGTCGACCCAACAACCATAAAAACACAAAATTAAAAGACACTTCCTAACCAAGATTTAAAGGATAGGATAAGAGCTACCCCGTCCCCAAGGTTGTTGATGCAGCAATGTATGGTCCCAGCGAAAAGCAATTTTCGTATGCTACCTTAACATCTCGCAAATAGTGTGAGGCAAACACCGAATCGCTTCGCCAAAATGTGGCACTGAGAATGTCACTGAGTGCCATATTTTTCTGGAACGCCATGGAGGTAGCAACGGCCCTCACCTCGTGAGCATTAACTCTCAACAACTTGAAGTTGGAGTCGTCACAACTAGAATGTGCCTCCTTAATGACGTCCCTAATGAAGAATGCCAGTGCATTCTTCGACATAGGCTTAATTGGTTGCCTCACAGAACACCATAAATTATCCGAGGGACCATGAATGTCCTGAGTCCTTTTAATGTAGTACTTGAGAGCTCTAACCAGACATAAAACTCTCTCAGGTTCCTGTCCAATAAGGTCTGCAAGACCTTTAATTTCAAAGTGTCTAGGCCAAGGGTTAGAAGGCCTTTCGTTCTTAGCCAAGAATGTAGGGCTTAAAGAGCAGACAGCATCGTGTCCCTTGAAGCCCACATGACGGCTGATAGCCTGAACTTCGCTCACTCTCTTCGCCGTCGCCAGAGCAGTGAGGAAGACCGTCTTTCTAGTAACATCCTTAAGAGAAGCAGAGTGGAGAGGCTCAAAAGGACTGGACATCAAAAACTTGAGCACTACGTCCAAGTTCCAAGTAGGAGGAATTGGCTGAGGAACCTTAGACGTCTCGAAAGACCTCAAAAGATCATGGAGGTCCTTATTGTCAGACAAATCCAGTCCTCTGTGTCTGAAAACAGTAGAAAGCATGCTCCGATAACCCTTGATAGTAGGAACTGCTAACTTGAGTTTTTCTCTTAAAAAAAGGAGAAAATCAGCAATCTGGCTCACAGTGGTCGAGGAAGAGGAAAAACCCTTCTTTCTGCACCAACCCCTGAAGGTTGCCCACTTCGCTTGATATACTATGATAGATGAAGATCTTCTGGCTCTAGCGATGGCCTGTGCCACCTGGCCAGAAAACTCCCTCGCTCTGACCAATTTCTCGATAGTCTGAATGCAGTCAGGTTCAGAGCGGGGAGGTTTTGATGATATCTCGCGAAGTGGGGTTGTCTGAGCAGATCTGCTCTCATAGGTAGGGTTCTCGGGACGTCTACCAGCCAGAAAAGAATCTCCGAGAACCAGTGGTTCGAAGGCCAAAACAGGGTGATGAGTGTCATCCTCGTCCCTTGTGAGGCCGCGAACTTGCGTATCACTTCTCCCAGAATTTTGAGCGGGGAAAGGCATATACATCCATCCCGTCAATCCCAGAGAAGAGCATCTATCGCTACTGCCCCGGTCAGTACAGGGGAGCAGTATAAGCGGGAGCCTCGCTGTTCTTGAGGTCGCAAAGATCCACAAGAGGACGACCCCAAAGATTCCAGAGATCTTGGTAAACCTCCTGATGAAGGGTCCATTCCGTCGGCAGGAGTTGATGGCGCCGACTGAGCAGGTCTGCCCGAACATTTTCGACCCCTGCAACAAATCTTGTGAGAATCGAAATGTTCGAGCATGAGCCCAAAGAAGAATCTCTCTTGCAAGGCCGAACAGGGAACGAGTGTGTTCCGCCCTGTTTCTTGAGGTAAGCCAGCGCCGTGGTGTTGTCGAGTTTACTTGAACTACGATTGGAAACTTGGACCTCGAAGAATGGAGAGCTAAAAGATCGCCGCCAACTCTTTGATGTTGATGTGCCAGGACACCTGTTCCCCTCTCCAGGTTCCTGACACTTCTTCTCCCCTTAGTGTTGCCCCCCAACCTGCTGATGACGCATCGGAAAACAACACTAGGTCGGGGCTCAGAAGTTCAAGGGAGATCCCTTCTCCCAACTTTGCTGGATCGAGCCACCACTTCAGGCACTCTTTTACAGAAGGAAGAATCCTCAATTCCTCTTCCAAGTCTTCCTTGTTTTTCCAGTTCTCCAACAGAAAGAACTGAAGAGGCCTGAGATGCAGTCTTTCCAGGGAAACAAACTTCTCCAGCAAGGAAATGGTCCCCAGCAGACTCATCCATTCCCTTACTGAGCATGTTTCCTTCCCCAAGAAGGCCGAGACTTTCCCGTAGCACTGAAGCTGCCGTTCTTGCGACAGAGACGCTAGAAAAGCCGCTGAATTCATCTGAATCCCCAGATACACAATGGACTGTGAGGGGATCAGCTGCAACTTTTCTACATTGACCAGAAGTCCCAGGGACTTCACGAGTTCCAGTGTTAACTGAAGGCCCTCCAGACACCTTCGCCGACGGCGCTCGAATCAACCAGTCGTCCAAGTAAAGAGAGATCCTGACGCCCGACAGGTGCAACCACATCGCTACGTTCTTCATAAGAAGCGTAAACACCCTCGGGGCTGTGCTGAGTCCAAAGCAAAGAGCCCTGAACTGGTATGTCTTGCCCCCCAAGACAAACTTGAGATACTTCATCAACGTGGATGAATTGGAATGTGGAAATAAGCATCTTGGAGATCCAAAGATACCATCCAATCCCTGGGACGAAGGGCTCCTAGTGTGACTGAGACGTCTCCATCTTGAACTTGTCCTTCAGGACAAAGTTGTTCAGCCTGCTGACGTCCAAGACAGGTCTCCAGCCTCCTAAATGTTTCGGAACTAGGAACAATCTGTTGTAAAATCCCGGGGATTGTGTGTCTAAGACCTGTTCCACTGCTCTCTTCTCGAGCATCTGTTCGAGCAGGTCGAACAGAATTTTCTGCTTGGCAGGATGGTAATTGGGAGACAGATCTCTAGGGGTTGAAGACAATGGAGGAGGAGCCAGAAAAGGAATCAAGTAGCCTCTCTCTACCACTTGGAGGGACCAAGCGTCCGCCCCTCTCTCTCTCCAGGCTTGGGCAAAATGAAGAAGCCTGGCTCCTACCGGTGTCTGGAGGTGAAACGAGTCACTTGCCACCTCTCTTGGAAGTGACTTTGCCTTTAGGGAAACCTCTCCCTCGTGGAGCGGGTCTCGTGTTGCCCCCCAAGGAAGCCCCTCCACGAAAGGGCTGCTTCTTCTTAGCCGACTGGGGTAAAGCAGAGGACGACGATGGGGCCAAAGGACGCTTAGAGGACCTGGAAAGAAGGTCTTGAGTTGCCTTTTCTCGAAGGCTGGCAGCGATATCTTTAACCAAGGTCTGGGGGAAGAGATGGCTTGAGAAAGGAGCGAACTGCAGCTCTCCCTTCTGCGCTGGTGAAACAGACTTCGCCGAGAAAGAACAAAACAATGCTCTCTTTTTCAAAAGAGCCGACGAAAACTGAGACGCAAGTTCTTCTGAGCCATCTCTGACGGCCTTGTCCATGCACAGAAGTACACTGGACAGCTCCCCCAGACTAATGGAACTCGGACTAGTAGCCTTCGTGTGTAAAACACCCAGACACCAGTCCAAGAAGTTAAAGACCTCAACAGTCCTGAAGAGGCCTTTAAGATGGTGGTCCATCTCAGTCAGAGTCCAAGACACCTTAGAAGAGGACAAGTGGGATCTTCTAGAGGCGTCAACAAGACTCGCAAAGTCCCTTTGAGAAGTCGAGGGAACTGTTAAGCCAATATCCTCACCCGTCTCATACCAAATGCCTGCTTTTCGGACAAACGTGAAGGAGGCAAAGCGAAAGAAGTCTTTCCTTGATTTTTTTCTGGCAGACATCAATCCTGGACTTTCTTGAATGCCCTTTTGGTTGATAAAGACTTCTTCATCTTGAGAAAACCAGGAGTTCTTCTCGCTTTAGAAGAAGACAACTGCGAAGGTGGAGAGCGAGGAGCCGAAGGTTGAAAAGTATCAGGAAACAGATCCTTAAGCAAATGAGTCAGAGTCTGATAATCAGAAGAAAAAGAGGACGAAGGATGTTTCTCTTCGTCCGAGAGCTCTGACGAAAGGGGTTCTTCTTCCTCAGCTGGCGGGTCTTGAGTGCGAGGAGGAAGAAGTCCCGACTCGCCGATACGTAAGCGGGACCTCTCACGCTTAGATGATGTCGTGGCTAAATCATGAAGGACGTCAGAAGTCGAAGCGGGTAGTTGAGCGTCATGATGCACTGCAGGAGCGGCGTCAATACAAAGAAGACCGTGAAGCGATCGGGCGAGGCGTGTGAGGCGTCATGGCGTGGCGCGGGCTCCATGGCTGACACGAAGAGCTTCACGGTGTGGCGCGCGGGCGTCATGGCTAAGCGCGCCGAGTCAAGGAGAGGCGCCGTGAAGCGTGAGGCGTGCGCTGCCGCGAACACGTGCTCCTGGCGGCGTGTCGGAGAAACGCCAACTCCTCAAAGCGGGGAAGACGGTAGGAAGCCACTTTTCACTCTCTCTATGTGACAGACGAAGCCCCATGCCATCTAGCAGACAAGGAAGACGAAGCAGGTGATGAAGGTGAAGGTCTGGACTTCTTAACAGGCAGTTTCGAATCCTTGCGACGAGGCCTGACATCTCTACGGTCCATGAGAGCATCCAGCTGTTGTTGCAAACCCAACAAAATCTGACGTGTTGGAGAAGCAACTCTCTCGGGAGAAGGGCTGAACCTGCGAGAAGGAGAGGGGCGAGGAGACGTCTTCTTCCTTCTCACAGGAGTAGAAGCTCCAGCCCTTGCCTTAGCGCGACTGGGGCGTTGAGCAGCGTCATCATCCGTAGAACACCGTAATTTCTTCTGCGGAGGAATATCCCCGAAACTTTCTGGGGAAGAGCACAATTCATTACACCGATTATCCATAGAACATTCAACACCCCTACATTTCATACATAAAGTGTGAGGATCTATCGAAGCCTTCAATAGCCTCACCTTACATTCACCCAAGCTACAGACTCGATAGCTAGAGGAAGACATCTTAATTATAAGAAAAGTCAAAAGCAAAATCAAAAGTGGTCCAGAAAAAGAGTATGCCAAGTCACAGATCCAAGTCGAATACCAAAAAACAACCATAATACTTAAGTGACAACAAATTTCAAGATCCAAATGGCGGGGGAACTGACAACAGGTGTTGACAGTCCGGCGACAGAGAAAATCTGAATAGAAAATGGGAATGGTTCCTGATACCCGCCTCCCAGCAGCGGGAATGTGTACTAACCACCTGACCGGCCACTGCGTGTGCCGCGAATTTTGAAATTCTGTCGGACTTCGGAGATTACAGCTATATATATATCTAGCAGGTAAGTCTCATGAACAAAACCTATTTTTGGTAGTTGCTGTTGAGTCCTCAAGGAGTTACTCTTCCTTGGTCTAACCAGTGCTCCATGGGTGACCAAACTAATGTCAAAGAATTCTCTTATAACTGGTCTTGCAGCCGGGTGTTGTGTCATAGTGATAAACACTGTAACACTTGATGGAGTATATAATGGAATCAAAGATAAGGGGGCACTTCCCCAAATCTTTACAGTGAGGGTGTATACCCAGGTTCTTCCGTTAAAACCTGCTTAGTAAAGGAAGTGATTAATGTGCATGCACAGTAATATAATAATAATAATAATAATAATAATAATAATAATAATAATAATAATAATAATAATAATAATAACATCCTTGGCGCCGACACATACCTAACAGAGACACCGATAACTGAAAATGGGCGATTTTTGGCACCAATAAGTGCCGAAAATCACCGAAAAAGGGCCGATTTCGGTTATCATCACGCCATCAAAATGGAACCCCTGCCAATAAACGGGGACTGCCTGTAATAATAAAAAAGGAAAATACCAATAATAAAAGAAATGTAGAAATATAATAATACAGGCAGTCCCTGGTTAACAGCGGGCTCGGTTATCAGCGATCCGGTTTTATGGTGCTTGTCTAGCGACAAAGGCGGAGTGATAGTGAGGAGTGTTTGTGAGGCATCTCAGAAAGTCATTGTGGACAACAGTGATACGTCTCATGGTCTCTCGGGTATAGTTCTTCCAAAGGGAACACCCATACATACTGTAGCAGTATGAGCGGAAGAGCAGCAGTTTCATGTTTCGGTGACAGAAGGCAAACCTCCTTGCAATCATGTTGACAGTTGCACATAGTTTATGACACCTCTGTTCTATGGCTGTCATATATTTTAGGTTGTCCATGATAATGGGCCCAAATACGGAAATTCATGCACGAGTTCTAGACGATGATTTCTGAGGAAAATTTGTAGTTCTGCAATATGCTTCAACGATCTTGGGAGCAGCGACCTACACTGGATCTTGGTTTCATTGTATAGGATATTAAACTCCTCTGCATACTGGTAGCAAGTGTTGATGAGTCGCTGGAGACCTTGCACTGATGGGGAAATCAGAACCATATCGTAGGCGTAACAGAGGTTGTTTACTGTTGTTTCGTTGATAGTGCATCCGATTTGGAGTGAGTTCAGTTTGGCATTCAGGGCATCTGTGTACTTATCAAACAGGTATGGAATGAGAATGCCCCCTTGCCGGAGCCAGTTTAGGGAGCCGAAGGTGTATGACAGTACGTTACTCCATTTGACACAGATTTGCTGTGTGGAGAACAAACAACATAAAATGCCAATTCGATATAGAGGTGTGCCTTGTTTGTGCAGCTTCGGGAAGAGCTTCAGGTAGTTTACCCTGTCAAATGTTTTTCTCACATCTACAAAACAGGAGAGGTTCAAGATAGGTAATAGTTCAGCAATTCTATCAGGATGTAGATGCAGGTGTCGGTTGAGTGGTGTGCTTTAAAGCTGAACTGGTTGTCAGTAGTGTGTAGAAAGAGGAAAAGTCTCACTAGAAAGAAAAGAATGGACTCAAGTATCTTCGATGTAACTGTAGTAATTGCAATAGGGCGATAATTGCCAGGGTCAGCTGCATCCTTTAGCTTGTTCTTTTATTAATGGTATTAAGTGAGCTAAGAGTAGGGAGTCTGGGAGAAACTGGTGGATTATGAATGTACTGAACAGAGCAGCTAGCAAAATGTAAATTATCAGATGGCAAAATTTGAAAGATCCAACAGGTAGACCATCACAGCCAGGTGATTTATTATTAGGTAGGTTGTTTACAGCATCACTGATGTTACCTGGCGTAATACGATCGGCGAAATGAAACTGAAAGTTATCAGAAAGGAGATTATCTACATCCCTTTGGAAGTCTTGATCGTTTATGAAATTCAGGATAGTACTGAAGTGATCACCCCACATTCTAGAGATAGCCTTGTTACCGACAGCATCTACTACTCTCTGTGATAGCTTTTTAGTTTTAGGATTTAGGGATTGAATGTCTTTCCAAAGACGAGGAAATCGCTAGATTCTAATTTTCTAGACATTGGATCAGCTCTTAGTTGCTTTTCAATCAGTCTGCAGTGCTTAAATACAAGTTTGAACTGCACTCTCGCCTGCCTCATTGGCAGTGCAAAGTGGCCTTCCCTCGGGCTACCATTTTGCCTCCACAGTAAAAACATTTCTTGTGAATGTGTATATAGACCTTTAACCATGTCATTCCATCCAGGTATATTACAAGAGTTGCCTTGATGAGATCTAAAGGTATCCCTGCCAGAGGCAAGCATAGTGGAAATTATATTAGAATAGAATTCTTTCATATCTCTCCTGTGACAGTCAATTCTACATTTTGGATTAATGCACAGTAAGGCGCCTGCCGGTTGAACTATTGACAGCACCCTGGTTTCCGTGGTTTCCCTAAGGGATCTAGATTTTTGTTGGTTTTTAAAATCCCAGTTAACAGCAGGTGGGCTATCAGTTAGGGAGTTCACAGTGGGGAGGGATGGGGTACTGAATGACACCTGTAAGGGGATGTGGTCCTAGCCCATTGCAAGACTGTAGCGAATGTGGCAGGTCACAACAGAATCATGAAGTTGTGGGGACATGATGCACTGGTCCAGCCAGGAGGTTGTAACTGTGTCTGTTCTATTTTGAACATAGGTATAGGAGGAGGGAGGGAGGGAGGAGCATTACATCCCTAATTTGGAGAGCATGATTTTGACAGAAGTGAGTATGTTTGTTATAAAATTGTTTTGTGGGGTGAGAATTAAGGTCCCCAATTATACAAATATGATCAGCAGTAGAATTGTGAATAGTGCTGTGCAACTCAACTAGGATCATGCAGTATTGATCAAAATTATTGTTCTTTTCCCAGGGTATATAAACAATTATTAGGATCTTACAGTCCCCTACTGTCATTTGAAGCCCAAGCAATCTTATCACTCCTATAGGTCATCAAATTTACCATATTGTCAAACGATTCGTGCCACAGGAAAGAAAGGCCCCCTTTCCAGCAACCAGCTACGATGTGATCTGTAACTTGCATCGATGAGGTCGAGAAAGCTCTGAAGTCTTCATGCACTGAATTGCAGATGGCAAGGTCATGAGGCCAGAGGAGTGTTTCTTGTAATGCTATGATGCCTTTGAAATTTCTGCAGAACATGTTTGGGGAGGAATGTTCCGCTTGAGGCCAAAAATTCCAAGAGATTATATCTAATGTATCCATGGCAACTCACAAAGATGGGAAATGAATGAGTTGATCATTTGGGTGGATGGGGAGTTGGCCAGTGGGGTGGGCAGTCACTTGCTGCGAGAGGTCAGCTGGCACTTGTGGTAGAAGGAGAGCCTGCGCCTGAACCCCTGCTTGGGGTGTCAGTAAGTTCCCGGGGGAGGGGGGTTGGTCCCGGATTAGGTTATATCTTGAGGACCGAAATTCTCGCCTTTAAGAGCATCGAGGTGTTGAAATAGGTAGGTAATCCTGTAGGCCACTTTAAGTTTAATTTTGCATGGGAGTTCGTGGGAGATAATAGGGTCGGAGCCTGTGGGAAACTTGACTCTCTCTACTATGGCAACTAGCTCCACCGATGCGCGCAAACTGTGAACCACAATATGACATCTCTTCTCAGGCTTAGGGCGAGCTGATTTACAAATGTTGGGCTTTGGTCCAGCGGGCAATCGAGAGGTTCTTTTCTTTTTTCTACTTGTTTGTGTCTGCCAGCCCCCCAGTCCCCTGAGGACTCAACAGCAACTACCAAAAATAGGTTTTTCCTATGACAAAACCTGTTTTTTGATAGCATAGTCACTTCTTTCATTTTCAAGGAGCTTAACAAAGAAATTGACAGGTGATGAAAAAGGATTAAGCTCTCAATTTTTAATCCCAACACCCCAGATAAAAAAACATTTCTGGTCTGAGGTCAAGCCACAAATATCAAGCCCCATTCTTTATTCCAAATACTCTTCAGATTTTGGTACCAAAGAACAAGAAACTAATGTATACATGAACTCAAGTTTTAGGATGTAGTTCTACAGTGGCTTACCCAAGCGATAGTTAGCATACTCACAATCAATAAGACCCCTGGTTTTTTGCTGTAGCACCTAGGGTTAGGACTAACCATGCCCACTACTGATAAAAGAGTGTAGTCGAATTTGTTCGAGCTCATGGCAATAATGTTTTTTTAAAAATACGGTCTCTGATGACCACCCTGTACATTCCGAGACTTCTTTGAAAGAGACACTTCTGAAGAAGGCCAATGATGTACTTACTTTCCTAATATCATCTGACCTAAGAAAGGAGTGTGGATTTGCCTTTTTAATGAGAGACAGTACAATCATTCTCAGCCCTTGTAGGGAGAGTGGTTAGTTTGTGCTAGGGTGTAGAAAAGGATCCTCTGGAATGTTTGCCGTGACTTCTAAGTCAACCTTAAGTGCTGGAACTGGGCATAATGTCTTGTCTACTAAATTGAGTTTTCTTATTAGAATAGATTTCCTCCTTATCGATCCTCATTCTTGGCCAGGAATGACAGGCCAGGGGACGATAATAATTGCAGGTCAGCTGTTCGCGTAATGTATCATCCCTGTCTAAGAGAGCCCATTTCACTAATAAGAGCTCCTGATGCTAATGCAATCAAGATCACCTTTTGTAGCATGTGAGTTGTGGTTGTATTGGGTCTGCAAACATTGTGGGGTTGATATAAGTCTAAGCACCTTGTTCAGGGACCAAGTAATTGGAAACCTTTCGGGAGCGGTCTTTGTAGAGCAAACGACCACACAAGGGAAGTGACAACTTCTATATTTGAGTTAATCCCGAATCCATAAAGCAAGGGTTCCATTAGTACTGCCTTGGAACAGCAAGGCATTTCTCTTCAAAAAGGTATATAAAAAAATTTGAAAGTGATCCATAGAAATATTAACTGGGCTTTCAGTATGGATATAATCTAACCATATCTTCCATACGGACTGGTATTGCCGGATAGATGATATCCATAATTGTTGCACTAGGTACCTAGCAATGTCGGGCGAGTAATTTTCATGGTAGATAATATTTAAAAAAGCCATACATGAAGGTCTTGGCTCAGAAAGGAGGATGTGTAGACGACTTTCCCTCCTACTGTCTGGGATAGGACAGTCGACAGTAGTGGAACTGATCTCTTCGCCCATTGTTGAAGTACAGTAATAGGAACCAATGCCTGTTTGGCCAATTTGGGCTATTAAATAAGCTGTTCCTTTGAATGTTACCAGTTTGCTCAAAACCTTCAAAATCTGGAACAATGGAGGAAAAGGTATATTGTCCTCCATTTGTTCCAGTCTTGTTGGAAGGCATCTCTTGCTGTTGTTTGACTGTTCAAGTTTGGAGACACATATACTGGGAGTTTGTGATTCTTCTATGTGGCGAACAGATCCATTTCCGGTTGTGGAAGCATGTTGGCTATTGTTTGAAAAGAGTGGTTGTCCACACTGTTGAGGCTGTTGTTTTCCTTGGTAGAGAGTCTGCTACTACACTGAGAGACCCTGTGAGGTGAATTGCAGACAAGTACCACTTCCTTGTTTGCGCCATCCGAAGGATGGCTAGCATATTTCATATTGAGAGGAGGTGAACGTGATCCTGACCTCTTAATGCAAGACACTGCAATCATGTTGTCTAGACCCCACAAAGTGTCTCTCTCTATTGGAGGTTTGAGTTTTTGAGAGATAAAAAGATAGCCATCATCTCCAGGAAACTGATATGACAATTCCTCAGAGTAGCTGACCAACTCCCTGCCACCTGACGATCTTCCCAATGTCCTTCCAACCTGTCAACAAGGCATCTGTGTGTACTGTCACGTACAGACGGAGGATTCAGGGTGACATGTTTTGCCAGAGATTCCTTCTGGGTCCAAGGCTGAAGTATCTCCCAGCTTTTTAAATCTTTTGATGAGGTCGGTCTCGCATCTTTTTTTTTGCATGCAATAGCCAGAATTTGTTCACATTTTTAGTTGCAATCTGAATACTGGATCTATTACTTATGCAAAGTGCAGCAAGCCCATCATATATTCTAGTTGCCATCTGGAAACTCTAGTCTGTGCTGCAAGGAACCTTTTGAAGACTTGCCTTATTCTGTTTTAAGAACGATGGGGAGAGAAAACAGTCCAAGTTATTATAAAACCTTTTGACTGTAGTCTGTTGACCACTGCTCTTAGGTTTTCTCAAACACTCTTTTCTTGTGGTCCCCCAGATCAACCAGTCATCTAGGTAGGCTATTAGTTCTACACTGAAAAAACCACAACCCATCCACTAAGACTTGTGGGTACTCCAGGTACATGGTAGCCCCAGGCTTCCCAAAAGCTCAAAACCCTATACCAAGGCAAAAGACAGAAGAAAAAAAAAAAAAAAAAAAAAAAAAAAAGTGCTTCCTATAAATCCTCCCCTAATACCATGCCAGCCACCGATAACAGCCCCAAGTTGCTGCAATTTTCAAATACTGTTTCAACTTCCTTCAAATAGTGAGATGCGAAGATAGACTTGCACTTCCAGTAGGTTGACTGAAGAATGGAAGTGAGGGACATATTATGACTGAAAGCAAAAGAAGTAGAGACTACTCTGACATCATGAGCTTTCACTTTGAAAGTAAAAAAATGTCCTCCTGAATCCGAGTGTGCCTCAGAAATTAAGTCCCTCAGAAAGAACGACAATGCATTCTTAGACAGAGGACGAGATGGGTTCTTAACTGAACACCAAAGGTTACCGGATGGCCCTCTGATCTCATTCCTGCTCAGGTAGTACCTCAAGGCTTTAACAGGACAAACAACTCTTTTCTTCCTCAGAGCCAAGGATGTCCATTAAATTCTTAATGGTAAAAGAATGCGGCCTGGGCTTGGAATGGTCCTCATTCTTGGCTTAAAAAACCCAGGGTAAAGGAGCAAACTGCAATTCCTCAGGAATATCCCACCCTTTTATCGGTGCCTTGGATCTCATCAATACGCTTAGCAGTAGCCAAAGCCATGGGGAAGAGAGTCTTACAGGTGAGGTTCCTCAGAGAAGTGGAACAAAGGGGTTCAAAGGAGGGACCTGTCAGCCATTTCAACACTACGTCCAGGATCTAAGAGAAGACCCCAGGTCGTCCTTCCTCTGCTTGAACGTATCAAAGGACTTGGTGATGTTGTTAACCCTTTAACGCCGAAGCCCTATTTACAAAAACGTCTCCCATATGCCGCTTTTTGCGTTCGTGAGTTAGCGCTGAATGGAAAAGTTTTTTCAAAAAATCACAGCACGCTTAGTTTTTAAGATTAAGAGTTCATTTTGGCTCATTTTTTGTCATTGCCTGAAGTTTAGTATGCAACCATCAGAAATGAAAAAATATCATTATCATATATAAATATGACACCAAAAAAAAAAAAACTTGTATATAATTGTATACAAATCGCACTGTAAGCAAAACGTTTAAAGCTAATGAGTTAATTTTTTTAGTTGTATTGTACACTAAATTGCGATGATTTTGGTATATAACAAATTTTAAAATGAACAAAGCAACACAGAGAAAATATTATCACAAAATGATGCATGAATTCGTAACGCCGCTTTGACGTAAAAAATATTTTTTCAAAAATTCACCATAAATCAAATATTGTGCTAGAGACTTCCGTTTGTTGAAAAATGAAGCTAATTGATTGAATATTACTAGACTGTAAGTGTTTTAGCTTACAATTGCAGTTTTCGACCATTTCGGTTGAGTTAAAGTTGACCTTAAAGTTGAATTTATTCTATTTATCGTGATTTATATGAAAATATTTCAAAACTGATAAAAGCTACAACCATGAGTTATTTTTTGTTGTATTGTACATGAAATTGCACACATTTTCATATATAAAACTTTATGTAATGACTAATATAAACGGTGCAAATATTATGACAACGAGACGAAAGAATTTCTCAGATTTTTTTTTTTTTTTTTAACGTTAGTTTAACCAGACCACTGAGTTAATATTAACTCTCCTAGGGCTGGCCCGAAGGATTAGACAAGCTATTTAAACCCCTGATAATTTAATTAAACCTAGCGACATATGTTTATCTAAGAACTAATTAAGTTAATTAGGAATATATTATAAATTATTCTATGAATCTTATATTTTATCGTATAAATGATTAAATTTAAGGAATTTTAAAATATTAAAAGTGAGAATTTGTCATTTTCTGACAGTATATCTTTAAAGGAATATCTTCTAAATAAAATGTCTCTTTGGATTCTATATTTTGGACATACCTTTAAAATATGCTTTACTGTTATTTGTATATTACATATTTTGCACATAGGTATAGGGGCATGGGGTTACTCATCAGGTAACCATGTGTCAGTTTAGTGTGACCAATTCTTAGCCGTGTCAACATTACTGAAAACCTGCGGCAATTCTGATAGGATGATGGCCACGGGTCTACAGTTTCTTTTATTTCTCTTAATTTATTGTTAAGACTGCTTTCCCTCCAGTTATTTTGCCATTTCTTCTTAATCACCGCTTTACTGTATCTAGTATAATCTTCTAATGGTAATAATTCTGCTGATATTGGCAGTGTTCTAGCCTCTTTTGCATAGGTGTCAGCTTTTTCATTGCCTTCTAATCCTATGTGAGATGGTATCCAACATAGAGTAACAGATATCTTTTGCATTTTCATTTCATGTAATGTATGTCTAATTTCATTTATAATTTGATTTTTTGGAGTATAAGAGTTTATTGCATTTATTGAACTTAGTGAATCGCTAAAGATGGTTACTTCATTAAACTGGTTTTCATATATAGTTGTTAATGCTGTTTTTATTGCTAGTAATTCAGCAGTGAACACTGATGCTTTGTTATGTAAAGAGGCTTGGCTTTTTATATTGTTTCCGTGAGACAGCGAGTCCAACTCCCATATCATCTTTGGAACCATCAGTATATAAATGATTATTACTGTGTACCTTGATATGTTCCAGAGCATACAGTTTCATAGAAAGTGGGTTATTCAATTTATTAATTGGTATTGTACATAGTTTGTTACATATCTGGGAGCACTTATCATCCATGGAGGCATTATTTTGTTAAAATTGTAAAATCTAATATTATAAAGATCATTGTTAATAAATAATCTATTAGCTCTAATAGGAAGGATGGGGTAATTTTGTATTCCAGAAACAATCTGGTTTTTTAAATAAATCTTTGGTTTTTGCTGGACTATTTATAATTTTTAAACCTCTGCACATCGTTGTTATTTTGAACTTATAAGATAGTGGCATTTCTCCACTTTCTACAATCAAGGATTGGACTGGTGATGATTTGAATGCTCCGGTGGCTAACCAATCCCAAGGTGATGTACTGGATCTAGCATTTTGAGAATAGTCTCACTAGCAGAACTATAAATTGGACTGCCATATTCTAATATTGGTAGAACTGTAGCCTTATAAAGTTTCAATAAAATATCTCTGTCAGCACCCCATGAAGTGTGAGCTAATTTTTTAATACATTTAAAGATTTTAAGGCCTTTGCTCGGCCGAGTTACTCGCCGGACGTAAGGAAAATGTTTTTTTTAAAAATTCACCATAAATCGAAATATTGTGCTAGAGACTTCCAATTTATTGCAAAATGAAGTTAAACGATTGAATATTACTAGAATGTAAGAGTTTTAGCTTACAATTGCGTTTTTTTACCATTTTGGTCGAGTTAAAGTTGACCAAAGGTTGAAATTTTGGCAGTTATCGTGATTTATGTGAAAATATTTCAAAACTGTTAAAAGCTACAACCATGAGCTATTTTCTGTTGTATTCTACATGAAACTGCGCACATTTTCATATATAAAAGTTTATGTAACGACTAATGTAAAACGATGCAAACATTATGACAACATGACGAAAGAATTTCTGAGATATTCGGCCGAGTTACCACGCGCAGAGCGTAAGGAAAAATTTTTTCAGAAATTCACCATAAATCGAAATATTGTGCTAGAGACTTCCAGTTTGTTGCAAAATGAAGGTACATGATTGAATATTACTAGAATGTAAGAGTTTTAGCTTATAATTGCGTTTTTGACCATTTCGGTCGAGTTACAGTTGACCAAGCTTGAAATTTTGGCAGTTATCGTGATTTATATGAAAATATTTCAAAACTGATAAAAGCTACAACCATGAGTTATTTTCTGTTGTATTCTACATGAAATTGCGCACATTTCCATATATAAAACTTTTATGTAACGACTAATATAAAACAGTGCAAACATTACGACAACGTGATTTAAAGAATTTCTGGTGGCGGACGTTAAGGAAAAAGTTTTTTTCAAAAATTCACCATAAATCGAAATATTGTGCTAGAGACTTCCAATTGGTTGCAAAATGAAGGTAAATGATTGAATATTACTAGAATGTAAGAGTTTTAGCTTACAATTGCGTTTTTTGACCATTTTGGTCGAGTCAAAGTTGACCGAAGGTTGAAATTTTGGCAGTTATCTTGGTTTATATGAAAATATTTCCAAACTGATAAAAGCTACAACCATGGGTTGTATTTTTGTTGTATTGTACATGAAATTGCGCACATTTCCATATATAAAACTTTATGTAACGGCTAATATAGAACAGTGCAAAAATTACAACAAAATGACGAAAGAATTTCTGGGTTTTCCGACCTGTGTCACCAGGTGAAATAACCTTTCAGCACTTATTTCTAGGTAAAGCTATTGCTAAATATACCAGAGAAAAGCTAAAAAGCTAAGCCGGAGTTACTACCCCTGGTGCGAGCTCCATGGTATGGAGTCATGTATGAGAAAGGGTGAGATTGTCACAATCACAGGCCTCCGCCCTGTAAACATTCCCAATGTCAAAGTCCCACCGAGTGAGGTGCCGTTACAAACCCCGCTCCACTCGCAGACTGTAAACAAACCGGCGTCACCCATTTCCACTTTTAGCGCGGCGTCCGCTATTGTTGTGTCGTTCTTGTGTGCGCTTGTTTTGATTGTTTAGCAATGGCATCCTCCTTGGATTCTTCACCTAAGTTGAGTACCATCTCTGTATTTTATTTTAGGCGGTTGAGGCTCTTTATTTCCCTCTAATTTAATAATTAGGGGGATTTAATTGCCCGTCTCATCCCCTTCTCCCGACGCCATGTGACCTTCAGTCGGTGCGGGATTAGGTCGGGGCTTCTTCCCCTTCCTTTTTCTTTGTTGTACCCTTTTGCTTATTATTTATATATATATTCAATTGGGTTTTATATTTTTGTTATCCTTCTCTGGGGAAGTTTTAGTCATTGCCGTTTAGGCTACGAGTTTTCCCCCTCGGGCCTATCCGCTATTTATCCCTTATTATACGTGTTATAATTTGGACCTTCACTTCCTCCAGTGCTTGGATACTTTGTTTGAGATGGTACAGTTATGCTTATATAGCTTATTTTAAGACTAGCGCACGGATGTCTTTGATATTTACGGATATTATCCTGTAATTTTTTATCTGGGAGGTCAGCCATTTTCCTCCGCTACCATATCGCGTTGGGCTTGGTCTTCCCTTCTACATATGTTCTTATGATTAGTTAGATCATTATTATTTTGCCTAGGTTAGGTTAACTTTAGGCTAGTGGAGTAGATACTTCCCCTGGGCTTCCTTCCTCAGCCACTGGCTGTGTTAGGCTAGCCTAGGTTGTGGCTTGGCGATCTCTTCCTTGTTAGGAGAGAAGGTTTGTGTGTAGGAAGGTCCATAGTTGGAGCTCCCTTTATGTGGCGTTGGTTAGTGAGTTCGGCTTGCGCTCCTCACTCTCCCTATTTCGGCCTTTCCGTTTAGACTCTACAGTCCTAAATAAGGTTAAGCTGGAATAACAAGGGTTCCTCGTGTAGCCTACCCTCATCCGAGCCACATCTTCGGGTTATTCTCCATCTTCATGTTTATACCCTCTCCTACCACATCCTCCTTCCTCCCCCCCCCACCCTCTCCCACCCTTGGTTCGCTTTCATATTATATGTTAACTTACCAAGGCCCGAGAGTTTTATCCTTTTCCTTTCGCCATAGCCCTATATCCCTTCCTCTGCATTGATTGGTCTGTTCTCTCGTTACGGTTCTGACCTTATCCGGTCACACCCCTCGAGACCACAGTCGGGGACCGGGGGTGCTACCACACCCCTGTTTCCCATACCTTTCTTTGCTTTTGGCCTTGAGTGTTCCCCGTCTTCCTCTCTCTCAGTATCGTTCATACATGTTCGTCCGATCGCAGGGAGAAGTTGGATCTCATGGCGCCCGGGGTGTGCCTACCCACGCCCTGGTCGCTACCCTGGTTCCTTCACTCATGGCCTATACCAACCCCCCCCTCCCCTCCTAGTGTCAGTACGCGTTTTTTCCCAACCGAGAACCGTTCTTAGAACAATATCTCGGGTGGGGAGAATTGTGTTCACGTTGCCAGTTGGTGTTTCCCACCTGACTGTCTTCTCCGTTCTCACACGCTATGACATTTATATTCGTTCTTTCACTTAGAACACCTATAGTCCCAGTATCTACTCTCCATGCTAACTATCTTGGTGTTTTCTCTGCTAGGCGGTCGGATGTCCTTGTCGCCTTCCACTCCGTGGGTATGGTGTTTGGTCGGACGGTGCTCACTACACCTCCTCCGCAGTCACCGTATTGAAGTACAGGACTCCTCCCGCCTCCAAGCGGAAATATCCACCTTATAGTTGACCTTTCCCTAGTCGCAGATATGTTTATTCTTTTTATATATATATATATATATATATATATATATATTATGTATTATGTTATATTTATACACTACCCTTTTGGGACATTCAGTCTCTCCAGATTAACTCCGTCGGTCCCTTTAGGTTTTCTTGCATGTTCCAGTAGGCCCCTTAACCTCCCGGTTTACTCCGGCAAGACCTGTCTGGATATTGTTTTTTATATATATATATATATATTTTATATTTATTATTTAATTATTGTTTTGTAAATTAACTGTCCTTTTGGGACCTTCCCGTCGCTCCCGGATTAACTCCAGTGGTCCTCTAGGTAGTTAATCATGCGTTCCCAGTAGCCCCTTATTTCCGGTTAACTCCAGCGGGACCTACTTGGATAACTATTATACCAAGACACTGCTCCGCAGTCCTATTAGCATACTCATTTTATCGGTCAACTTACAGATGGTGCGTTGTCAGGAGCAGGGGTGCACCGCTGTGCTGAACCAGGCCAGCGGGCATGAAGTGTGCAGGTCCCACTCCGGTTGTGCAGTCCACGTGGGGGACCTGACTGTCTGGCACCCAGATGGTTGTGAGGTGTGCTACGCCCTCTATGAACAGGTTCTAGATGAGTCGGTAAGTTAGTTTTCCACTTCCGATTCACGTTTAACCTCAGTTTTGTCTTTTATGGATAATTGTAACATATTCTCCCTTTAGGAGGCTCAGTCACCTGACTTTCTCCCCCCCTTCCAGATTGACCGCAGCTCTCGGGACTCCGCCTTGTCGACCCTTAAGACCTGGGTCGGCGGCTTCGGGAGGAACGTCGGGCAGGGAAGCCCTACATCCTCCAAGGCGCCTGCAACGTTCTCTTCCCCGCGCCTGGATCTCGGCCGGTTGCGGGACGAGATAGCCGCCCCTTTGATCGCTGGGATCCGGGAGATGACACAGCCCTCCCAAGAAGAAGTCGCTGCATGCGGTGTTGTCACCGAGGATGTTGCGGCCCTTAACCTCAATCTTGAACCTATGAATGTGGACCTGGACTTGCATATAGGTAAGGGGGTAAGTGAGGCAGGTGACCTTCTTTTCAGTTCTCCCTCTTCTACTGCTTCTTCCTTCCGAGGATTTGTGAAATCCTCTTGCCTTATGGACGTGCAAGGTCTACCGTCCCTAAGGTCAAAACTGTAAAGAAAAAGACCTTAAAATCCCAGAAAGTCCACTCGAGGTTCCTCAAGATGTCACGCCCCCTAGCCCCGTGCCGTCTACGAGCAAGGCCTCTACTTCTGGGAAGGGAGCACGAACCAAACATAGTAAGGAGGCTCCTACCCCTCCTTCCTTTGATGCGGAAGCGTTCGCTGAGCTTCTTATGAAGCAGTTTGACAAAAGGGTTGACGACAAGCTGTCGCAACTCTCAAATCAGCTGTCTTCATCTAACGCTTCAGTGCTCTCTTGTCAGAGGAGATTAAGTCGCAGAGGACTCTAATCTCCCGGGTTCATGAGTGGCGGAGCGCCAACAAACCCTTCTCCGTCCCAGACACTTCCAACCTGCCTCCCTTTTGATAAAGGAAACCCCTGGCGCCTGACCCTCTTTTGCCCCCAGCATGAGGGTACCCTCACTATCGAGGGCCTAGGCACTCGCAGAGGTTGGAGGAATTGGAATTCTTCCCTCCCAACCTAAAAATCACCTTATGCAGGTTATGCCAGGCTCACTGAGGAGGCATGGATTGGTCCGATAAGGTCCCTAAGGAAACTGTCATCTTCCTGAGGGACCAGGCCCAGTCAGCCCTACCACGGACCTTTGTCGTCGGAGTGGCAGGCGGAGAATACTAAGCTCACTCCGGCAAAAGGTGCATTCACTATGTTCTCTCTGGGAGAAGCTCTCCCCACTCGTGCACCTCTAAAGTGGCCTCCTCACCAACCAAGCTTGTGTAGAGGGTAAACCAGTTCCTCATCTCCGGAGATAGATCCCACCTCTCTGTCTTGCCCGGAGATTCTCAATATTGGGCAGCAGCTCCGGATACCTTTATGGTTACTCGGCTGGACCCTGACTGCGCCTCTAACCTCTTCAGTGAGCAACTCCTAGAATCCCGGAGTCGCTCCTGAAGGCCGGCGAGTCTAAGGACAGGCTTAGTAGGTCCTTAACTCTCTGACTTTGGCAGAGGCAACGCCAGTCGTATATTGTGAGGATCCACTATTCCAGGTACTGACGAAATCTCTCTTGGGGAGTTTTCAACAGGACCTGTATGACTTCGTTAAGACCCGGTTGAACTGCCGGAAGCACATCTTTTCGGCAGCTTCCATCCGTCATGAGCCCAACAGGCTCATAAAAAGCTCCATCTGGGGAGCTAACCTCTTCCCCCAGGAAGAGGTTGATGCAGTCCTAGCAGAGGCAACTAGGGCCAACCAGAGTCTCCGCTCCCGTTGGGGTTTATCCTCCAAGAGGAAGCAGTCGGAGCCCGCCGGAACTCATCCCAAGCCAGGGAAGAAGTTCAAAAAGTTCAAACGGCTCCCGACTCAGACTGTATTGCAGGCTGTCCAGGTCCCCGTCCCTGGTCATCCCTCAACCTCCCAACCTCAACCTCAACCTCAGTATGTGCTGGTCCAACCAGCCCATCAGCCCTCTCGCTGCCCCTTCTTACGTCTCCTCCCAGCTTATAACGCTTCTTATGAAAGCCAGGGGCATTTCGGTCGATCCAAAATGCAAAGGAACGAGAGCTAGAGGGTACTTCGGTGAGGATCATCCCGCCTCCTCCAGAGGAAGAGGAGGCAGAGGATCCAGAGGAGGCAGGCCCTCTCCCGCACAGTGAGATATCTCAGGTAGGCGGGAGGTTATACCATTTTCGGGACCAGTGGAACTTCAGTCCCTGGGCCCAGAGCATAGTCTCCAAGGGATTGGGGTGGAGTTGGTGCAGAAGTCCTCCCCCCCGTCAGGTTCCATCAATCACCCTCCAAGGCTCTGAAGGACTTTGTGAAAGATCTATTAATAAAGAGGGCAATAAAGAAAGCGAGACATCTGAAATTTCAGGGCAGACTGTTCAGTGTTCCAAAGAAAGGTTCCAGTCAGCGAAGAGTAATTCTAGACTTGTCTCATCTAAATTCCTACATTCAATGCGACAAGTTTCGAATGCTTACAATCTCGCAGGTTCGGACCCTACTTCCCCGTGGAGCCGTAACCACCTCTATAGATCTTTCAGACGCCTATTATCACTTCCCGATTGCGAGAAGGTTCTCTCTTTATCTGGGGTTCAGACTAGGAAACCAAGCATACTCATTCAGGGTCATGCCATTCGGTCTCAATATAGCTCCCAGAATCTTCACCAAACTGGCGGATACGGTAGTTCAACAACTCCGGTCTCAGGGGATCATGCTAGCCGCATACCTAGACGATTGGATCGTTTAGCGCCCAACGCCAACAAATGCCGGAAAGCAACAGCCATAGTAATCAGCTTTCTAGAATCACTGGGCTTCCAGATAAACAGGGAGAAATCCCGCCTAGTGCCGGAGATTCGCCAATGGTTAGGAATCCATGGGACCTGTGTGCACACAGACTATCTCTTCCGCCAGCCAAACGGAGAGAAATAGCGAAAGCAACCAGACAGTTTCTCAAGAACAAGAAAGCTTCCCGTCGCACTCCAAGAAAGAGTCTTAGGTTCTCTTCAGTTTGCTTCAGTAACGGATCTTCTTTTTGAAATCCAAACTGAAAGACATAAACAGGGTATGGCGGAGTCGAGCCAATGTCAGGTTCAGAAACAAAGTATCTCTGATTCCACCGATTTTGAAGAAGAGACTCGGCCTTGGATGACCGTCAAGAGCTTATCGAAGTCAGTGCCCTTCAGTTTCCTCCGCCATCTCTAGTGATTCACACCGGCGCTTCCCTAAGCGGGTGGGAGGATACTCCCAATACAAGAAGGTACAGGGGACTTGGTCTACCATGTTCCGCCAGTTTCATATCAATGTTCTGGAAGCCATGGCAGTCTTTCTAATCCTGAAGAAACTGCGCCCAACAATCGGATTCATATAAGGTTGGTTCTGGACAGCGCAGTAGTAGTACACTGTTTGAACGGGGAGGCTCCAAGTCGAGTCGGATCAACCAGGTTATGATAGCAATATTCTCTCTAGCAAACAAACACCAGTGGCTCTGTCTGCTACCCACCTTGCAGGGGTCCGGAATGTCATTGCAGACTCCTATCCAGGACAACTCCGCTGGAGTCGGAATGGTCCCTGGACAAAACTTCATTCAAGTGGATTTGCAACCAAGTTCCGGTCTCAAAGTAGATCTCTTTGCAACAGAATGCAACCACAAACTACCTTGTTATGTTGCTCCCAACCTGACCCTCTAGCTCACTCCACAGATGCAATGTCCATAGATTGGAACAAGTGGAAAAGGATCTACCTCTTCCCTCCAGTAAACCTGTTACTAAAAAGTCCTTCACAAGCTCAGGACATTCAAGGGTCAAGTAGCCCTAGTAGCTCCAAACTGGCCGAAGAGCAACTGGTTTCCACTTCTTCTAGAGCTGAAGCTTCGTGTTTGCAAATTCCCAACCCAAACTGACGCAAATAGTACAAACTCAGACTGTGTCAGCTTCTCAAGAATTCAGAATGCCCTAGCTTTGTGAATTTCATGAAGTTTGCTGCTCAAAGGGATGCTAATATTGATCCTATTAACACTTTGTTCCTAGAATCAGATAAAAGGAATCCACTCTTAGACAATATGATTCAGCAGTTAAGAAATTAGCACTCTTCTTAAAAGAATCTGAAGCTACTGTAATGACCACTAATTTAGCTATTTCATTTTTAGGTCATTATTTGAGAAAGGTCTGGCCTCAAGTACCGTTACTACAGCAAAATCAGCTTTGAAAAAGATATTTTTACACGGGTTTAAGATTAACTTAACAGACTCTTATTTTTCGTCTATCCCTAAAGCCTGTGCTCGTTTGAGACCAGTAACCCGCCCACATTCGGTTTCCTGGTTCTTAAATGATGTCCTTAAGTTAGCCTCAGAAATAGATAATCATAATTGTTCTTTCACTAACTTATTGAGGAAGACCTTATTTTTGATTAGTTTAGCTTCAGGTGCTAGAATTTCTGAACTGGCTACCTTGTCTAGAGAACCCAATCATCTTGATTTCCTTCCATCAGGTGAAGTGTTGCTAGCTCCTCACCCTAAGTTCCTAGCTAAAAATGAAGATCCTCGAGATAGGTGGTCTCCCTGGAAGATCATCCCCCTCCCACAGGACCTGTCTTTATGCCCAGTCTTTACCCTGAAAGCCTATTTAGACAGGACCTCACACATAACTTCCGGGCCTCTATTTGTAAGGGAAGGGGGAGGAACCATTTCTTTGAAAGCCATTAGGCAACAGATCCTGTATTTCATTAAACATGCAAACCCAGACTCAGTCCCAAAAGTACATGACATTAGAGCAGTGGCCACCTCTACTAACTATTTTCATTATATGAATTTCGAGGATCTGTCAAAATACACGGGGTGGAAGTCTCCCGTAGTTTTTAAACGCCACTACCTGAAATCACTAGAAGCTCTGAAATTCTCTACAGTGGCGGCAGGGAACATAGTTCCCCCCCCAATTTAATTCTTTCTGTACTCAGTCACTCTCCTCCCTCCTACCTGCCTCATTTATTCCCCTAGGTCATCTCCAGGTCAGGCATGCTTCACAGCCTTTCTGCTGACCATGTCATAGTTTTGTCCTGTTTATTGTTTAATTTAAATGTTACATGTATTATCTTGTGGGACACAGTTTCCCCACCTTAGTTTTAAGTGTATGATTAGTACTTAAGTTTGCACCTTTATGTACTCTTTAATCTAGTATGATTTTGTATTCATGTAACCTTAATATTATATTAAAACTAAGTATATTTATAATATCATTATTAAATCTTAATACCAAATCTTGCTACTAGGATAATTAAAAACTCTTGTGGAAATTTAGTTTTATTACTTTCCTCTACAAGTCTCCTTTGTTTCAGGATGGTATTTTGATTTCTCTGTTATTATTTCACCGGTAACACAGGTCGGAAAACCCAGAAAAAGGATTTTGACAAAGGAAAAATCTATTTCTGGGAGAGACCTGTGTCACCCGGTGACCCCCATGATTCCTTCTTCCCCCTTGGTAAAATACCATTCCAGTGTGGGGTGCTAATGTGGAATGGGGGACGCCGTTTGTTTACAGTCCGCGAGTGGTGCGGGGGTTTGTAACGGCACCTCACTCGCTGGGACTTTTGACATTGGGAATGTTTACAGGGCGGAGGCCTGTGATTGTGACAATCTCACCCTTTCTCATACACGACTCCATACCATGGAGCTCGACCGGGGTAGTAACTCCGGCTTGGCTTTTTTAGCTTTTCTCTGGTATATTTAGCAATAGCTTTACCTAGAAATAAGTGCTGAAAGGTTATTTCACCGGGTGACACAGGTCTCTCCCCAGAAATAGATTTTTCCTTTGTCAAAATCCTTTTTATGAAATTTTCGGCTGAGTTACCGCCCATGCGTAAGAAAAAAGTTTTTTTCAAAAATTCACCATAAATCGAAATATTGTGCTAGAGACTTCTAATTTGTTGCAAAATGAAGGTACATGATTGAATATTACTCGACCATTTCGGTGGAGTCAAAGTTGACCGAAGGTTGAAATTTTTTGTAGTCGACGTACGGTACGTCCACTCGGCACCCAACAGACAATTTTAGTCGACGTATGATACGTCCAGTAGGCGTTTAAGGGTTAAGATCCAAGTTTGACAAAAGATCCAGACCTCTATGCTTAAAAACCGAGCTAAGCATAGCTCGATACCCCTTTATGGTGGAGGACGACAAATTCCTAGAGCACCTCAGATAAAGGAGGAAATCTGCAATTTGTGTTATAGATGTCTCAGAAGAAGACTTTGTGTATGAGATACCATCATCATAAAACTGAACACTTGGCCTGGTAGATGTGGCTAGAAGATTGATGCCTGCATCTTGCAATAGCCTCTGCAGCTCCTCTTAACAAGCTTTATGCTCTGGCATGCTTGCGAACAGTCTGAAGCCTGTCAGAGAAAGAGCGGACAACCGTTCGTGATACCTCCTTTGGTGCGGTTGTTTGAGTAAACACGGTTTTGGGGGAAGGAGCTTTGGAAAGTCCACCAACAACCGTAGAAGGTCCGGGAACCACTCTTTCAGGGGCCAGGACGGGGCTATGAGGGTCATAGTTACGTTGCGATGAGATTGAAATTTGTTCAACACCTCCCCGACCATGCTGAAGGGCAGAAAGACGTAAAGATCCAGATTGGACCAATCTTGCAGCATGGCATCTGTTGCCCATGCCAGAGGGCCCAGGGCTGGGGAGCGAAAGAGAGGTAAGCAATGGTTCCTTGAGGTGGCAAACAGGTCTAATGAACCAAACAAAAACTTCTTTCAGTTTTCTTCTGAAGATGGAAAGAGAAACCCACAAGATTCCTGTGTATAACTTGTTTACTGGAAGGAGAAGACAGCAGTGCAGATGATATAGGAGGAGTATACATAATTAACCCTTAAACGCCTGTTGGACGTTTTAAACGTCGTCAAAAATTGTCTGTCGAATGCCGAGTGGACGTTGCAAACGTCGACTGAAAATGCTTTTTTTTAAATATTCATGGAAAAATAATTATAGGCCTAGTTTGCGGAAGATTTCAAATCACGCGCCTTGGCGGATGCTGGGAGTTCACGGATCCAGGTGTTGTGTTGTTTTTGAGCATCACCCAGACGCGCATGCGCGAATTCCCTCCTACTCACACCAGATAGCATCAGTGTCGGACCTTGCGGGAGCGATATTTTGACGCAGACGTGTTTTGCAGAACTTTGGCTGTCAGGACGTGAGATATGCTGCTGCATCTGCCTGTCGTCGAAAAGACGCGTTTGCATTCGATGCTGCAACAACAGGACGTTTGCAGATATGTCACAAAGGTGTCAGGACATTTCGTGAAAGGCGCATACTGCCTGTCGGAAGTGAGCGTGTGAGGCGAGTTTTAGACTGGGATGCTGGAGAAGGACCCAGCAACCAAAGTGAATTTTAACATTCGGTCAACTTTGACTCGACCGAAATGATCGAAAACGCATCCGTAGCCATAATTATTACATTCGAGTAACAATCAATCATTTACCTTCATTTTGCAACAAACGGAAAGTCTCTAGCACAATATTTAGAATTTTGGTGAATTTAAAAAAAAAAAAATTTTCCTCCGCTCCACACGCTACAACTCCGCTGAAAATCCTGTCATTTCTTGCGCCAGCTTGCCGTAATTTTTTCGCCGTTTCATATTATTCATTACATAAAGTGTTATACATCAAAATGTGCGCAAGTTCATGTAGAATACAACAAAAAATATATCATTCCTTTAGCTCTTCACGGTGTTTTAATATTTACATCGAAATCACGATAACTGACAAAATTTTAACATTCGGTCAACTTTGACTCGACCAAAATGATCGAAAAAAACGCATCCGTAAGCCATAATTATTACATTTGAGTAACAATCAATTATTTACCTTCATTTTGCAACAAACGGAAAGTCTCTAGCACAATATTTAGAATTTTGGTGAATTTTTGAAAAAAAAAAAAATTTTCCTTCGCTCACAAGCAACTCCATTCGCTGAAAATCCTGTTTCTCCACAAAATGTGTGCAATTTCATGTAGAATACAACAAAAATATCATTCCTTTAGCTCTTCACAGTTTTTTAACTATTTACGCTGAAAATCCTGTCATTTCTTGACGCCAGCTTATTACATTCGTAACAATCAATCATTTAATTTTTCGTTGTTTCATATTATTCGTTACATAAAAAAAAATGTTATACATAAAATGTCATTTCTTACGCAATTTCATGTAGAATACAACAAAAATATATCATTCCTTTAGTTTCTCTTCACAGTTTTTTTATATTTACATCGAAATAACGATAAATAGAAAAAATCAACCTTCGGGTCAACTTTTAACTCGATCAAAATGGTTCAAAAATGCAATTGTAAGCTAAAAACTTACAGCCTAGTAATATTCAATCAATTTCCTTCATTTTGGCACAACTGGAAAGTCTCTAGCACAATATTTTGATTTTTGGTGAATTTTTGAAAAAATTTATTTTTTACGTCCGCTGCGTTTAATTCATGCATCATTTTGTGATAATATTTTCTCTGTGTTGCTTTAATCGTTTTACAATCTGTTATATACCAAAATCATTGCAATTTAGTGTACAATACAACTAAAAAAATTAACTCATTAGCTTCAACCATTTTCCTTACAGCACGATTTGTATACAATTATATACAAGTTTTTTTTGCTGTCATATATTCCAATATTTATATATGATGATATTTTTTTTTATTTCTGATGGTTGCATACTAAACTTCAGGCAATGAAAAAAAGGAGCCAAAATGAACTCTTAATCTTGAAAACTAAGTGGGCTGTGATTTTTTAAAAAACTTTTTTCCGCTTCAATACGCTACCTCTTGAGACCGCCGGCATATGGGAGACGTTTTTGAAAATAGGGCTTTTTTACAAGTAAAGTTAAAGGGTTAATTGCAACAATTGTGGAGACAAATATATGGGTGAAACAGGTAGGGGAATAAGGACTAGAATCCAAGAACACAGAAGGGCAGTACAGCTCAACTCACAGGGGAGTGCTATAGCTAGGCATTGTTGGGAAAAGGACCATAGGATGGATTTTAAAAACAGCAGGCTTATATACAAAAGCAATAACATCAGTCATAGGAGGGTAGTGGAAGGGGCACTCATCAGAGAGATTAAAGTGATAGAAGGAAACAAAGGATTTACCTCAGAAGATCCCATAAGCCGATCTTTAATATTAAAAGAAGCTAAGATAGACCCTTCTGACCTGGAGGTTAGGTCTCCTGCCCAACAGACCAATGGCGACTACTCACACACCACAAGGGTTAATACCACTGACCATCAGATCAGGATATCAGACCGACAGGAGGAGATTAACAACTCTCAAGAGAATGGAAACCATGACAGCCATCATATAAATGACAGCACAGGGAGAAGTTCCAGAAGATTGCTGGGCCTTGAACCAGCCTGACCACCTTCAGATCTCTTGAAAAAGCGTCACAGTTAGGACCTGAAAGTACTTGAGATTAAAAGTAATATGTAAATATTTACAAGTAAACAAGTTATACACAGGAATCTTGTGGGTTTCTCTAAACAGGTCTAATGTCGGCCAGCCAAATAGTCTCCAAAGGTCCAGACAGACCAGGGGATCCAAGGTCCACTCAGTGAGAAAGACCTGCTTCCGACGGCTCAGCTCATCTGCCAAAACATTTAGTTTCCCCTGAATAGATCGAGAGACCAGAGTCGCTTGATTTTGATCCGCCCACAGGAGAAGATCTCTTGCTGCCTGGCAGAGAGAAAAGGAATGAGTGCTGCCTTGCTTTTGGATGTACTTTAAGGCCATGGTATTGTCTGCATGAACTACCACTGTCTTGTTGCAGACCATTATCAAGAAGAACTGAAGTCCTAAGTGAGCCACTTTCAGCTCTCTGACATTTATATGAAAGTTCTGTTCTTCTGGGGACATGTCCTGGAAACTTCCTGGTTCCCCAAGAGGGCTCCCCACCCTAGGTCTGAGGTGTCTGAGTAGAAGTCTAGGTCGGGGTTAAGAGGATGAAGGGACTTTCCCTCCGGAAGTCTTTCTTTAGACAGCCACCATTGCAGGTCCAATTTGATCTCCGGGTTATGGGAAACACGTAGGTGTCCAGCTGTGTTTTCCTGTCCCAGTTGGCCTTGAGGGAGAATTGCAGAACTCTCATATGAAGTCTGCCTAGCTTCACAAATGATGCCAGTCCCCAGCAGGCTCATCCACTGATGGGCCAAGCAAGACAAGAAGCTAGAAAATTGTGGACCGTCAGAAGGCAGCTGGCAATTCTCTTCGGAGACGGAAAAGCCCGAGAAGTCCAAAAGTTGAGAGTCATCCCCAAATAGAGGATCTCTTGCAAAAGGGTCAACTGGGACTTTTGGAGGTTGATGAGAATGCCCAGTTCCTGAGTGAGGAGAAGAATCTTGTTCAAGTCCTTAGTGGACCTCTCCTTCGCAGGGGGATCGAAGAAGCCAGTCATCCAGATAAAGAATGATGTTTATGCCTATTAAATGGAGCCATTTTGCTAGAGGAGTGAGTGCTCGAGTTAATACCTGAGGTGCCATAGAGGCCGAAGCAAAGAGCCCGAAACTGGAGTACTTTGTCCTGGAAGATGAATTTTAGATACTTCTTGGAGTCCGGATGGATGGGGATATAGAAGTATGCATCCTGCATATCCAAGGTTATCATCCAATCACCATGGTGAATGGATGAAAGGACAGAATGGTTGTCTCCATCTTGAACTTTGTCTTCCAGACAAACAGACTGAGGGCACTTATGTCGAGGACTGGTCTCCAACCCCCGATGTTTTGGGGGACCACAAAAAGACAGTTGTAGAAGCCCTCTGTGTTGATGTCCTTGACCTCTTTTGTGGCCCTCTTTAGAATGAGGGAGGAGACCTCCTCCAAAAGGGCTGAATGTTTCTCTGAGCCTCTTGAGTAGGCCATCAGTGCGATGGGAGAAGTGACTAAAGGGGGGGCTCTTCAAAAATGGGATGGTATAGTCCTCCTTCAGAATCTTGATAATCCACAGTTCTGCTCCTCTGATCGTCCACTTCTCCCATAACTTGAGAAGACTGGCTCCCACTGGCGCACTAAGGACTTCCTTCTCATTTGTTGGGCAAAGACCTAGATGAGCTCTTTTTGATGGATCTGGCCGAGAAGCAGACATTAGAGCGGGTCCTAGGCTCTGACATGGGCTTACTTTCACGAAAGGACTGCTGCTGGAGTGGAGAGGCCCTCTTGGAAGCCAACGCAGACAAATCCTTGGGGCATTTGAAAGACTTCTTCTTCTTCTTTTAACGTGCTTTTTTCCCATTTTTGTATGGGGTAAGCACGATGCCTTCTTTTGAAGGACTTTTTGATTTGGCTTTGGGGTAGACCTGTGGTCTCGATCGGCTGCCCTGCCTGACATCGCTGAGACCCCGGCGTATGTTTCATGTAAAAAAATATCATACCCGACCCAACGCCCTTTCTTCCCAGCAGCGAAGTTATTACTGGTATGGCGAGAGTTCGAGACATGTGAGATGTTCGTTATGTTTTTAGAAGGTGTTGTAGTGGCTTTGTTTTGTGTGTGTATTTAGACTGTAACATCCATTTGCTTTTTAAGCAAACCTATCCGTTGATTACATATATAATCCCGGGATGTCTACACGGATAGCAAAGTGTCTGCCTCTCTGATCAGTTGGCTGAGGATTTGAACCCGTATCACAGACCTCCAAGTCCGGCTGCTGCTGTAACCGACTGAGCCATCGAGGGGGCATTTGAAAGACTGCGACAGTAAATCCTGGGTAGATTTCTCTTGGGGGTCCGAAGCAATTTCCCTCACAATGTCGTGAGGGAAGAGGTGATGAGGATCCAACAGCGAAAACAAAAGGGCTGATTTCTGGGTGTGAGTGACTCCTTCAGTGGTAAAGGAGCACCAAAGTTCTCTCTTCTTTAAAACACCCGAACAGAAAAGAGCAGCAAGCTCACGAGAGCCATCCCTGATGGCCTTGTCTGTGTAGGACAAGACTCCCAGCCAGTCCTAGGCAGTGTCTCCCGCTTAGTCCTTAAAGTCTTCTATCTTCTTGGCCAGTGCTCCAACTGTCCAGTCCACAAAACTAGAAACTTTAAACATCTTGAAGAGGTCCTTAACAAGGTGGCTTAGTTCTGCTGACAAAAACATTATCTTCGCCGAGAAGAACGCAGAACGTCGGGAAAAGTCGACAAGACTGGAGAAGTCCCCTTAGGAGGAGGCAGCAACTCCCAAAGAAGGAGCTTCCATAGTGACATAGGAAAGATATCTCCTAGGACTAAGTGCGAGGGAGGGAAGGCGAAGGACACTTTGTCTTGCTCCCACATAGCTGAAAGCCAATCTTCAATTTCTTTAAGAGCCTTCTTGGAAGACGAAGAAAGCACCTAGTTCTGTCATCTGGATGACTCCCCATCAGAAAGGTCAAGGCAGGGAAGACCAAAGCAGCTGGGGCGAAAAGGTGGGAAAGTTCGCCAGCAGATACTGAAGAAGAGCTGCATAGGCTGAAAGAGGAGCAGGTTCTTGATCAAACTCCTCTTTTCCTGAGGAGACAGGAGACAGGGTTGTATCATAAGAAGTCCTGGAAACAGAGGGAGCTTTCTTCAGTAAGCTCATTATCTCAGCCAACTGTTGTTTAATGGGTGCCAATGACGGCTCGTCTTGTCTTGATCTAAAGGAGGAGACCAACATCTAGAAGCAGGCACTTGGCACTCGTAAGCTGGAGACTGGTACTGAAAAATTGGTGGGAGCTGGTGCCGGGCGCTCAGGAAGTGGTGCCAAGCGCTCTAGAGGAGCCAGGCGCTTGAACAAAGACGATGGGAACCTGAGCGGGTTCACTGGGCACTTAGGGGCCAAGTAAGGGCGCTCAACAGCTGGATGCTTAGGAGAGAAGGCCTCTGGACTGTCCCATGTGGAAAGTGGATGCTGGACCGAGGCAGGGACAGAGGGGTCCACTGCATGACTGTAGGAAGACTGTGGGCTGAGACTAACCTTCTTATAACTCTTAACCTGTTAAGCGTCACCCACGTAATAATACGTTTACTGCAATCTACTCGGTAGTGCCTTCAACGGGATATTACGTTCACGACTTTAACTGTGCTTTTCAAGCTGTCAGCCCCGTAATAATCGTTTACTCGTATGGAAAATGTTGGAACATCATTTGGTAACACTCTTAGAACACGTAAGCTGTAATTGATGACTTATTTCCTGCCTGGCAACTCTTTTTAGTTGGTCGCTTGATGCCTAGATGACTATTTTTTTCCCAGAACACGTTGGGCGTTTTCAGAGACAACATGGCTTCGACGTCTTCCGCAATGAATGCCACATAGAGGAGGCGTATGTCTTCAGGCGAGATAAATCATATCCTAGACGAGGTGTCTGATACTGAAGACATATTTGATGATGACAGCTCTAGTTCTGAATCCTCCAGCGATGAGGATATTGAAGAAACAAACTTTTCTTCCGATAGCGGAAGTGAAGATGACTTCTCATTGCCGAGTGACTGGACTCCGAGAGGGAGAGAGAGAGATCCCTTTACTTTTGTTGCTGATCCCGGCATGAAATTTTCAGTTGAGGATAAAGAGAATCCATCAGAATATTTTGAGAAATACTTTGATGATGAAGTCATTGATTACCTCGTGAAAGAAACAAACAGATTTGCAAATCAGTTTCTGGATGAGAATGTAGAACATTTGTCTCCACAATCACGAGTACATAGATGGTTTGACACTTGTGCAAGCGAAATGAAAGTCTTTATAGGGCTACTTATTTTACAGGGAACTGATTCTAAGTGTGACAATTCAATGTATTTCTCAACACAAGAGAGTGTTTCTTCTCCTTTTTTTCGAAAGGTAATGAGTGGCCGTAGATTTGACTTGTTGCATAAATTCTTACATTTGGTTGACAATAGTACTATAACAGAAGGACCAGGAAGAAAGTTAGCAAAAATAAAGCTATACACTGATCTTATTTTGAAGAAATTTATGAACAATTACATTCCAAGTAGGAACGTTTCTGTTGATGAGTCTTTGTTAGGCTGGAAGGGAAATTTATCATGGGTTCAGTATATACCAGCTAAACCTAAAAGGTTTGGAATAAAGTTTTATGAACTTTGTGAAAGTTCTACTGGTTATATATGGAACTTCTTCATTTATGCAGGTAAGGATACACAATACATGGAAAAATATATGGATCTTCCCGTATCTAATAGAATTGTTTCCTCCCTTATGGACCCTCTTTTGAACAAGGGCTATTGTTTATATACAGATAATTTTTATACATGGAAAAATATATGGATCTTCCCGTATCTAATAGAATTTTTTCCTCCCTTATGGACCCTCTTTTGAACAAGGGCTATTGTTTATATACAGATAATTTTTATACAAGTCCAACATTGGCAGATGCACTTGCGGATGAAGAAACTGACACTGTCGGTACTGTAAGGGTCACTAGAAAGGACATGCCAGCAAAAATAAAAGGAACTAAACTGAAAAAAGGTGAAAAAGTAGCAGAATTCCGAAAAAAATCTATGGTACTGAAATGGAAAGATAAAAACGATGTATGTGTTCTGAGTACAATGCATGATGATTCTATGGTGAAGGTGAAATCTAGGAGAGGAAAAGAAATGTATAAACCGAAAGCAGTTGCAGATTATAATGCAAACATGGGTGGAGTTGATTTGTCTGATAACCTCTTGGTTCATTTTTCGACCGCAAGAAACAGACTGAGGAAATATTACAAGAAAGTATTTCGACATTTGTTAGACATGTCTGTTGTGAATTGCTATGTCACATATAGAGCCCTTGGTGGGAAGGTTGTAAGACGTGAATTTATTTTGAGGATTAGTGAAAGACTGATTATGAAATATGCAGAAGAAAGAACTGTTCCCTTACGCAGACCCCCATGACTTGCAGCAAAACCTTCACGGCTAATTGGCAAGCACTTTCCTGAGTACTGTCCACCTACAGATAAAAAGAAGAGGCCACAAAGGACTTGTGCTCAGTGTCGAAAGAACAACATAAGAAGGGATAGCTCATATTGGTGTAAGGATTGTGAAGTAGGATTGTGTGTAGCCCCTTGCTTTAGAGATTGGCATACAAAAGAATAGTGCATGTATGTATAACACTTTTTGTTCAGTATTTTGTAGTCTTATGAAATAAAATAATAGTAGTATTAATAGTTTTTTTATCCCATCATTTAATAAAATTCCTAATCTTAACTACAGTATGAATTATAAGCATAAAAATCAATATTAACTTTGAAAAACTATCATCAGTGATATGACCACTAAATGCAAGAAAAAGCGTGATGGTACGTTAGCAGCGAGCTCACCCGCGGGGGACGCTTAACAGGTTAACAGGAAGCAGAGAATGGCGACCAACATCATCTGCATCTCTTCAGCAGATAAGACGAATCTAGACAACAACTGGTGAACATCCAACAAGATGCCTTTCCAGTGGCTGTCTGTTGACACCTGGGAATGTGCAACAGGCTCAACTGAGGGAGCGACTACCCATGGGCAAATCCCACCAGCCTCCCTTTGACTTCTGGTATGTCTTCTCCTAGGTTCAGGGGGGCAGGACAGGGATCTTCGTCTAGGAGAATCAGCGGGACAAGTGGCCACCTCCTCCACTTGCACAACACTGTCACTTGTCACTTTTTCCGCATACACTTTGCTCATTAACACTTGCAGTGACGCTCCTAACTCCACCACTGTATTAACTACAAGGTTAATTTTCTTGTCAAACCTAGCTTCAAGATTGGCAATGGTATTAGGGTCGGAAGCAAGGGAGCCAGGCATGGAAGTACATGGATTAATAGGAGGAGGGCTAGTAACAGGAGAAAAAGTGGGAATACGAATACTGTAGAAGGAGCAGGACTGGCTTCTCAACTAGGTTTAGGAGTAGTTTCTAGGCTAAGTGACGTTCATCTCTTGGCTCTAGAGGCTGCTTTCCTCTTCCTATCCCTTTCTAATTTGTCTAGGTGAGATCTAAATACTTTCCCCTTTTTCTCATCCCAGTCATTACATTCAGCACAAGTTTTCTCCCTACTACACTCCTCCCCTAAAATTACTGCAAATTGTATGTGAACCATAGCAAGATTTAGTCAATCTGGTTTTACAACCTTCACTGCAGTAGTGAAAACTAGAGGAACTAGAATCAGACATATGTAAAAAACTAGAATCCTGATCCTAAAGGTTAATAAGCTGATCAGTGCTTGAAGGCTACTCAAAATATGCGATAATAGTTCACCGAAATCCAGTAAATACAACTGAAAACCTTGAAAAAAGCTGCAGCTAACAACCCAATGTTTGGTCAAGAGCCAGTAGAAACAAATTGAGCTTGTCTGCTAAGTTGTTCCCAGTGTTCCCTGATTCCCTGATAGTGAGTGGGGCTAGTCACCTACACAAAACAATTAAAGTGCTACCACGATTTTTAAAAAAAGACTGCCGCATGAGTTAGAGAATATAGCTACGTAATTACTTGGTAAGTTACTTATATGAAACTCCAATGTTCCTACCATTAGTCAAAGACATCCTGAGTGAACAAACCAAAAAAGTCACAATACCATGAAAAGTAGTCAACAGCAACTAACAACTATCCAGCCCTACAACAACAAAAATTCTGATGAAAACTAAAACATTCAAAACAATCCTGATGAACAGGTGAACTAGAGTCATCTTGGTTAGCCAAGCAACCTTCTTTTTGTATTATTAATGCCAATCACATCTGCCAGTGTGAAGATATAGCTATCTTAACATCAGGTAAGATTCATCCCATATAATGCTTATTAGAGGTGAATGCCAAGTGCTTCAGATTTATGAAACAGCATAAATAAATAGCTGAACCAAAATTCTTTTCTAACAAATAACTTTTGAAATCTTAATTTTTCACATACCTGCTTACACCTTTTATAACATGGGACATTCTTTGTTATGAGAAATTGCTTATCTGGAGGTAAATATGGCTTTGTCTTACTGCTGTCACCCGCTGCCCAACGCCAAGTTGGACAGTGATGCACTAAGTGATCGCCAGCTGCCAAAAATTCTTCTGGAGTTAAAACGCCAGTCTCCTTAAATTTGGACTCCTGAAATGCATAAAAATATAAATGCTTAATTTAAGATTTATTTTTTAAATATTTACCTCTCCATTATATGCTTTTACTTCTGTGCTAGTGGGAGTTCAACAGATTGAAACAAAAAAACGAGAACACTTGGTTTTCTATGAATACCCTTCTTCTATCCATCTACTTCCCACACCTCCCCCCCACAAGGGGACTAATAGTTACAAACACCTGTGGCTGGCAGTCTACTTCTGTTCACTTTGAATGTCAGGGAGGTAGGGAGGGCAATTTATACAGTATAATGGAGAGGTAAGTATTTAAAAAATAAATATTAAATTAAGTGTTTACATTTTTTAAAAGAACCTTACCTCTCCATTATACAGCTGATTCCCACATTTGAAACAGGAGATGGAAAAAGTGAAAATCAGCCAACCCTTAAAGGCTATTTAGCAGCAAAATATTTGTACAAAGTGAAAATCAGCCAACCCTTAAAGGCTATTTAGCAACAAAATATTTGTACAAAGTAAATATTTGTTTTAACCACTGAATCAATCCATAAACTATTAAGACGCTTTAGGAGATTTGTCACTCAGGTATGAGATTCTCATCATGAAGATAACCGAGGTCTCTTTGGAGGATGCCTCCTTCAGCAGAAGGAGGGTAGGGTTACTGTGCCAAAACCCTACAGAGCCAATGATGGATAACTAACCAGTAGGCATGTACGAAAAGGCATACAGTACTTCTAATACTCAACAATGAGTATCTCCAAGGTTTCCAAAAACCACAACCAGGTTTAAAAGGTAGTCGACCAAAAAAGACTACCTACTGATTCAGGACATAATATCCCCTGCACAAACCAGAGGAGTTAATGCTCTGCAATAAACGTACTTAATCTCCACACCATAAAGTCAGCCAAAACAAGTACAAGATTACCATGCCACCGAGTGACTTCTGTGTCATATCCAAGGGTAAGTTTTCAAATTTAAAAGTTGTAACCACTGCTCGCATGTTCAGTGGCATAACTTCCATTAAGGGTAAAAATTAGCATGAAAGTTCTTAACCAAAGACCAATGAAAAGGAGATTGCATTTCTACTTTTAGGAAAGTCCGGTTTCCATATCACTCGAGACAAAACCTTTACTGTATATCAGGTTTAACTCTATTAGCACAATTCCAACAATCCTTACAGACAGTACTGGAATCCCAAGGGGTCAAGTTCCTCAAGCCCTAATGACTCCAGGCTGGGTGAAGATACTGCGGTAGGCAAGGGCCTAGCCCAAAACTGTGTACTTAGCTCTAAATAAGGCAGAGATAATTGCCTTGTCTTAGCATAGCCTATCTTAATCTAACTAAGATTGTGGCTCTCTAACTCTTTAGTTGTGTCTAAGGTTACTGTGAAGTTTCCATACAAACTTTTACACAAGGAACTAGTTCTAAACGGTTCAAAGGTCGACAAAATAATGAACTGAAGAATCGCATACAGGTTCCAAGGTAAATTGCATAACCGAGACCTGAGAAACTTCACTTTAACACCTTGAAAAACAACTAGATTGTCCTCAGACAAGCCTATAGCAAAAGCCAACATGGCCCTTTAGCCTTAAAAGCTGCTACCAAGAAGTTTCCTCATGCTTGAGAAACAACAGAGACCTAACCATGTTGTTTATAGAGGTATCGGTGCTGGAAAAAAACTCTTAATGTGGGACCATGACTTTACAACCTGACCACTGATGTTGGAAGAATTGATTAGCAGATTCTCTCCCAGTACCAATAATGGCATTACTGCGAGATCCCATCCTGAGTTCACCAGAAACATGGACCATACCAGGCAGTCATCTGTAGCTTGAGGGATTTTGATAAAAACTTTTCATCTCTCAGTTGCTTGTGTCCGCCACTGAAAGAAACTGGAAACCCAGCCTTCCCCGGTCACCTGGGGTAATAAACAACAAGAGGCAACTTACCAAGTTGCCCTAATACACTGATGACTTCCTGAAACATAGCAAGAGTAGGAAAGGTATTACAGTCTAGATCTACCCAGGGAGCAGCTTGGTGTACCTGCCCAAGCTAGATGACCTTGTACAGTGCATCCTCAACTTATGGCGCCACCAACTTGCAGCAATTCAATCCTACTGTGCTTTTTCAGTGCCGTTAACGGCGTTTTACAGCGTCCGTAACTCGATGCAACATCAAGTTACGGCGCCGTAAGCACCATTGATAGTGCTGACAGCAAGAATAGGCATCAAGTTAACAGCACTTACAATGATGTAACTTGATGCAACATCAAGTTAAGGCACTGAAAGTGGCGATAATGGAAAAAATTGACTTACGGTGGAAATCAACTTACTGAGCAGCACTGGAACGGATCTCCCACCGTGAGTTGAGGATGCACTGTACTGGTAAACCAAAATTTGGTAAAAAGACAACTTCCTTTGGTCTCAAACAAGTCCATAACAGGGGATGCTGACAACCCACTGTCTACAGCCAGCCTTTGGAAGTTGAGTACCTTCCATTACTAATACTGTACTTATCTCAGTGACTGAGTACAGTACATCCACTAAAATTTTCATAATGAATAATTACCTCCAGCAAAGGTAATAACTCAGGATGAGATTGTGTGTGTTAATTTGACCAACTAACAGAAAAGAGGGGCAGAACATTTAGACATAGTAGTGTTTGCTCCTCTTTAAACATAAAATGAGTAATATCATCTCTAAGAGACTCATTCTATTTGAATACCCTCTAAGTGCCTCAAACTCATATCTTTAAATAAGGTTGTCTGCATTTAACAACCCTGAGAGGGAAAAACCTCAAAATAGATACTTTTTTTTCAACCTAGGTCAGGGACAAAAGACTAGTATCTTCAATGCAAAAGTGAGCATTGCACAACACTTATAATTCTCTTACCATATCACAGGTCCTAGGACTACCAAGATAGGGTTCATTTGCTTTAAGAGGCTTTTACAAAAGCCTCATACAGCTTTAGAGGCAAAAACTAAATCCATCAAGGTTCCCAAAAAGAGTTACAGTGTACCAGGCACCTTAATTACACCCAACCTAAGATCTTCTGTGGTCCAGGTTGTAAGCATTGTCTAGTATAGCAGTACCTATATCATAGAAGACAAAGACCTAAAAACTCTAACAGCTGGAACTGACAGCAGTTAGAGTAACTAGGAAACTAAGAACTTAATGAAGTTGCCTATAGAGGTGCATGCTCAGGAAATACCTCCAGCCCAACTCCAGATGAGAGAAACTAACCCTTAGGAAAGATCCTCAGTTCACACCAGATGAACCTCACTCTAGCACAAGATGGTTATGGTGTCCATGTGAACGTCTGAATCAGGAGGAAACTTGGAAAACTTTAGCAAGTGGAAGTTTTAGAACTTTCTCAAGTATGAGCTCTGGGGGAAAATACTAAAGATGCAACAGAACCCAAGATCATTCCTCCTAGGGCACCAAGGAACCACTAGGAACATCCTATATTCCTTGGATTCTTTAAAATTAATAAGTATCTCTCCTTCAATCATAAAAAGATAGATGTAAGGTTTCACAACCAACTACTACTGCTGAAAACACCTGCCAAGTCAGTCAGTGGGCCTGTAACTTTCTGCTCCAAATGACTAACATGTCTACATACAGATTTATTAGTTCTTAAAGAACTGACATAGTCAGAAATTCAGAGCCATTCTGTATGCAGAATACTACTCTTTTTAGCTGGTCCCTTAGCACACAGATCCTATCCAGAACAACCTAAGGAAATGCCACTATCTTCCCAGCTTCTGTTCAAAGAAGTGTCTTTCCTATTCTGAGTAAAAAGGAATAAAAATATTTTATTGTCTTAAGTAAATATATATATATATATATATATATATATATATATATATATATATATATATATATATATATATATATATATATATATATATATATATATATATATATTATATATATATATATATATATATATATATATATATATATATATATATATATATATATATATACTGTATATATATATTGTGTGTGTAAATATAAACCTACACATTATGTATATATACTGTACCTATTACTGTATATACAGGCAGTCCTCGGTTATTGGCGGGAGCTCCATTCTGGGGGTGTGATGATAACCGAAAATCGCCACTAACCGAAAATCGGCAATTTCCAGCATTTTTTTGGCGATTTTCAAGCTTATCGGCACCGAAAAGTGCCGATTTTTTTTGTTATTGGCGCCTCTGTTAAGTATGTATTGGTGCCAATACCCAATTATCGGCACCGATAAGCGGAAATTGCTGATTTTCGGCACCGAAAATTGCCGATTTTCATCACTAGACAAGCCCCATAAAACCGGATCGCCATTAACCGAGCACGCCGTAAACCGGGACTGCCTGTATATATATATATAAATATAAATATATATATATATATATATATATATATATATATATATATATATATATATATATATATATATATATATATATATATATATATATATATATATATATATATAGAAGAATCGTAGGGGAAACAGACCCGACAAACATCTCAGGTTGAAGAGGTAAAGGCATGCATGTCTCTTAGAAGAACAAGTTTATTCTGCCAACATTTCACATCACATGATGCATCCTCAAGGTTGGAAATTACAGACAATAAATACTTAAAATGTCACTTCCACAATGGGAAAAGCTTCTTTAAAAATTTTTAAAATTTTTAAACATTTACAACTACAAAAAAATTAAAACAAGAACTTGAAAGGAACACCTACCAAGGCAAGAGCT
>NC_089762.1:15142742-15160242 GCF_040412425.1 Macrobrachium rosenbergii | reverse complement strand
ACTTAAGTCTTACTGGTATTATCCTCAATACAATAGTTGTTTCTACAACCTAACAGGATCTCTCCATTAACAATCAATTATGATTCATATATTGTGGTTATCCAATCACAACTTTTCCCTCAGCAAAACATATCATGAGGGCAATAAAACTGGAATAATGTCTACTAAGGCAACTTTTACCTTACAGGATCAGCCGAACAAATATTAAAAAATAAAAGAACAAACAAACAGAAACACTGAGTGCATCCGCTGAACTCCTATTGAAACCAGTGACAGAGGTAGACTGCCGGCTAAGGGTGTTTGTACCTATTATTACCCTGGTGGGGGATGGGGGCAGTAGATGGATAGAAGAAGGATAGTCATAGAAAACCGAGTGTTCTCGTTTTTTTTTTTCAATCTGTCGAACTCCCGCTGGTGCAGAAGTAAAAGCTATATAATGGAGGGGTAAGGTTCATTTCAAAAAAATCAAGTTATACCATGATGAAACAATGACACCAATGCAAAAATCATGGAGCTTACTCCTGTTTATATTTCTTCAGTACAAACCACTTGCTTTTGTTATGCTCAGAAAATGACATTTTTATAATAAAATAAAGTTTTATATATATAGTAAACGCCCCGTATTCGCATTCTCACGATTCGTGGACTCACGTATTCACAGATTTCTCTGTGGAATGACTACCCATTATTCGCAGAAAATTCGCCCATTTGCGGTATTTTTCAATGAGAATTAAAATACTCAGGTATAAGCATTTTTAGAGGGTTTTTCTTGTGTTTAAACTATCAAAATAGGCAGTTCTAAGTGTTTTTAGAGGGGTTTTAAGTATTTGCGGATTTTAGTTATTTGCAGGGGGTGTGGTATGCATCCCCCGCGAATACGGGGTGTTTACTGTACTTACCAAGTAATTACTTAGCTATAGATTTCACTAGTGCAGCAAACCCTAGATTCAAAATATCACACCAGCGCTCTCATTGCATCATAGGTGACAAGGCCCGCTCCACCACATGGGTTGGTTGGTAACGACACTTGTCAGAGGTGTCATTATGATTTGCCGAAATGTCCAAAAGAGGGGAGGGAGGGAGGGCTCCGATTCAGTAATTACCAATTACTTACCCAAATCCCACACTGAAAAGGGAGGTGGGATGAATAGACATATTCTACTACAAAACATTAAGCATAATGACTTCGAAATAAAAAGGACGGCCAGAATTGAGAACAATGCTTGTCATTACCACACTTGGTCAGAGAGCTACTGCAGTTGAATACTGCCTCTGGTTGGTGCTCATCTTAACCTATAGTGGCACAACGGTTGAGCCTGGGCATCAGTGGAAGTCTTGCAGCGGAGCATATGCCTGATCACTCACAAGACGTATAACAAATGAATGCCCTTGCCCTGGGCGCAGTACCAATAATTCTAACGATCAGATGACACTTGTCACCTATACTGATCACAAGTCATAAGACTGGTGGGCACTCCAGGTACCATGTAACCCCAGGCTCCCCAACACTCAACACCCTATGTCAGGATGAAGAGACAAAAGAGAAAAAATCTCTCTTATGCTTCCTTTCCTAATACCATGCCAACCACTGATAATGGCCCTAGGGTACTGCAATTTTCAAACACTGTTTCAACTTCATTTAGAATATCCACTCATACCTCCAAGAGGTAGATCGAACAACGGTCGAGAGCGACTGCTTGGACTTCAGGCAAAATGTCTCTCTGGATCCAAGAATGCACCTCAGAGAACAGGTCTCCTAAGAAGAATGATAGGACATTCTTCGGAAGGGTGCGAGAAAAATTCTTGACAGAACACCCATGGTAGTTAGAAGGTCCTCTGAATTTTCACGGTACCTTGCAGAATATACCTTAAGATTCTGGCTGGGCAAAGAGCCCTTTGCTCATCCTCCAGGCCCCAAATTCTATTAAACTTTTAAAAATGGAAGGAGGGGGGCCAGGTCTTGGATGGATCTTCGTTCTTGGCTAGGAAAGACCCAAAGTGAAAGAACAGACTGCAACCCTTTTGTGAAGTCTACGCTTCTGCCAAAAACTTACAATTGCTAACTAGTTTGGCAGACGTGAAAGCTACAAGGAAGAATGTCTTTCAAATGAGGATCTTGAGGAAATAATAACAGATCTGTGTCCCTTTTATCACATCTAAACTCTATGAAACCAGATCAGACTTCTTTGTTTTGAACTGTCAAATGGTTTGATAAGGTCATAAAGTTCCTGGCTGGACATAGGTACCTACTTTTGTGCTTAAAAACCGAGATAAACTTCGCTTGGTATCCTTTAATGGAGGAAGCGGAGAGACTTCTAGAGGTCCTCAACTAGGGGAGGAAGTCTGGTATTTAAGTTAAAGACGTCTTGGAACACAAGACATCATGTCATAGTCACCATCAGTGAAAACAGTACAGTTAATTTGTCGCAGCACAGGAAGAACCGGGAACCCCTCCTTCACTGACCGGACAGAGCTATGTGGGTCATCAGGACGTTGGGGTGTGACAAGAACTTATTTAGGACTTCCCTCAACACGTTGAAGGGCAGGAAGGCATACAGATCCAAGCTCTACCAATCTTGGAGTCTGACATCTGTCGCCCTGAGAGGGAGCGACCTGGGAAAGTCTATCATCCATTCCAGTACCTCTGTGAACCAGTCCCGGGATGGCCAAAAGGGAGCGATCAGGGTGAGCTTGGTGCCCTTTGAAGAAACGAACTTTCTTATTACCTCCCTAGAATCTTGAACGGGGAAAAGCATAGCCGTCTAGACCGTCCCAATCTAGGAGAAGGCCGTCTGTTGCTACTGCTCTGGGGTCCGAGATTGGGAGCAGTAGTTCTCAACCTCTTGTTCAATGGGTGGCGAAGAGGTCGATATGAGGTCTCCCCACAGGAACCACAGCCTTTCTGAAACCTCTTGATGAAGAGACCATTCCGTGGGAAGAACCTGGTCTTTCCTGCTGAGCAGATCTGCTCTCACATTCCTTTCTCCCTGAACAAATCTGGTGAGGAGAACGATGTTTCTCTCCCCCGCCCATAACAGAAGGCTCCTTGCTGCAATGTACAGGGAGAAGGAGTGAGTCCCTCCTTGCTTCCTGATATAAGCCAGGGCTGTGGTGTTGTCTGAATTGACAAGAACTACTGATCCCTTGACCAGAAGTTCGAATCAGGCAAGAGCTAGATGAATGGCTACTAGCTCCTTCATGTTGATGTGCCAGGACCTCTGATCCGGGTCCCAGGTGCCTGACACTTCTTCCGAGCCTAGTGTCGCTCCCCAACCCGACTCCGACGCGTCTGAGAACAACACTAGGCGAGGGTTGGCGGTTGCAGAGGAATTCCTAGACCCAGCTTCTGTGGGTCTAACCACCAACGGAGATGTTCCTTTACTTGACATGAGATCTGAAAGGAGTCCGACAACTCTTGGGACTTCCGATCCCAAGATTCTTTCAGGAAGAACTGTAGAGGTCTGAGGTGAAGCCTTCCTAGAGAAAAGAACTGTTCCAGCGAGGAAATGGTCCCCAGCAGACTCATCCATTCCCTCGCTTGAACATCTGTCTTTCTCTAGAAAGTCTGTCACCTTTTGAAGGCAGCGTTCCCTTCTTTCCAGGGAGAAACGCTCGAAAACCCAAGAATCCATCCGAATCCCCAGGTAGACAATTTCCTGCTGAGGAATCATCTGAGACTTCTCGAGGTTCACAAGAAGTCCTAGAGACTGGACCAGGTTTAAAAGTCGAGAAAGGTCCTCCAGACAACGGTTCTTCGAATTGGACCGAGATTAGCCAGTCGTCGAGATACAGGAAATCCTCACCCCCTCCAAATGCAACCAGTGAGCTACATTCCTGAGAATGGTCGTGAACACTTGGGGAGCTGTGGAAAGTCCGAAGCACAGAGCCCTGAACTGAAAAGTTCTGCCGCCTACCATGAACATTAGGAACTTCCTGGAGGAGGGATGGATGGGAACGTGGAAGTAAGCATCCTGAAGGTCCAGGGACACCATCCAATCTCCTTGACGAAGAGACGACAGAACTGAAGACGTCGTCTCCATAGAGAACTTCTTCTTGATGACAACGAGTTCAGGGGGCTCACGTCCAAGACCGGTCTCCACCCTCCCGAAGATTTTGGCACAAGAAAAAAGCGGTTGTAAAAATCCGGGAGTGAAGATCTTGCACCGGTTCTATGGCAGCCTTTTCTAGCATTTGTTCGACGGCCAGCAGAAGGGCTTGCCTCCGCACAGGATCCTTGTATCTGCCGATAACTCCTCAGAGTTGTTGCCAAGGGAGGTTTCCCTGAAGGAATGAGGTACCCCTTCCTCAAGACAGAGAGGGGACCATTAATCCGCCCCCTTCTGTGCCCAGGCTTGGCGAACTTTAGAAGTCTGGCACCTACTGGAGTCTGGAGGACTTGCTTCTCACTTGGACTTCCTGGAAGGGAGTCCTGAAGGTCTAGATCTTCTTTCAGGCCTACGCCTCCTGATAGACCTGGATCCTTGAAAGGGCTCCTGAAAGGGGTCTTCTCCTTCTTAGCAAGTGGAGCAGTAGGTCTCATCCTCTTGACGACTGAGCCAGCAGATCCTGAGAAGCTTTCTCAGACAAAGAACGAGAGACCTCCTTCACAGTCTCTTGCGGGGAAAAGATGGCTAGACAAAGGAGCACAAGAGGAAGACCTCTGGATAGGAGAGACCCGATTTGGAGAGGAAAGCACTGAATACTGACCTCTTCTTAAGCAGGCCAGTGCCGAACAGGAAGCGATCTCCATAGAGCCGTCCTTAACAGCCTTGTCCAAGCAAGACAACACACTGCTGAGGTCCTCCATACTGACTGAGTCCTCTTCAAGACTCCTCTTAGCTAAGGCCCCTAGAGACCAGTCCATGAAGTTAAAAACTTCCAGCACGCAGAAAAGGCCCTTGAGGAAATGATCCAATTCACAAAGTCCCCAAGAAGCCTTGGCCAAATTAAGGGAGAGTCTTCTGGAAGAATCCACAAGCGAAGAAGTCTGAGCCAGCTGAAGAGGGGAGAGCTAACCCCATCGGTTCCTTAGTCTCGTACCACATTCCCGCTCTTCCCGAAAGCCTAGAGGGGAGGCAAGGAGAAGACAGTCTTGCCGGCATCCTTCTTGAAGAGAGCCACTCTCCGAAGCCTTTAAGCGCTTTCTTCAGGGAGATCGTAGGACGCATCTTAACTAAAGAGGAAGATTTCAAGGCCTTGGTGCTCGAGAGCATGGAACCAGGAGAAGGAGGAGAAGCAGGCTTGAGGGAATCTCCATACTCCTGAACCAGTAAAGCTGTCAACCTCTTGTAATCAGAAATGGTGATATCCTTAGGGGATTCGTCCTCCGATAACGCCTCCAGGCCAGAAGGAGGAGGAGAACGTCTGGAAGTAGAAGGGCACTTGCCAGAAGAAGAGCCTAGAAGGAGAGGAGCCTTTGTCCACTGGAGAACAACGATCCGGAGAGAAGCGCCTGCAAGATGACTGGCGCCTGACAGGAGAAGAGGCTCGAATCGGAAGAGGAGCCCTTGCTGGGAGAGGGGCGCCTAACAGGCGAGAGGGAGGCTGGAGAGGAACTTCGAGGCGAAGAACGAGACTGATGAGCAGGCGTTTGACTGTGGAGAAAGCCTCTCCAACAGGAGAAGACCGATGACGACGAGGGCGCGGCGCCTGGGTGGAGAGGCGCTATCCGCCCGACGAAGAGCGCCGAGGAGAGAAGCGCCTGCAGGAGAGGAGCGCCTACCAGGAGAGGAGCGCCTAACAGGAGAGGAGCGCCTGAAGGAGGGAGCGCCTACCAGGAGAGGAGCGCCTGCAAGGAGAGGAGTGCCTACCAGGAGAGGGAGAGCCTGGAAGGAGGAGCGCCTGCTGCTGGAGGGGCGCAACAGGAGAAGAACGCTTCACAGAAGACGACTTGCTGGGAGAAGAGTGTCTCTTGGAGGACTTGATCGGAAGAGAGGCATCCTTCCGGCGAGAGGAGCTCTTTGATAAAGAGCCAGCAAGAGCAGCTGAGCTGAGCCTGGAGGCCTACCAGGATCTGCTTGGTGGACTCCTGACCACCAGAAGAAGAGGAGGGAGATCTTGAGTTCTCTTCTTTGCAACAGGAGAACCTTCAGGGGAAACGCTCAGGGCTAGAATCCAATCGTCTCCTCTAAGAGCCTTCCAGGTCCTCTTCAAAGGCGAGACTCTCAGCCGAACTCCAACCACGCTTAGGAGAAGAAGAAGCAGAAGGCGAAACACTTCTTCAAGATCCCTTTTCTACGGCGATCTAAGGCAGCCTGGGACGCCAGCGTCAACAGGAGCTGCCGAAGGGCGCTGACTGTTGGGAGCGCTCTTCATCCCCCTTGCGGCTGTCGACATTCCTCCTCCACTGGGTCTGGGAGTTTGGAAGAGGTCTGAGCCTAGGAGCGAATGCGGAGCCGGTCAGACGCCCCCTCCACTACACTGGGGACACTACACACATCACTATCACTTCTCACTTTCTTTTCCTCCAAAGCACGCATCTGCAACTGCATCTTGGATCGTAGCATTCATTGCAGCCATCTCCGGACCTAATCCACAGGTTCGGCGAAGGGTGAAGGAGCTGAAACAACTGGAGTGACAGGCGAATCTGGAAGAGTGTTAGGTTCTAAATCTACCTCCTTAGAAAGAGACCTACTTGAGCTTCTAGAAGAAGCCTTCCTAACTCTATCCTTCTCCAACTTGCGTGCATATAAGAGTTCAACGCCTTCCATTCCAGATCAGTGAGATTCTCACATTCAACACACGTGTTCTCAATAGAGCAATCATTCCCCTACACCTCGAACACACAGTATGAGGATCTACCAAGCTTTCGGTAGTCTCACCTTACAATCAGACCTAACACACACACACGAAACACAGGTGCAACACTCTGATCAGACATTCTTACAGAAAATACCAAAGCCAAATCAAAACAGTCCACAAAAGCGTATGCCGGCCAAAGATCAATACGTCACCAAAGGTCAGTCCAAAATAATCCTCAGCAAGCGAAAAATGAAAGTCTAAGCAGAAGGAACCAACAACAGATGTTGCCGGAACCAGCGACAGAGAAAATCTGATATGAAAAACAGAATGGTTCCTATTCCCGCCACCCAGCAGCGGGTATGGTAGATCACCTGACCTACCTGTCGCGTGTGCCGCGAAATTTGAATTTCTGTCGGGAACGTCGGAGACTATAGCTAAGTATATATCTGACGGGTAAGTTGCATGTACAAAATTATTATTTTACTCATACATTAATATAAAACGGGTATGCAATGGTAAACTAACTACTTTATGTTAAGGTAAAATCCCTCAAAATCACAAAACAGCTATTTCCCGCCAATTCATTTGTTTACTCTCTCTCTCTCTCTCTCTCTGTGTGCAAGCTCACATTGAAGGTCCTAGATGATCAAGGGGCATTCTGAGTGTCAGCACAACCATGTATATAGGCTACAAGTTGCCACAATACCTGTGGGTATGGTAAAGCAGGGATGTGTCACAAATGAACACTCTGTCTACAAGAGTACAACTGGGGGAACGTGCGTGCAGGACAAGAACTTAACATCAGCTCCTCTCTATGTACTTCCAAAAAATCATGGGCAAGAAAAGAGTCTGGGGCAATCCTCAAATCTTGAAAGATGAGGGAAGACAAGAGTCACAAGCATCCCCAGAGCACTCAAGTGCCATTCGTGCCTACTGTGAACTTCTATTTTGCCATTAAACTTCAGAGAAGGAAACATTCATGCAAAGTCTGATGAGGAATCTTGTGAGAGGTCTAATTCTTTCTACAGGAGAAAAAAGGGACAGCAAACAAGGAGGAAGAGGATAAAAGTTGCTTGCATTTCTTATCTTACTCCCTAATAACTACAGCAGAGGACAAGGTTATGGCAGCCACTTGATAATTAGGAGTAACACCTGTGTTTGATAGCCCAGGGGTATCTCTCACAGGCAAAATCACGGTGACAGGAAGCTCAATGGTATTGTGCTTGATAAGAGGAACAGCGAACAGGCCCTTTAGTTGAAGCTAACTGGTCCAGAAGGGTCAGGGATACCTAGAGAAATCCATATACTTAGCAGTTACTCTAACAAATCTGCACCAGCTGAAACAGCTGGTGAAGCAGGAATAGAGGAGAATGCATTACAAGTATCTGCCAAAGTCTCAACTATGGAAAGCTAAGTGCATAAGCACACATCATCACTGTCAAATAGCATGTGTACCCCTCTTGGACAAAGCAGGAGGGGCACGGAGAGAGGCATGAAGAAACCAAAGCAGTTTTGCTGTGTCAAAGGTAAAGTATTCCCTCAACCATTCCACCCCCACAAAAGACACAGGCAAACTTCTTTTAGCCTTCTTGTGTGTCTCGCCAAACCTCTTCCACTGTGAAGAGCACCAGTCAGCACACTCCTTGCAGGGAAAGTCTAAATGCAAAATGAACAAAATTGATGAGGATTACAAAGGAGGATATACAACAGCCACATTCAGGTGACATACCCACCACATACTGCACATCTATGGTGCTCACTCCATTTTTTTGGAAACATCCATCTCACAATCATATCACAGTCCGGATTCACCTACAATACTTGTAGCTTTGACAATGTAGACTGAGAAAAAGTGCAGCTGATGTCTACTGTTGACCACAGTCAGAAGAAAATTGCTGGCATATGGCAGATGAATGGAGTAACCCCCCAACTTACTCAGCCTGCCTCCAATTAATCACTTGTTATTATGCTTCAGCTACCATTTCCCGCTTGTGATGAGGACTACTACATAAGAGACACTTTGTAATTTTGTAAGAACAAAGAAGCCTCTACATACTGAGGTGTATAAGATGTAACAGTTTGTTTTGCGTGTGAAATATAAAAAATAGAAATCAAAACAGTTCAAATGAGTTGTGAGCAGTTTAGAGCAACTACTGAATAGGATAAAGTAGCAAATACATGGACCAGCCTATCTGCATACAAACATGTAGCCTGGCCATGGCTTCCACTCAATCAAGAATGTCCCAGGGATGCATCTTAACCTCACCTAGGGTGCTAGGCCCATGACTTGGCTGGGGTAGAGGGTTGGCTAGCCCTTCTGGACTGACCAAAAGCAATATCAACAATATCACAAAAAACTGGGATTCCAGTCAAAGCTGTATATCACTTAGAAAAGTACATTTTTCCAATGTTTAGAGATGATCTGAACAAGTTTTGATGTATAAAGTTCTTCAATATTTTTTATCATTCCTGGATCACTTATACCACCAAGACTGCATACTGCTCAGAACAAATATGGTTTATGCATTTGGCATGGAATAGATGTTTCATATTATTATCAATCTGACATTAATTTCTGCCACAACTGTTTAGTTAGCCTATTAAATGTCTCATTGCCACAGCTTTGTGCTTAAGTTGGGTGGAGGTCCAGGGGGAACATGAAGGGGAAGCATGGGACCCCTCTCCCTAATCAGGTAGGACCCGCTGCATGAAGTACGTAGAATGACACGCAGCAGCTGGGCACCTCAGATATAGTCTTTCAATCAACATACAAGCTTATTTAGTGTTTCTAAGCCTCTTAAAAACATGTCCGGCCAAGTTCAGTCAGAGATTTCACTTTCTTGTAACATGACCTGCAATTTTTCTAAGATCGTTTTTGATGTAATGATACCGTGGGCCACCTGTTCCTAGTTTTTTGTTACACACATTAGATAACTTACTGATCGCCAAGGTGAGGGATACGGGTTTTTTAAATTTTGAAGAGTTTGCTGAATGGCTTCTTCATTTCATGCCAATAGGTTAGTGACATCCATGACCCCAAGTTGGAAGAAAGTATTACTTGTCACCAATATTGAGGAAAAACTCAAAATGCACATGGTAGCTTTCAGGATGCACTGCTTATTCATGGCAGTCTGTGGTGCAATGGTAATCCACTGTATTTTGGGTGTTGCATGAACTCAAAGGTTTGAAAAAAAAAAAAAACTGTCAAGAAAAGATTCCTCCATCAAACCACCTAAATTATCATTTACGGAAATTAAAAATGATATTTTATAATAAAATAAAGTTTGTTCATACTTTACCTGAGCAGATATATATATAGCTGTATCCAAGGGACCAACAGAAACTAAAACTTACGGTAATACCGCAGTGGGGCCAGGTTAGTACTCCATTCCCGCCGCTGGAGGCATGGTATCAGGAAACCATTCCCATGTTCTATTCAGATTTTCTAGAGCTACTGGGTTCCCTGAGGGGAGGAGGGTGGGCACAGATATATATCTGCAGTTGTGTAAGTATGAACAAAGTTTATTTTAATATAAAAATATCATTTTGTTCATGAGACTTACCTGTCAGATATATGTTATAGCTGAATCCCACCATTGAGGTGGGAAGAGACAGAACAGGATTTAGGAACAAACATATGCAGGCGATTGACGCCTGGTTCCTTACCTGTTAGCATTGCTGACTGCGGATTACTGTCACCCAAGTCTGCTTCTGCTTTACTAGAGCCTCCAGCAGGGTAGTTAATTTCCATAAAGCTGGTGAATTCTAGATGATCTGTCAACGGGGCGACCACAATGTGACTAGACCATATGACCTTACTGGGGGAGGGCAAGCCACAAACGAAACAACCACCTGACCAAGCCTAGTTACGTCATGAAGTCATAACATAAACTAAGGACTGGGACGACCACCCCCGGTGGCGACCCAACAACCATAAAAACAACACCATAACTAAATTTAAAAACACACCTAACCATTAACTATAGGAGAGGATGAGAGTCGCTTTCTGCCCCCAAGATCAAATATTTATGGGAAACGAAGCACAGCAATTCTCGTGAGGACGCCTTACTTCAGTAAGGTAACGTGTGAAGCGAACACAGAATTGCTTCGCCAAAAAGTGGCACCCAGAATGTCATTGAGAGACAAGTTTTTCTGGAAAGCCACTGAGGTAGCAATGGCTCTCACTTCGTGAGCCTTGACTTTCAAAAGGCTCAAATCCTTGTCTTGAACACTGGAATGGGCATCTATACGAAAAGCTTCTAAAAAGAATTTCAGAGCATTCTTAGAAAGAGGTATATCAGGCCTCTTAACCGAGCACAACAGATTGTTAGAAGGACCTCGACAATCCTGGTCCTCTGTGTTAAAATTTCGTGAGCCCTGACAGGGCACAGGGTACTCTCTGGTTCTTGTCCAGTGACGTCTCCACAAACCCTTAACTCAAGGACCTGGGCCAAGGGGAAGACGGGTTTTCATTTTTTGCAAGAAACATAGGGCTCAGAGAACATACCGCATCATGGCTCTAAAGCCTATAATCTTGCTGATAGCTTCCGAAGTTCACTAACTCTCTTCACCGTCACAGAGCAGTTAGGAAAATAGTTTTTCTGGATACGCCCTGAAGGGATGCAGAATGTAGAGGCTTGAATCTTTAGACATAAGGAATTTTAAAACAACATCTAAATTCCACTTACAGTAAACTTAGGAGAGCTACTTTGAAGTCTCAAACGACCTTTAGAAGATCATGAAGGTCTTTGTTGTCCGTTAAGTCGAGGCCTCTATGCCTAAAACCGCTTTGACAGCATGCTTCTGTAACCTTGATGGTGGTAACTGCCAGCTTTAATTCCTTCCTCAAATAAAACAGAAAGTCGGCTATCTGGGACACAGAGGTTGTGGTAGAGGAAATTCCCTTAAGCTTGCACCACTTCCTAAATATGACCCACTTCGACTGGTACACTGCATTGGAGGAGGCTCTCCTGGCGTTGGCGATCGCCTTAGCCACTGGTCTTGAAAAACCCCTCGCTCTGACCAACTTTTCGATAGTCTGAATGCAGTCAGACTCAGAGCAGGAAGGTTTTTGTGGTACCTCTCGAAGTGGGGTTGTCTGAGAAGATCTATTCTCATGGGAAGTGTGCTTGGGAAGTCCACTAAGAATGTCATGACCTCTGTGAACCACTCCGCTGAGGGCCAAAAGGGGGTGATTAATGTCATCCTCGCCCCTTCTGAGGCCACAAACTTCCTGATGACTTCCCCCAGGATCTTGAAAGGGGGAAAGGCATACAGGTCCAGACCCTTCCAGTCCCAAAGGAGGGCATCTACTGCTACTGCCCCCGGGTCGAGCACGGGAGAGCAGTACAGAGGCAGCCTTGTCGTCCTTGACGTTGCAAAGAGGTCCACCAGGGGACGCCCCCAAAGCTTCCAAAGCTCCTGACACACCTCTGCATGCAGAGTCCACTCTGTCGGAAGAAGTCGACGCTGCCGACTGAGAAGGTCCGCGCGCTCGTTTTTGACCCTGCTACGAAACGCAGAGAAGCGTGAACTTGTCGAGAATAGGCCCACAACAGGATCTCTTTTGCAATCAGGAACAGGGACTGAGAATGAGTACCTCCTTGTTTCTTGAGGTACGCCAGGGCTGTGGTGTTGTCCGAGTTGATCTGAACCACCCAGCCTACAACTTGATTTTCAAAGAACTGAAGAGCTAAGAGAATCGCTCCCAGTTCTTTTAGATTGATGTGCTTCTTTTAGATTGATGTGCCAGGACACCTGTTCCCCCTTCCAGGTGCCTGACACTTCCTCCCCCACAGTGTTGCTCCCCATCCCGACGTGGGACGCGTCGGAAAACAACACTAGGTCGGGTTCTGAAGAGAGAGAGAAAACCCTTCTGCCAATTTTGCGGGATCGAGCCACCACCTTAGATGGTCCTTGGCAGCGAGAGATCTTGAGAGTCTCCTCTAGATCCTCCTTGTTCCTCCAGTTGTCCGCAAGGAAAAAACTGGAGGGGTCTGAGATGCAACCTCCCAGGGAAACAAACTTCTCCAGCGATGAAATGGTCCCCAGCAGACTCATCCATTCCCTCACCGAAAGCATGTTTCTTTCCCAGGAAGGCCGAAACTTTTCGAAGCAGTGCTGCTGACGTTCCTGGGATGGAAAAGGCCCGAAAAGCCAGGTAAACAATGGACTGAGAAGGGATCAGATGACTTCTCGAAATTCACTAGAAGTCCCAGGGACTTCGTCAGCTCCAACGTTGAATGCAAGTCCTCCAGACACCTTTCTTTCGACGGCTCGAATGAGCCAGTCGCCTACATAGAGCGAGATCCTTATGCCCGCTAGGTGAAGCCACCGGCAACGCGTTCCTCATCAGGACTGTGAAAACCATAGGAGCCGTGCTCAGTTCAAAACACAGAGCTCTGAACTGGTACACTCGTCCCCCCAGGACAAACCTCAAAACTTCCTCAACCGAGGATAAATGGGGACATGAAAATAGGCGTCCTGGAGATCTAGCGAGACCATCCAATTGCCTGGTCTTAACACACTTAAAACTGACTGAGACGTCTCCATCTTGAACTTCTCCTTGACGACAAAATGGTTCAGTCTGCTGACATCCAGGACTGGTCTCCAACCCCCTGACTGTTTTGGAACCAAAAAGAGACGATTGTAGAATCCTGGAGACTCCAAATCCAGGACTTGCTCTATGGCTCTCTTCTCAAGCATCTGTTCGAGCAGATCGAAAAGAATCTGTTGCTTCTCTGGGCGGTAAGAGGGCGACAGATCCCTGGGAGTTGAGGACAGGGGGGGGAAATTTGAGGAACGGGATCCTGTAACCTTTCCCGATTACACTGAGGGACCAGGAGTCCGCCCCTCTTACTCTCCAGGCTTCCGAAAACAAAAGAAGCCTGGCTCCTACTGGTGTCTGGAGGTCTGGTGAGTCATTTCTTGCCCCTTGGGTTAGAAGGGGCTCCGCCTCTGGAGAGGCCTCTTCCTCGAGGAAAGGATTTTGAGGAGGAAGCTTTGCCACGAAAGGGCTTCTGCCTCTTGGCGGCTAGTCCCTGAGAAGACGTAGACGGGACATTAAGACGTCTGGAAGACTGCGCGAGGAGGTCTTGTGTAGCCTTCTCCTTAAGGCTGGAGGAGAGATCCTTGACTAGCGGCTGGGGGAAGAGATGCCTAGAAAGAGGGGCGAAAAGCAATTCCGCCCTCTGCACAGGAGAAACCGACTTTGCTGCAAAATTGCAGTATAAAGCCCTCTTCTTCAAGAGGGTCGTACCAAAGTGAGCAGCCAGTTCATCCGCGCCATCTCTGACGGCCTTGTCCATGCACGACAGCACACTGGACAGCTCCCCCAGAGAGATAGAGTCTGGACTCCGAGTCCTCAAGTCCAAGGCCCCCAAGCACCAATCTAAAAAGTTGAAGACCTCCATAGTCCTAAAAAGGCCTTCAAGATGATGGTCAGTCTCCGAAAGCGTCCAGGTCACCTTAGCTGAAGAAAGGAGGGCCCTCCTTGAAGCATCGACGAGACTCGCGAAGTCGCCTTGGGAAGAAGAAGGGACTCTGGAGCCAATTTCTTCTCCAGTCTCGTACCATATCCCAGCCTTCCCGCACAATCTAGACGGAGGTAGGGCAAAGGAAGATTTGCCTTGAGTTTTCCGATCTTCCATCCACGAATTGACTTTCTTGAAGGCTTTTTTGGTAGCGAGCGATGTCTTCATCTGAAGGAAGCCGGGCGATTTCCTCACCTTCGACGAAGCTAACTGCGAAGGGGGAGAGAGAGGAGCAGAAGGTTGAAATTTATCAGGAAATAATTCCTTCAGCATACTGGCCAAAACCTGATAGTCCGATGAAGACGACAAAGGGGGCTGTTCCTGCTCTGCAGAGTCCGACTCATGAGACAACTCTCCCTCTTCGACGGCAGCGACAGGAGAGCCTTCCGATCCGGAAAAGAGACCTCTTCTTGCGCGAAGGAGCAGAAGAAAACTGGAGCGTCCCGCACAGAGGCGTCCTGCCGAGCGTCCTGACGAGCGTCCTGAAGAGAGTCTAGACGAGAGGGGAGAGAAGCGTCTTGCCGAGCGTCCTGAAGAGCGTGATGAGAAGCCAGACGAGCGTCATGCCGAACGTCTTGCCGCGAATCCCTTCGAGCGTCTTGCCGAGCTGCAAGAGGGGCGTCCTGACCAGCAAGAGAAAAGTCAGGATCAGCAGCCTGAGGAGCGTCACGACGAGGCAAGGAAACCCGACGATCCGACGAACGATGAGGGCGACCAGGAGAACTCGCAGGAGAGAGAGACGAACGAAGAGCAGGAGAGGGAGACCTCTTAGACCTCTTAACGGGCAGCGTCAAATCCTTGCGGCGCCTACGAGGTTCAGACTCCTTTGCAGCAAGAAGGGAAGCCAACTGCCGCTGCATGTTCTGGAGAAGATGCTTCGAAGGAGAAGACTCCCTCTCAGGAGAAGGGCTGCTCTTATGAGAAGAAGAGGGGGAAGGGGACGTCCTCCTCCTTCTACCATGGGCGACGACAGCTCTCTTCTTGGGGCGACTGGGACGCTCAAAAATGTCCTCCTCGGAAGAAGTCCTGGTCCTCTTCTGCGGCGGCAACTCGTGTAACCACTCAGGAGAAGAAACGAGTGCTCGAGAAAGAGGAGGAGAAGCGTCCTCCTCTGCGAAGCTTCTCCTGAAAGCTCGAGAGTCCACCCGAGAACATGACCCCTTGCGTGGAGAGGGCGCCTCAGAGGACGAGAAGCAATCCTTAAGGACGTGTGCGCGAGCACGATCCTTGGCAGCCTGGGAAACGACAACATGGCCTGCCAAAGGGACGCCAGATCGGCGGGGGGTCCCCGTAACCCTCTTGCGGCTTTCGACATGCCCACTCCCTGAGTCCTGGGAGTTCGGCAGAGGTCCAGGCCTAGAGGCATTATAGGGCCGATCTGACGCGCCCTCCACAACACTAGGGGGATCACTGCACTTCACTACACTCTCAATCTCCAGCACTTTCGACTCCAAAGCACAAATGGAGTTCAAAATCTGCGCAAGGGCATTACCTTCCGCAGACGCAATCACAGGGTCCGAAGGCGACACTACAGGGAAAGGTGAAGCATTAGGAGGGTTAACAGGTGACAAATTAATACCCTGACTCCCATCAGCAGACACACTCCTGGAGGAAGACCTCCTGATACGGTCACGCTCTAAATTGCGTACATAAGAGTCGTAAACCTTCCAATCGGAAACAGGCAAAGACTCACACTCCTTGCAGCGATCATCCAACAAACAGACTTGCCCTCTACAACTCATGCATGCTGTGTGAGGGTCTACCGAAGCTTTCAGTAGCCTCACCTTACACTCCTTCACAACACACACCCTGAAACTAGCAGAACTAGAACCAGACATAGTGTTCAAAGAAAAGCCAAAACCAAAATCAAAACATTCCACAAAAGCGTATGCCTATCCACAAATCCAAAGTCAAAAACCAAAAGACAATCAGAATACTCAAGTGGAAAAGTTTTCGAAATCCAACGACGGAGGTATTGACAACAGGTGTTGACAATAACGGCAACAGAGAAAATCTGAATAGAAAATGGGAATGGTTCTGATACCCGCCTCCCAGCAGCGGAATGGGTACTAACCACCTGGCCCCACTGCGTGTGCCGTAAGTTTTTGAATTTCTGTCGGTCCCTTCGGAGAATACAGCTATATATATATCTGACAGGTAAGTCTCATGAACAAAAATTATTTTCTTTGTAAATAATGGTCCTAGTAATTTCTGATTGGGACTTTTGCCAATTCTGGTTGGCATACCAAGGTTGATTGGTACAACTTCTGCTGAAACGTTTGCTCAGAAATTCTTATAACAGTGGTGCTAACAGTGGGGCTGGCCATGTAGTTGAAATGGACGAGAGCTATTTCGACAAGAGTTGGTCAATGTGCTAAGTGTTCGGTAGCACTGACTAAGACCCACGTGAGAATTTCTTCTAAGGTATTTTAGATCGCTCAGCTGAAACTCTACTCCCAATACAGTACTACTAGACAATGTAATTCCAGAAAACATAATAATGCCAAATTGCTGGAAGGAAATGAATGAATGTTAAAACATGAACAGTAGATAGTAAATATCTTGGCAACAGGAAATTTACAATAGATTTCAGTGTAATTTTCATATTAAAAATATTAAGGAGATTCAAGCCCACAGTATAAAGCCTCAATACTGGTATTTAAAGTAAACTAACAGCCTACCATTTCTCCCCTCCCACCCCAGCCTAATCAGGGTACAGCCCCACAGCTTAAATCTTGGTTATGAGAATGTTAGGTGGTAATCCTACAGTTTAAGGGTCCAAACTCACTGCTCCCTTGTGTGTTTAAGTTTTCTTTCCTATTTTCAATTTCTTCTTTCGACATACCTGACACAGAAGTATATTTGCTAAAAATGAGCAGTTTATCTAATTACAGAAGCAGAGATTGTAAAAGAAAAAAAGAAAACATAAGGGAATAAGACTGCACCTTACACGAATAGTGTAGTGTGCCCACAACTGTGTTTGTGGAGTGAGTGCTCAGCAACCAGGAACCAGGTAGGAATCTGACACAGGCTCCTGCGCTTCAGCAGCCACTTTTTGATATATCTGAAAAATTAGCAGTTCATCTACTTACAGAAGCAGAGATTTACGATTTTCTCAAAATTCTTTGGGTCCATATCCACTATGACGTGTTTTTGTTTATTTAAGTTCCCACTTTAATCCCTTTGATTTTTTACAATCTCTGCTTCTGTAATCAAATAAATTGCTC
>NC_089762.1:15097742-15137742 GCF_040412425.1 Macrobrachium rosenbergii | reverse complement strand
CAACAACAACTGTACATTCAATCAGTAAGGAATCACCAATAAACCAGACAACACCCAGCCAGTATGTCACTCCATACCATCCGTACAACCTCTTATGTTCGCTATTGACAACTTTGCACCAACCTTATTGCGAACCATGCACAAAACGGTAATTAAATCTTAAGTTTCTGAAAATTTTATTCAACCAAAAATCTCGTAACTGATTTGTAAAGCATTTGACGATTATGCCATTTAAATCAAACTTGCCAGATACCAATTTTCCGTTACTGTTGCATCAGTATAAGCACAAATGATAATTTTGGAGAGAAGCACCTTACCATGCCTTGCTATATCTTAACTGCATCGCAACCCCTGAACTTTACTTTCTGTTGGCTGCGAATGTCACGTAGGCTACAATAGTATCTACTTCATTTCGTGTTCGTCTGTTTATAATAAATGAAGGTAATAAGCCTGCAGTGGCATGGGGTGTTGTTCGTGCTAAGATGAACTTGTAAATTTTAGAAGAAATCTATCGACCAGGTGGGTGTTAATTATGTAAGAATAACTTACAGCCATTTCCTATATTCATACATTCATCAATGAAATTAGGAATTAGTAGACATGATGCATATGCAATTAGTTTTGCAATACCATCAGTCATAACATGTGCTAAAACTGCTAAGTCAAACTGATATTGTATCAGTAAATTTGGGGCGTAGATCTTTGCTTAGCGTTTTGGAAACGCTTTTAACATGAGTTTAACCAGTACCATTTGGCATTTTTTGGTAAGCAGCGGATATAATGGATGTGTTGTGCTTACTTGACGCAAGCAGGTTTGTAATAATTAGCCCTAAAAATATTAAATTTTCTATGACACTCGGCTTACGTTTTCTATAATTTATTAAATCTGAGACTCAGTTCAGGTATTTTGGGAGGTATTGCCTCTATACCGGCACCTCCTTGACTCCTTGGTCCTCGTTTCTGAGCCATTTCGGTTTCTTATTATCTTCTTTTCCATATTCTGTACAGCATATCTTTCTTCCCTTCTATTCTGGATGTTCCCTGTTATATTTTTCTCAATTTCTTAGTATGACACAGTTCTCTTGCTTAAATCCTTCCTTAGCATAAAACCAGTTATTGATTGATTGATTATGAAATTTAGGTCTTGAAGACCAAGACCCAGAACCCATCAGGATTATTCAGCGCAGCGATGAAGATGAAATATATAAATTAATGATGTGATTGATAATGAAAAGGCTATTCCAGTATGAAGTGATGTAGGTTTTCATTCTTTGCCTCACACGATTGTTTGCAGTATTTTTTCCTTCATGCTTCCCCTTATTGTTCAGGGAAGGCTTTTTCCTCTAGCTCGTGAAGAGTAATTGATGACGGCATGTGATCATAAACTCTATCCTCTCTAATTTCTGATTTCCAGTCTTACTGTTAATATCTTCCTTCCGTTTCTTGCAGTTCACTCCCTTGTCTATTTTTGCTTATTTCTTCATTCTCATAAATATTTTTTTCATTTATTTACATCTCATTATTTCTGGATAACTTCAGCCATTCATCGTTCATCTCTCAATACCTCTAACTCTTATTTCAGCGCACCATTTGCCCTTTCTTCTATACTCTTCATGAACTGTATTTCTCTACTTATAATGCGCGTTTTCATTTTACATACACCTATCTTTCTTCTTGTTATGCATACTGCTTCTATCCTTTCCACCCTGTCCATTTATTTCTTTGACGCTCATCAATGCAGAGAGTAAAGTCAAGGTGGCAGAGCCACACCATACCAATAACTTTGTCCTGTCGGTAGTTTATAGCGGCTTTTTGCTGTAACCGAGTACTCACTATATATAATCTTTTGTGTCGCGTACATAATGACCTCTAGGTATTTTATACTTTCTGCTCTCTCTGTGAAATATATCTCCTCATGTTCTATTTCACTGCATTTACTATAATAATCTTTTATATAAATTTATATTCAAATTTTATAGCCACATACCTCCGCTACCTACCTCATTTTTCTTTTTGCTTTTTATGTCCGCTATTACTAGTGAAATATGACACTGTTTCCAAAGTTTCATTTTAAAACCCGTCTCCCTTTTCCTGAGTTCTTTTTTAAATTTGTATGCTACATTCTTGAGTAATGTCACTCCGTATTCTTCAGCTCTTTACTTCCATAGTCTATTCTTGTCCCATCGCCTTCATGTGTCTCAGCTATGGCCTCGATCTCATCCGGATGCATTCTATGATCTTTCATTATTCATAGTAGCTGCTCTCTTTTCACTCACCAGGTCGCAAGCCTTTCGGAAATTTATCGATATTCTCGACAATCTTGCTTCTTCCGCAGTTTTTTCTCCCGACTGCTGCAGGGTAATAATTTTCTCCTCCACTGTTCCTCCTTTTGAGGCCCCTGCTTGGCTTTCTAAACCTCGTCATTTACTCTACGATGATCTTCTTTTTCTTCTTTTATTACTTCCTTGAGTTTCTCGACAGATACATTTATTAAGGCCACTGATCTCAGTTCTTTTCCTGTAGGTTTTTTCGCTTTCATTAACGTTTCGTGTTTGGCCGCTCCCTTTTCCTTGGTTTCTTTTTGTCTCTGCCTTGTAAGCGTTTCGTTAGAATTTTCATACTGGTACTCCATACTTTTATCTTAAGGTCTGGTATAATTCTGGGTTATACCATCTGGTTCAGCCCCTTATCCTCCAGATTTTCTAAACATTTCTTCACTTTTTCTTCACTTAGTTTGGGCCTCCCCTTTGGTCTTATTCTGTTCTGGTCTTGTGTTGGGGCTGCTCTGGCTATGCGCTCTCTTAGTTCTCTAGAAAAACATCATGCCATTTATATCCTTTTCTCTTAATCCCGGTGCAACGCTCTCATCTTTCTTTACTTACTTCTCATACTTGTTTTTGTTCTGCTTTCGTGCGCTTCCTCTCACCTCAGATCCTTTTCAGCTGCTTACATATCTCTTCTTGATCTAGTTCGGTTCTTGTCACATCATATATATAAATCTTAAAATCCTTCCCTTTCTTTCCTCTTAATACTTCCATGTCATCCCTTACCTTCTTTCCTCCTCTTTTTACTTCTTCTGCTAGTATATACCAGTATTCAGTCATTTCCTCTCTGAAGATTGATAGCATATTTATCTTGTGTTTTAGGTATTGCGTATAATGTGCACCATTTTTCACTTCTTCCCATAACTTTCTATTTTCTGCTCGAACTTTTCCTCGTTATTATATCTCCCCTTATTTTTTCGTTCGTCGACGGTTGTTTCACTGTTTCCATTTCTTTTACCCAAACCTGACTTATGCATTTTCCAGTAAATTTTCACCTGTGCTCTTTATAAAATTTCATCAAAATTCTCTACATAAGTTATTTCTTCATTCATTTTACTTTCCAGTACCACTGCAGGTTGCAAGACATATTGCATCTGCTTTGTAACATTTCCTTTCCTCCAATTTTACCTGCCTAAATTTTCCTTCTGTACAGTCTAATTCGACCTCTATTGAGTCTAAAGCCCTTTTGGGGCCCTTTACGTAACGCAGCGTTGGTAGCGATGATGATGATGGTTAGGACATGGCCCACATGTCCAGGATCTTTTTATCATCAACTATCATTTTCTTATGTGTGTTGTATATTTTGTTATTTACTGTCACTGGGTCTTTTACACTCCTCTGGTGTCCCTCTTCCTTGATCCATGCCTACTGATGATTCTCCATAGCTTTCACCCATTTGCATTTGCCTCCTGATGTGTCGGTTCAAATGTGGTTGCATGGAAAATGGAGAACAGGTACCTTAGATTTCTGAGATGGGCGACGCCCACCTCGTGAGTGAGCGTGTGAGTGTGTCTGTGTGTATGTTTGTTTGTGTTTGTTTGTCTGTTTGTGTGCTTGGAGCCACACTGTGTCCTACTGTGGTCATGGGAATGTAATCTACAAGAATGCCTCACTAGATCTCAACGGACACGGAATCTTTTTCAGGAGGTTTTCCCTCTGTCACAGTACTTTGGAAATATATATTCATTAACAAGTGTCTCTGTTTTAAAACTCGATTGATGAGCATTAGAAAATAGCAAAACCGCCTTCGAAACTTTCCCAAAATCTTGTTATAAGAGCGAGACTGCGAAAGTAACAATGCCAATGTTCTCTATACGAGTTCACTTAAAAAAAAATTTAATGAACAAATCGTGAGAGTTTATCGCGCTTTATTTAGAGGTCTGACCACAGGATTTAGTAAGAGAAGCACTACCATACCTTAGCCCAGTGCTGATATCTATAATTTACATTTGGAGCCTCAGCCAATGAACCGGACACTTTGGCAGGGAGGGTGTGGTGGAGATAGTTGGAGAGGGGACCCGTCCTTTCTGTGGCCAGACCCAAATTGAGTCTCCCAGTTTGGGCTAGAGAGTGGTAGAGATTGTCGCTCTGGTGCTGCTCCTTGCGGTACGTTTCTGCTCCAAATACCGATTGAGTCAGTTGCTTTCTTTTTTAATTTTTGATTTTATGTTCTCTTACACGTTCACACATCAGGCTTGCAACATTTCCTGTAAGTAGGCTACCGTGTTCATAGTTAAGGGTTATCAAATATATAATACTATACCAAATAACTCCAGATATATATATATATATATATATATATATATATATATATATATATATATATATATATATACACACACACACATATATATATATATATATATATATACACACACACATATATATATATATATATATATATATATATATATATATATATATATATATATATATATATATATATATATATATATATATATATATATATATAGTGTTTGTTTCTATATGTTAAATATTTGTAGTCTTTGATAAAAAGTGAAATACTTAACAACCCAACAAGAATTCCACTTAAAATTCTACTCAGGACATTACCGTTAGGCCTATAGAGAGAAAAGGAGCCGTAGCTGAAATAAATGATTATTTCTTGTTCTTTTCTCAGTCAATCAGGTGATTTTTTCTTAACGCTTCCGTAAATCAGTGGGATATAATAGCAATCTTAAACTCTGCATCATTTAAAAATTCTGTAGAACATGATAACTGGTTTACACAGTTTTCGGTAGAGTAATCATTAATGCTTTGTTTTTAAATTAATTTTAGTTCGACTAACTGGATAAACCTCTCACGTCAATGAAATGTATTTTAACGTATTTTACTTGAAACTTAGATTTTTAAGAATATCTAAAAACAGAACAACAAAAATCCACAAGCTACATAACAGCTGAGTGCCAGAAAAATGAAGTGTCACATGAATTTCATGACACTGTCTGGGATCGGTCAAATGCTATTATGCACTGTAACAAAATAACTAAGACAGCGTCATTGAATCTGCTCTCCTAAAATATTATAGCGACTTTTATAGTAACTTAGGGACACATACTGTGGAGCCATTGTTGACAGATATTTAAGCTGATTTTTATGTCCTCTTGTGGAGAATCCATTATCTTTGATATTCTTTTCGATTTGTTATTTTGACTTTTACAATCTTTGTTGTAATATATCAATACATTTTGTCATATATTATTACATTTTGTCATACATTTACTTTGCAGCTTACGTTTGCTAATTCCACCAATGAACCTGGCAACATGAAAGCGCTTGATACTATCATCATTTATCTAGTTCCTATTAGCCTCTGATTTAATTATTAATGCCTGTTATTTAAGTGATATATATATATATATATATATATATATATATATATATATATATATATATGTATATATATAATATATAATATATATATACATACAGTGTTTTTGTAAATATATTGAAGCTGTCATGACAAGGGCCTATAGAGTTGAACATAACGTACTGCCCAGAATTTGTATCGAGGATGTGACTTGTATCCTTCCTCTCTCCCTCTCTCTCTCTCTGAAGTCAGCCTGGCTACATCCTGTGGATTTAAATTGGATCGTAAACGATCTATTAAACTTATGAACCAAGCAGTTATGGAACCATTCATGCGCTATTAAGGCGTCTGTAGTAGGGAAGAGCCACTATGAATAACCTTTTCATGTTACTATATGGTTTACGAGATCTGAAATGGCTGACCTGAAAAAATGTTATCTAAAGATTGTATTATAGTCTCTTACTGAGTTTTTTGGGACAGTTGTATAGATAACGTTTATAAAGCAGTTCACTTATTGCTCCTGGCTGCTAGGGATGTTCCTTGCATATAGCATCCAGCCTTTGAAGCAGACGGATGGTGTAAGATAAGAAAGCCTCCGATGAATATACATACATCATATGAAGCTGTCCATCCTTAGTGCAAGAAGCCGGAGAGAAAATTCCCCGATATTAGTTCCTCCATTTTTAAGATGCTTCGTTGAAACAGAGATACAATGTAAGTACTGCGCTGGCTGGTAACGGTGGTTATGTGCTCTGGGGGGGACCGTTGGCAGACGATTAGAATGCAGTCCAAGTTTTTCTGTTTCCATGAAATCAGAATATAATGCAAATGTGCATCATTGTACTGTATTGATTTACTTCATATCAGTGTGTGATCGAGAGTGCTTTGGTATGTTATTCGTTATCAACTTTTGCACTCATTCTGCCCAGTGTCACCTCTCTCATCACTGCACTGGCTTCAATGTTTGTAAAATGAACGATCTTAGTCCAAGGCTTTTTTAATGGTACGTAAAGTATACCTGAGGTCGAGACTTACCGTCATTTTTGACATCATGGCTACACTAAATCTTGTTCCATAATAATTAGCAGAAATGCCAAACATTCATTTAAACTTTGTTTAGTTCCTCACTGGATGGGTCGATATCGTACTCGGCTAGCACTCTCCTAGGCCCGCGTTCGATTCTTCGGCCGGCCAATGAAGAATAAGAGGAATTTATTTCTGGTGATAGAAATTCATTTCTCGCTATAAAGTGGTTCGGATTCCACAATAAGCTGTAGGTCCCGTTGCTGCTAGGTAACCAATTGGTTCTTAGCCACGTAAAATAAATTTAACCCTTTGGGCCCAGCCCTCTAGGAGAGCTGTTAATCAGCTCAGTGGTCTGGTTAAAACGCTCCTGTTCAAGGTATTGGTATTTATTATATTTCTTATAACTTAGTTTTCTGAAAAATGAAAACTATTGTGATGACTTTTTCTTGCCTCGAAGAGGCAATCCAGTGCACACACACACACACACACACACACACACTTTTCTGTCAGTACTTTTTCTGTCCTCCCCTTAGATCTTAAAATCTACTGGCGCTAGAGGGCTAGTTGGTATGTTGATCATCCACCCTCCAATCATCAAACGTACCAAATTGCAGCCGTCTAGCCCCAGTATTTATTTTATTTAAGGTTAAAGTTAGCCATAATCGTCCATCTGGCAACGATGCCAGTTTCATGGGCCACGGCTCATACAGCATGATACCGAGACCACCGAAAGATAGATCTATTTTCGGTGGCCTTGAGCTGTAGGTATAATGATGGTTCTTACAGAAAACTTGATTGTGCAGCGAAGAAACTTCAACTTAGTTTTCTGAAATTTTTGCTTGTTTATTACTGCACTAGAATGTTTGAATTTCAACCATGACGTCATTGGGGTGCAAATTTCTGTAGTTCCCCCAGTATTTATTTTATTTAAGGTGGGTCTCAGTTTCATTCCACGGCTCATACAGCATTATCGCTCCGAAAGATAGCAGTCTGGGCTGTACAGAAAACATGGGAATTCCTGATGCTTTACTGTTTAGACGCACCCCATGCTAAGGCTTGCAGTCCAGGGGGCATGGGCAGCATGGAATTTCTGATGCGTGATTCCCGTCTCTGCCCAATAGTCTTGATTTGGTTTGTTATCGGTAGTTGTGTTCAGGGGTGCTTTGTCGCTCACGTCTCCCTTCGGATTCCCACAGATGTCCTGTGGTTTCCTTAAAGAAGGGAGGGAAGCCCGTGTTCCTCTGTATATTTAACGCAGGCCGTTGTTGGTTTGTATTCACAGCCTCTGCTATTTGCAATCTGTGGAACCAGGCTTCTTTATGTACAATCTCTGTGGTTTCTAATAAGCCGACACTAGAAGAATTTTTAGAAAGCACAGAGATTGTGCATAAAGAAGCCTGGTTCCACAGATTACAAATAGCAGAAGCTGTGAGTATAAATCAACAACGGCCTGCATTAAATATACAGAGGAACACGGACTTCATCCTTCCTTCTTCAAGGAAACCACAGGACATCCGTGAGAATCCGAAGGGAGACACGAGTGACAAAACACCTCTGGACACAACTACTGACGATGAAGCAAATTGAGACCTTCAGCCAGAGACGGGAATCACGCCTTTGCCCATGCCTTCGGATGCAAGCCTTAGCATGGGGTGCATCTCACAGAGCTCCAGGAATGCCCATGCTGCCACCTAGATGGTCAGTGAGAGAATGAGACTCACCGACCAATAGAAATTCAGCACACCAATGATATCATGTTTAAAATTCAAACGTCCAAGTGAAGTAATAAAATCCGTGTATGTTGATTTATAATCCAGTCCTGAGGAATCTTCCCGAGAGAAGTGGGAAAACGGTCAGGTCGAATAGAAAAATAAATGGAAAGAATCCCGAATGAATTTTCCTTATTCCTAAGAACCTTGCCAGAAGAGAAAAAGAAGTCTAGACTTATTCAGTCTTGATAAGATGATAGTATCTGCGAACAAAGCCATCGACTTCAAAAAAATGTACACACACACACACACACACACACACACACACAGATATATATATATATATATATATATATATATATATATATATATATATATTTATATATAATTTATATTACTTAATATCAAATTCACTTTACCTTGGAAATGACTTACACCCAATGCATATAAAAAGACTTGTGTTGAAGTAAGAAAATCTTTACAAACACACACGTTCACAAGCACACACATGTGCACATATAACACACACACATGTGTGCACACATATAGATGTATATATATATGTATATATATATATATATATATATATATTATAGAAAGCTATGGGTGCTAAAGATTGGGTAAAGACTAATTGTCCACGAACTATAAGGTGGGAATGTATGAGGGGGACTGTTTAACCAATACCCATTTGTGGAGGTGACGAATGGATTTTCAATTAGAATGAAAAGAGGGGGTTTATTTGTCAAGATGAACTGTTGGATAGAGAGGAAAAGGAGGTCAGGAAGGAAGGGACTCAATATCCCGATAGTGAGAGAGTACGTGAAAGATAGAGAAGAATGGTGGAGTCTGTTGGGGGATTCAATGCACTGCTGATGATCCTTCTATATAGGTAATCTATTTTTGCTATGAGGCTTTTAGGCAAATCGTTTGGCACTCGGAAGCATAACTAATATTCTTAACGATCACGGTAGTGGCCATTAAGAAACACAATAAATTTACCAAGGCCTTTCAGTTTTTTTCAAATTACCGTTCACTTACTACATTACTTTTTTAAGATTTTGCTAAAAAGTATATTTCAATTGAATTATTTTAAAACGTGTATCCCTATAAAATCTAATTCCATTTTGCGTTTGCTGGGCATAACTAAGAAAGCATTCTTTATTGTCATCGTTTAGGCAAAGATGAAATAAAATAGGCTACTTGTGCAGTTTTCAGCTTCTCTTCCCTTGGAAAAGTGTCTACGATCCTTATGACACGTCTCACTCGGTCTTCAATGTAAACAAAGTAACGGCAGGCTTCCAAGTTGATCATAATCTGGTCAAAAACTGTTTAACACGTTGACTGCTATGTGCTCCATATATGGTTCACAGGGGACTCTCTGAATGAGCGATGTGTACCCTATGTGGTACACATGCTAAGAATTATATCTTTTTTTCAAGTATCCAAAATTTAATCAAAATGGGCTTTTTTATACCAAAATATTATTGTAATATATTGGAAATTAATTAAATTAAGCTAGAACATTAACTAAACACTTTATTTATTACTGAAAATAATCTTCATATGCTGGCAAAAGGGGCATATTTTTTTTAAATTCTTTCCTTCTTTCAGTAAAAATAGAAAACATTATCATTAGATCAACAAAATGCTATCCTTTAACCCTAGATTATATTTATATAAACTCAGTAGAAAAATAAATCAGTTTGGCAAACATTTTACTTCTGAAAAAATTTAATAGAGGTGTATTATTTTACTTATGGACATTATTAGCTTTCAACATAAAATATAGGTTTTTCCGTTGTATTATGATGTGATTTGCATGATTTTGAGGTTTATTTATCGCAATGAATACTTATTCTTCCCCGGCAAATGATATTGTATAAAAAATTAATAAAATTACGACTTGTCAGAATACCCCCTCTTCTCCATAGCTAATACGGCAAAACTGTGTTTACTGATTACAGTTTTGCCGTATTAGCTATGGAGAGGGGGCAGTATTCTGACAAGTCGTAATTTTATTAATTTTGTATATCATTTGCCGGGGAAGGATAAGTATTCATTTGCGATGGAAATAAACCTCAAAATCATTCAAATCACATCATAATACAACAGAAAAACCTATATTTTATGTTGAAAGCAATTAATGTCCATAAGTAAAATAATACCTAATATTGTCCTTTTCTTGGTGGAAAAATATCCATTTATATTTTGTATGATGAAGGAAATCATGTAGTATTTAGAGTACAAGTATAAAATTAATATTCTTTCTGTTTTGCTTCTACATAAAAACAAATGAACTTTTCATCATATTGGGACAATGGGTAATTTGTATATCAGTCTATATATGTATGTGTGTATGTAATGTATGTATGTATGTATGTATGTATGTATGTATGTATGTATGTATGTATGTATGTATATATATATATATATATATATATATATATATATATATATATATATATATATATATATATGGATAGACATGTACAGAAAAATGGGCTACTGTATACAGATGGGCAGATACAGTATATGAATAAGAACTGCAGAAGACCTAAATAATTTACTTGTATATAAATACTTTTATTTATGCAAAATACAAATTTATATTGCCAAAAATACAGCCTGTATATATGTTTCCTAATGTGTGTCTGTCTGTAACATGTATGTGCATCTTATATGTATCTTATTCATGTGTATGTTTATATATATTCCTATATACACATGTGTGTGTACTACAAATTTCATGTACACATGAAAACATACAAAGGTTATATATATATATATATATATATATATATATATATATATATATATGTGTGTGTGTGTGTGTGTGTGTGTGTGTGTGTGTGTGTGTGCATGTACATACATGTGTGTGTGTGCATGTGTGTCTGCAAAACACCAAATGACTAATAAATCAGTTATAAAATAACAATATATTGAAATTCTACACATTTTTCAGTTGACCACATGTGGTACATATCGCTTATAGTAACGTGTGCAGTCATTCTGGGCGATGTGTGCCTTTACAGTCACACTGAGTATGAGCCACGTCTGGTACACTTTGCATACGGTAATTCCCTAGATCAATCTGAGCGATATGCACCATAACTGAACATCCACAGTGTGACCATATTTGGCACACAACGCCAGCAGAACTGTCTCTAATAGTTTTGGGCGACATGAGCCATATATGACCACATCTATTATGTCCATATTAGGTACACAACGCCTGTAATTAAGACTTTTGTTATGTCAGGCGAAGTGTACCACATAAAGTCACGCTTTTTACACTGGCTGAGCACTCGGCTTACCTTAGGATACACCATAACAACTCTCACGTCAATAGCTAGCTGGTTACTGATTTTATGAGGGTTAAAAGAGAACGCCCACTGGGCCGTTTCACAGCATTGCCAATCGCAGTCAACGTGTTAATCCTCTTGCTCATAGGCAAAAGAGGTGTATTAACTGTCGCCACCGACTGAATAGGCGCCAACTTGTCGACGTCATTTACTCATTTACTCATCCGATACTGATCAATTTTTGTGTCTGGAATTTGTACTTGCAGCTGACTTTCCTCTGACTAGCGTTAATCCGCGTGTATTCCACAGAAAGCCTAAATTTTATGTTCTATTTCAGATAAACATTATTTTTTTGTACATCTCTCAGTTATGTAAAGTATTTGCGTTTATCAACAATCGCGGTTAGAAAAAATGTCAAAGAGGGCTGCACGCAAAAGACAACCATGCACGCAGACGTTCGGTATATTCCCTTCTATAGAATATATAGGGCCACCTGTAACCTATTGTGCTAAATTGGCCTTTAAACCTCAACACTCGTCATACGTTGCCTGTTAGTCTTCCGATCTATGTTGCCAAACTTCTTACATCAGCGGACGAACAAGGGTGAATGAATACCATAAGAGTATTTTAGCGGTGAGTCAGACTTCTAAATTAATTCAGTTATCGTCCATTCATACCTCGTTGAAGGAAGAGCTCTTGTGGTTGAGATTTTTCTCTTGTTTATTTTTGACAAAATCAGTGTAATTTCATCATAATTTTCTTTCTACGAAATATTCTGGTTGGGTTTGTTACTTTCTATCATTGTCTCTCAATAAATCGTTTTGGAAGTTGGTGAAAACATGAGAATGTTGTGGCGAAATATTGAGTGAAGGCAGAAACTAGCATTCTTAGTGCTTATTTAGCAATTTAGTGCATTAGCAGTTCCATGTGCTGCCACCAAATTAACGAACACAAGATATTTTTAGACACGTGTTCAGCCGGAAATCATGGAAACTGAAGAGACAGGGATCATCTAAACCATGATTAATCTTAACCGGAGTGACCAGAAACTCCAGGAGGTGGAGAACGCAAAGAGGGTTGGGTTGTAAAACTCGTAATATGTAAGATGAAAGAACTGTCAGCCACGAGAGAGAGAGAGAGAGAGAGAGAGAGAGAGAGAGAGAGAGAAGAAAGTACAGTAATGTCGAGGATAAGCCTAACTGAGCAGCGGCCAGCCACTCGGCCCTCAGTAGTACCACCGATCAAACATTGCCCTCCGGATGGCTGGGAGCACCTGTGAGTGGCCTCTTTATTACTGACCCAGGAAAAGATTCGTTGATGTTAAGTAGTCAGAGGAACGCTGCAGTAAATGCATGCCTGAACCAGCGTATAGGTTCGCTCTAATAAACAGAAGTCTATACTTTATAATGAATATATTATAACAATTACTTTGTGTAATTTCATACACAAGTATTACCCATTACGTAATCTCTAACAAAATGATGAATCTTTCAGGTTCCCAAATATTACTGAGATGTCATGACATGATTTAAAATGAGATATATATGATACCAATCCTCCAGGGGGCATTTTATACTGGGTAATGGCTAGTTAACTCTTGTTATGCGTCACTCCAGTGGATACTCCCTACTGACAGGGAACACATGGCACCTCTGAATGTCATTTCCTCTCATCTCTCTCTCTCTCTCTCTCTCTCTCTCTCTCTCTCTCTCTCTCTCTCTCTCTCTCTCTCTCTCTCTCCCTGTGACCAACATTTTGATGATTATCTCTGTGTCTCTATTGACGGACCTTTCCTAAACGACTGATTTCATCTCCGAGCTGTCACCACCAAAACAAAAATGACTTTCTAATCTGGGCTATCTGTTTGGTTTATATGGGTACCATCTGGAGAAGTCCAAGTGTATTCACAGAAGTCTTTTTGTCAGAGAAGATAACCACCGATCACCATACCTGCAGCATAAACACTAATGAATTGTATCCCGTTTTCGTTTGCAGTCTCTTCCAGGTTTTCCTTGCCCATGACAGCCTCCATACCTTCATTGTCCCTTCCACTTTCGCATCCATATCACCAGTTATAATTTTCTTCTCTATTTCTGGTATTTCATCTGTAACAATCTGCACTTCGATATGAAATACAATGGGCGGGTTGAATAAGGTCTGGAAATCAAATAGACTGAAACTGCACACAAAAGTCATGGCATGTCCTTCCCGCAACCTCTCAGAGATTATATAAAATAGTTTCAGGTGGGCTCTTATGGGCACCAAAGGAATTGGAGGACCTAGAACTTCTTGGGTGAGAACTAATAGAAGGGAGGCTGGAGATGAACGCGGAATTTCACAGAGGTCTTCTGCGATATGCGCGTTGGAGGCGAAGATGATCAGGAATGTGACTATCATACGACGACTTTATAGAATGAGCGATATTGTACGCTATAGTTCAGAAAATAAAGATCATAAATTTTTCTTTTTCAACAGAATGGCATAGTTATCATCACGTAAAAGAATTAACGAAACCATTGTACATTTGCTTTCGGAGAGCATACATTCTAGCTATGCCTCAAATACCTGTTCATCGCGCTACGAGATTAATTGATCTTCTTGGCATGAGTTCGAAATTATGCTTAATTAAGGCCTTTAAGAGCACTGAAGCGACACTGAAGTGATGAGTTCCTCTTTACATCGCTGTAAAAGAAGCCATATCTACCTCACTGGGTGCGCTCACGTGCGCGTACGTGCGTGCGTGCTTGTGTGTGTGTGTGTGTGTGTATGTGTGCCTGAAAATAAGTGTGGTGTTATTGTCATATTGGTGTTCCACTTTTGCCTGAAGACTGTTCAGGCCTCCAAGTCATAAAGATTAATATGAATCGGTGCTCCATAACACTGGAAAATGATCCATCTTAACAAAGAAATATACTGTATCTCATTGTCATACGCATGCATACACACACAGACAAACAAACATACACGCACATATATATAAATATATACAATATATACATATATATATATATATATATATATATATATATATATATATATATATATATATATATATATATATATATATATATATATATATATATATATATATATATGTGTGTATATGTGTGTGTGTGTGTGTGCGTTTATGTGCATGTGTTTTACAAGTATACTTGGGAAAGAGAAACCAGCGAGGGAGGGTCTGTTAGATTATGCATAAGTTCAGAGTAGACGGAATATCAAGTCGGTGGATGTAATTGTGAGGATAAAAGTAGCTGGAGATATACCGAGTCATTATTTGGTTGAACTGAAAGTGAAAAAACGGAGGGTCAGGGGGGAGAGGAAAGGAGAGGATGGGAATATACTGTAAGGGTATTTAAGACAAGCGAGTTTGATAAGGAAGAAGGAAGGAAACCAGACAAGGAGAAAATGGATAAGGAGGGGGCTAGAATTAAGAACACAGAAGTGGAGGGAGTAAGTATATGACGAGTGTGCAAAATTTCGGGATGGAGTCATAGAGCCAGCAAGATGTGGTTTTAGATTTAAGAGGATAGGGAGAGGAAAACTTGTGAAGTTTAGTGAACTGAAAGAAAAAAGGACTAGTTGAGGTGCAACTGGAAGACAGAAGGGAAGATCATGTACAAAAACACAGGGGATGGATGAAGTAGTTCAGATGGAGGAGAGGGGTAGAAAGGAGGCTTCTTATGGAAAACCAGTGGGTGATTCTGAAGTAGAGAGTGAACTGCTCAGGTTTCTACCAAAAGCCGAGCTAAGTTAAACACTACAAGAGGTTTCAACTTGTAACTGAAAAATCTGAACATGTTACCCAACATATATCCATTATATACTTAGTATATATTGACCATTGATAAAATTAATCATATACTTTAATAATAATGAGAAAAGTCAACAAACACACACCCCCGTAGGGGTGTAGTACCGTCAGTGCACCTCATGCGGTGCTCTGTAGGCATTACTTAAGGTTCTTTGCAGAGTGCCTTCTGCCCCTAGCTGCAATCCCTTTCGTTCCTTTTACTGTACCTCCTTTCATAATCTCTTTCTTCCACCTTACTTTCCACCCTCTCCTAACAATTGATTCACAGTGCAACTGCGAGGTTTTCCTCCTGTTACACCTTTCAAACCTTTTGCTGGCAATTTCCGTTTCAGCGCTGAATGACCTCATAGGTCCCAGTGCTTGGCCTTTGGCCTAAATTCTATATTCAATTCAATTCAACAAACACACACATGTGTATATACTGTATAAATATAAATGTATATATATATATATATATATATATATATATATATATATATATATATATATATATACACTACTATTATTGTTATTACGTTATTTATTTTGTAAGTTGTATAACTTAACTTATTTAAGGCTACCTTACCTGTTCTTGACAATCTGATTATTTCTCGTTTCAAAATACCCGTGAGTATCTTCCTTTTTTATTTTTCAATAGCAGATGTTGCCTATTATGTATTCAAAATGGCGTCTTTAGTGAGACCAGACACGAATGTGCCCCAGATTCATAGGTATAAGCTTAAGTTACAGCTTTCCCTATGAGTTATTAGGGAAGTTCTAACTTGGGAAGGCTCAAGTTATATCTATATAATGTTATTTTCTTGGCTTGTTATCACTTTCTTGGTATTCACTCATCAGTATTCTTTACTGTGGAAGCACGTTAGTGACCCCTTGTGATTTGTATCGCATGGAATTGCCTAAATTTTGAGCAATAAAGATAATACTAATGATAATTATAACGCCACAGTAATCATAAAAGCGTATACGTATGTACTTCCTTTCATACCCTCTACGTTTTTTTTTTTTTATCTTTTTCTGTTTACCACTTTTTGTCACGAAGATATTTAGTATTTACATGCAACTAAGAGCGTCGCCTTGGCTGAAGTTCAAAGAGCAGTAGAATAAATGGGAGGATTTATGTGTCTCGAATTCCGTGTTGTTGGGTAGTTTCTTGTTTGTCTGTGGGCACGAGGAGATGACAGTTGGAAGTCTGACATTCCTTTTCGATATTCTGGCCTCTGGAGAAGCGATAGATGATCTCACCAGACTCAACCTTTTCGTATCATATAAATCCTGTCGATAAGTTTCGTGGAGACTATTAAAATTTTTTTTTTTTTTTTTTTTTTTAGTTTTGTGGCGGATACTCTAAAGAAGTCGGAATAATTATATTCCACAAAATTTTCATTTCCGTAGAATCTACATGCATTTTGAGCATTATTCATTTTGCTATATTCTATTTGTGAAGGGCTCGTCATTTTCCCGCCGTGATCGGTGCGAGATAATTTTGAAGCAAATATAAGAACGTGTTTTGCCCTTTAATCAGAGAAGCAGATGCCATGTGGGAAGATAAGATTTGATTCAGCCTTATAAAAGAGAAAAAAATGCGTCATTATACTTATTCTCTCAAACGATATAAAGAGCAGTAACGAAAATATAGAAATGGGAAGATAATTGGGAGATTAGATCTGAACTCCCGCGTTTCTGTCAGTGGAAGGTACGGCACAAATTCCCGCCCGGAGTTTAGCCGAACATTTTTTTTTTTGTATTGTTTTGTTTACACAGCCAAGTGCCAAATTTTATGTGGGTCCTCAGCAAACAGTATCATCCTGGTATTTTCATTGCCACTTAAAGATATCCACCGTTTTATTTAGACCTTAAGTTAGACTTTACAGAGGCAAAGAATCAAGTCTGGGATTAGTTTTTAGATTCAGGGCGGCAAAGACAAGAAAAAACAAGTAAAAAATGTGCCGAAGCTTCTTCGGCGTAATCGAGTTTTCTGTAGAGCCGCTACAGCACGATTATGGCCAACTTTAACCTTAAATAAAAAGAAAAACTACTGAGGCTAGAGGGCTGCAATTTCGTATGTTTGATGATTGGAGGGTGGATGATCAACCTACCAACTTGCAGCCCTCTAGCCTCAGTAGGTTTTAAGATCTGAGGTCGGACAGAAAAAGGTACGGACAGAATAAAGTGCGGACGGACAGACAAAGCCGGCACAATAGTTTTTTTTTTTTTTTTACAGAAAATTAAAAATGTAGTTTCTCATTGGCAATTTTTAAAAGTTTCTTCTACTGTAATAGCAAAATTAAATTATATGACACATCACATGGAATGAATAATTAGAAAATAAATTATGCAAAAAAAAAAAAACTCTACATATAGGAGCAGCCTAAGGAAATAAACAAAGCTTCAGGACTTAGCAAATTCTATGAGACTTTAAAACAATGAAGAAAATAAAGCGCTTTTAAAAACAAAATGAATGATCTAGTTTTACGATGGCATTAAATACTCGAGACAATTTTCGTTCCTACTAAGAAGCGCGCTTACTGTAGTTTCAAGATTTGGGTTAAATCCTGTCCATGACCCACTTCAGCACTGGTCTTTAGTCTCGAATAGTCGAAGACATTTGAATGAGCGATCAATTTCATTCTAGGTGATAAAAGGCCATGCATCCCAATCGCATCGAAGTTTACCATTCTTATTTTCATCTGAAGTTTGGCCTTCGAAATTGTATACACAACGGAATGCTTTGTGCCAGGAGACTGCCCTCTGTACAACATTATAGGCCTTAGATATTTCGGATCTTTAATAGACAGTAACCCCCAACAAAGTTCGGGGTCGTCATCTAGGACTAATATTTCTTAGGGTCATTATCTTTATAACATTTATTGTTTTTACGGTAATCCCCAACGGCCTATAATACTGAACACGCCGTAAAGGTGAATACATACCGGGTTAAAACCCTTGGGGTCAATATCTAGGAAAGATCCGATATTTCTAAATTCTTATTCATATTGTTAAATTGAACTTTGATTTTTATAACTCACAGTTTCAAATAAGGCTTCGAAATTGCAGCAACAATGAAATTGTGATGAGGGAACGGAAGGTCTGTGGCGACCCATATCACTGCACCATCCCCACTCCGAAGAGTATAAAATTTTGACACCCCGGAATTTTTACATCACACACGAGCAATAACTCAGTAAACGGATTGCTGTAAATTTTTTCTTGCATACCTTGAGATTAGCGCTCCTTGAATATTTCTAACTCTCCAACAGTGTAAATATGAGGAATATTTCAAGGACATATTTATCAAATTTTCCGGAAAAAATTTGTAGACGTCATACGTTTCACAGAATTTTATCCGTTTATATATATATATATATATATATATATATATATATATATATATATATATATATATATATATATATATATACAACAACATATACAGTATATATATGTATATACATGAAATTTGTTATTTTCATATTGCTGAGCGATATGTAATCCTGGGCTTGGAGACATTGCATCGGCTGTAGCCTGTATACCGTAATTCAGGGCTAATATTTCATTTGAACGTATCCAATACTCCACGTGTTCTGTATATTATATTTCTGGAAAATTCGCTCTTTCTATTTTGTAATCATAAATGTACGATAATATTCAAGGTTACTTATAAAGTGACAAGTATATTTTTTCGTGTTAAGAAAAGGTTTTTATAAGACAGTGTTAAAGACTGAATAAGGATTCAGAAACAGCTGATATTATTGCTATCACCCTTTTTAGTCCTTCCTTATGTTTTAGTATTATGTTTGTCTTTATTTTGGGACGTTTTGTGAGGTCCCTAAAAATATTCGTAAAATACCTATACTCAATAATGCAGGCTGTTTCAAAACAATGAACCGTGAACCTTGCCTACAAATATATGTAAATCGCCAATTCGTTATACAAATAAGTATAACTTCGTGGAGCGCATTTTTTTCTTTTTAGAAATTCATTTCTGAGCAGGTGATAGAACAAATCTGCATGGTCACAATCAGTGGCAAAGAGTCTCATCATTTCTTGAGTCAGGGCCTGGAATATTCAAAATAGGAACTTTTTTCAATGAAAAATAATACTGTTCAGATATCATGATTCCAAGTAATCTATCTCTCTCTCTCTCTCTCTCTCTCTCTCTCTCTCTCTCTCTCTCTCTCTCTCTCTCTCTCTGTGCGTATTAGATCTTTGTCAGTAAAGATTTTTTCAATTATCTATTGTTGTCGTGTGCATAAGTGAATCTCAGTGAGATTACGTAAAGTTAGCTTAAATAATGCAGACAGCGGGATTTATCTTAAAAACGACATAACACTCATAGACTCTCTCTCTCTCTCTCTCTCTCTCTCTCAAACGTTTGTTATTATGCTTAACCCCGGGATGTGTGTATGGGGTTTTTACGACTCACGTAAGTGATTTCCGACGACATGGACGAGGCATCTTAGATTTCATAATTTTGGGGAGGAAATATCGAGCATTACACGACTGGTTGAACGCTGGCTCGAGGCCCCTACCCTACATCACGAACCGTGTGTTTACACATGTTAGAAAAGAATGTTGCGTTCGTATGTTTGTTTGGACGAGTGGGCGTTAAAGGGCTTGCCAAAATACCTCAGCAGGTGGGGTAGAGTGTAAATTGGGAGGTTGTTGGGGGCGGGGGAGCATGACGGAAACAGAAGGCAGCGTTAAGGATTTCACAGCATGCGAGTGATGTGAGGTAGAGTAAAGGTAACGGGGGCGGGGGGGGGGGGTATTCATCCACATCATTGGTAGGTGACGGGGGTGAGGGGTGCAAGCACGTCATTGGTAGACATACCATCGTCCCTGCCTTTGCTCGCGTTTCACCACTGATCTTTTAGGAATTGCATTTCTTTCGAAAATTGGCTTCCGGGTGAGAAGAACACTGTTGCCCTTTTTTAAATAAAGATAATATTGTTACGTATGCTCTGTCCTTATCTCGTATCCCTTTCCTCTCTCTCTCTTTGTCTCCCAGTCCTTTTGCATTTTCATCAATCGGGTGATTCATGGTGACGATGACGTCAGATTGACACTGAAAATCACAGAGACAAACAAAATCTTGGCAACAAAAATCTGAGATGCTCAGTAACAGGGAGGAACAGATTATTTTCAACTGAAAAAAAAAACTAACATGAAAAAACACAGATACAATAAGGGGAAAACTTGGGGTTTTAGCTTAAAGAAAACATACAAGCATGGCATGATAGGTAAGGTAAGTATGGCTTTATTTTTAAATGTCTTCACGGAAATTATGAAATATGTTGAAGTAATACCTACACACACACATATGTATATGTATATGTATGTATATATATATATATATATATATATATATATATATATATATATATATATATATATATATATGTGTGTGTGTGTGTGTATGTATATGTATATTTACATACACACATACACACACACACACACACATACACATATATATATATATATATATATATATATATATATATATATATATATATATGTGTGTGTGTGTGTGTGTGTGTGTGTGTGTGTGTGCACGTGTGTGTAGTTCCTCATTGGACGGGTTGGTTTTGTTCTCGGTAGCACTCTGCTGGGCCGGCGTTCGATTCTCCGACCGGCCAATGAAGAATTAAAGAAACTTATTTCTGGTGATAGAATTTCTCGTTATAAATTGGTTCAGATTCTACAATAAGCTGTAGGTCCCGTTGCTAGGTAACCAATTGGTTTTAAGCCACGAAAAATAAATCTAATCGTTCGGGTTAGCCCTAGGAGAATTGTTAATCAGGTCAGTGGACTGGTTAAACTAAGGTATACTTAACACACACACACACACACACACACACACACACACACATATATATATATATATATATATATATATATATATATATATATATATATATATATATATATATATATATATATATATATATATATATATATATATATATATATGTTTGTGTGTGTCTGTGTGTATTGTATTTTAAGCCAACTCTTCTTTTTTAGAAGTGTAGTGTGAAAGTAGAATGCAAACGAAAGATGAACTGTTGCGTAATCAATAAGGCAAAAGCAGAAATGAAAGGAGTGAGAAATGTAGAGATAAATATAGGTGGTGAAAAGGTTAGCAGGCTGAAAGGCTGGGTCAGAGCGCTTCCAGACGATTCTGTTGTGTTAAAAGAATGGCGGACGACAACCTGGGGAAAAGAGTGGGTAATTTGGAAGTGTTAACAGGAAGGAGAAGAGGAAGAAAGTGCTGTATAGGTGCTTTACAATGGTATTAGAGAGGGAAGGTCTTCATATCCAGTGGGAGTGAGAGTGGGGAGATGATGAAAGGGAATGGTGCAATGTGTCTCATTGGTTCTTCATGCTGATAAGGTGCCTTTTGTGGAGGTGTATAAAGTCATTAATGTAGCAGAATTTTCCTGCACATTAAGTTCATCCCTAACTCAACATTCAGATCCATAAATACGGCTGTAACCTCTCCTGCTCAAATGTCATTCACCTCTGCCTGTTTTCCATCATCCACATTCAACAAATCTTCAAAATACTCACGCCATCGACCCATGGTGCATTAACTTCAGACACTTCAGTTTGTATATATATATATATATATATATATATATATATATATATATATATATATATATATATATATATATACATATATATATATATATATATATATATATATATCTCTATATATACATATATATGGCACACACACATATATATACATATATATTATGTATATGTTATATATGTACACACGCACACACACACACACACACACACACACACACACACACATATATATATATATATATATATATATATATATATATATATATATATATATATATATTTTCCATACCATAGGTTCTTTCAATGGCCTTTCTTATTACCCAGCTTGTAAGTCACTCGTATTTTACCGCTTTTTACCTTACCTCTTCGTTCATTGCTAAACCTTAATTAGTGTCAATAAAGCAAATGAGGAAAACCATCACCGTATATCTAAAATAGAAATTATGAGAATAATACATACACATGGTTTACCACCTACAAAAAATAACACAACAACCCAAGACTGACAGCTGAACACAACTGTAAACATGTATAACATCCTCTACACTCACCCATATCAATATTATGACAACCAACTTATAGAATATGTAGACCTGAGGAATAACTCGAGTACTTTCAGTGATTACCAGACTTCCATGAATAACTACCCATGTAAACACAGACCAGTGAATCAAACTGTACAAGGTTTCGATTCACGAAGTTAAACTCGAAGTTAACTTAACGAAAAGAAACTAACTCAAAAGTGGAGGAAACGAAACCTACCGAGAAAAGAGCAAAGAGCACTCTTGTCACCGGAGGTCTTGTAAATAAACTATTTACGTTACAGAAACCTTACGAATTGCAATGATTTACAGATTGTAATTGCAAATATACAAATACATTATATATATATACTGTATATATATATATGTATATATATATATATATATATATATATATATATATATATATATATATATATATATATATGTGTGTGTGTGTGTGTGTGTGTGTGTGTGTGTGTGTGTGTTTTATTTGGGCATATTTTCTCTCTTATGCAATTCCTGTTAAAGTCAATAGAATTATTTGCAGATGTACATGTATGCATTATATATATATATATATATATATAGATATGTATACAAACAAGGCAAGGAGGTGTTCCTCTGTTACTTTTAATCATCCTATTAACGTATATTTTTGCTCAGTTGGTTCCTCGAAAGAATTCAACAAGAACCATTTGTCAGCCGTAAGTGTTCTGATGAGATCAGCTGTTCTTTGTTTATGACCCACAAATTGCACACAGTTGATCTCCTTCAGTCCGTTTTCGTTGAGTGACATCGTTACAAAAACAAACTTTTTATTTCACTCTTTGGTTGTACCTAATTTGTTGACACCGTGAGTTTCAGCAGTATTATAAATTATCTCTGCTGTCGAAACTCTTTAGTAATGATTCAAATTACTTCTGTTATTTATAACGATAGTTCAGTAACTATACCTTCATCTTCAGCAGAATTAGAGTTATTTCGAAAGAACATACAGTAAAAGCTGCTGGTTTTCATTTATTCTTTTACTGGAATAAGAACGCAACTCTTTTGCATAGTTCAGATCTCATAAATCTTAGCTTTTCACTATAATTTGATGCATGTATTTTCAGAGTGTATGTGTGTGTGATTTTTCGCTGTAATTTTTTTTTTTCAGGTGCGGTTCTGTTTCAGAAGTGCATATTCATAACTGTACATGACAAACATGAATACATCAGAACTTTCTACTGTACCATCAGAGTATTTTACCGATTTTTTTTTTTTTTTTTTGCGTTAAGTAGAGATGCGTGAAAGAGGTCGAGCATCAAGGAGTGGATGAGGAACATGACTCTTAATGAGGAAATAGAAACGGGAAGGACGACAGCAGCTCCCATCCCAGCCCAAGTCATTCTGGCTCGTATTTTTTTTTTCTTTTATTTAATGAGAAAGATGAAGTTAAATGGTAGTTTCTTACGGGGAGTGATTGGTACCAGGCTCATAGTTGAAAGTTGACTGTCAGTCAATGAGTTTTCAAGTAAATGCAATCGGGCTCTTATTGAAATTATTATTAGTGGTGGGCTGGGTGCAGCGAAGCCGGTCAGTTGCATACCATAGCGATGGCACCTTCCCCATATACCTAATTCTAAGACTTGTGGAGGAGTTCACAGTTCACTATATCTATAATATGACATGTTTTTGAAAGTGACCAGTGTTTATTTACCGCAGGACAACAAGATGGAGGTGTTGTCGCTTTTTTTAGCGGCGTTTGTCGTCTCCACAGCCACATCCGAACTCATTGAGCTTTCGTATACCTACAACGTAGATGCGCCAACCAGTCCCAAGTTGACTCAGTTCACGCACAAGATTGTGAAGAAAGGCCTCAATAAATTCGGAATATGGTAAGAACCTTTATTTCCTAATGTTATTTTGAGTAAGAGAAGTCTGACTAAAGCAAACTGTTTTCCGCAATGCTTTTAGCTAAGTGAGTAGTTTAGATTCATAGTGGTGTGTCAGTTAAAAATTTTTATTGTATTGTAATACAATAGAGGAAATAACTTCCTTTTCTGGTTTTTGTTCCTTGGCGTAAAAGTGACGTGAAACATTAAAATCTGCATTCTTTAATTCCAGTTTGGACCCATTCAAAGTAACCCATGTTTTCCATTATCAGCAAGAAGCCAGTACCTAGTTGTTGCCCTGTGAAGGCCAAAATTCGCACCATCCTGACTCTAGCCAGTAAACAATTGCAAACAGTGTTAACAATCGCACTTCAGTCACAAAAACCAAAATAACTTCGTAAATTATGAACATACTTTGAAAATTTGAATGTCTGCATTCAACAAACACACCAGCGTCAATACATCATTAATATGGTATAATATACGTAATATACTACCCCGTATATATATTTATATATGTATATATATATACAGTATATACATAAATGCATATATATATATATATATATATATATATATATATATATATATATATATATATATATATATATATATATATATATATTTGCACAGGCATGACTTTTTCGTATTCACATATATTAAGTATCAAATATCACTTAATATCCAATTAACTTTGTCTTGGGAAATGTTTTAGAATGTTTCGTGAGGAAGCTATTATATTAACTTTCCTTCTTCCTTGTTTGGAGCACTGTTCTCTAGTGAGGTCACCAGGTGAACACTTTCTTCTCAAATTTTGCTAACTCTTAATGTTGACTTGTTGCACAGACGGAGAGTCGGTTTCTTATGTTTGTTGCATAAAAAGTACTGCAGCGACAAACATCCTCTGCATTCCTTTTTACCTGACCTACTAGCTATTCTCGCTCACAGCATTAGGCCGGCTGCTGCCGCAAAGTTTTTCGTTTTCTGGTATCAGGTTTAATACTTATCGGGTTGCTAGGAATTTTATCTTGGCAACACCTAAGTTATGGGATACTTTGAATAGTGCAGGTGTGGAATCTTCTGATCGCCAAATGTTTAAGCGAGGAGCAAATCCATTCCTGCTCTTTGCTGACGTCTCCTGAATTCAGGTGTATCGGTCTTGTTTTCTGTTCCCTCATCTTTATTAACTTATCACCTTTTCCTACAGCCTGTCTCTCTCTGAAGGTTGATTTCCATTTAGAGCCCTTTTGGGTTTATAGTCTGTTGAAGTTCCTCACTGGACGGGTGGGTACCGTTCTCGGTTAGCACTCTGCTGGCCCCGCGTTCGATTCACCGAGCGGCCAATGAAGAATTAGAGGAATTTATTTCCAGTGATAGAAATTCATTTCTCCCTATAATGTGGTGCGGATTCCACGATAAGCTGTAGGTCCCGTGCTAGGTGGGTTCTTAGCCCCATAAAATAAATCTAATCCTTCGGGCCAGCCCTAGGAGAGCTGTTAATCAGCTCAGTGGTCTGGTTAAACTAAGGTATGCTTAACTTTACAGTCTGTTGACTCTGTCCTTATGGGGTTTAAGCTGAAGATTTAAAGAAAGAGAGAAAAGATAACTTACACCCAAGGAGGTTATAATCGGTAAGTGCCTCACCCCCGGTAGGATTCGAACCGCTGCTTGATATAGAAACAACTATAGACAGTGGCTTTTACCACCCGATACCCGGATGGTCAACGTCTAAACCAGACAACTGTTCAAATTCTGTAGAGGACGAAGCACTTGTCAGTTAGGATTCCTAAGGTATACAAACGACATTCGTTGATTAATACTTGTCAATGTCAATATATATATATATATATATATATATATATATATATATATATATATATATATATATATATATATATACTGTATATACATATCTCCATTCTATTCCAAATTGCTCGTCTAAAAATGCATGTGACATCCTTTTTGGCAAATAGTGTATATGCACGCAATATCAGTATACCAGGAACACGAGTAATATTTATCCTCTATTAAAAATCATGTAAGGGAAAAATCTCTTGAAAACCCTTGAATGCGTGAAAAGAACGTCTACAAATATCAAGACTGGGGCTGTCAGGGAACAGTCGTCGCTTCTTTTGCTGTAAATTTAAATGAAATGTGAGACTTACATAAGAAACGTCACAGAGTTTTGCTTCTGAAGCATTCCTATTCGATTTGTGCCCCCGTGATCAGGGATTTGTGGATGTTTTGCTCGTTTCTTGGTTACTCTAACTTCAGTCACTGCAAACTTGCCCGATGTATGATGGCGGCCAGTTTGCTGTCATATAATTGTGCGTGTTGCCTTTACTTAAATTCAGTTCTAGTCTCCATGCCATCGTTTATCTTCACATCAGCAAAGAGTGATCGTCAATAAATCTAGAAATTTCCTCGCAATTATTCTGAATGAGAAAACAACTAACACAGAAAATGAAAACGAACGTATTTTATTCTCCTTAATAATTTAGTTCTCAGATTTGTCTGTTCTTTATCCAAAATTAGCGTATCTAATTTCTGTCTACAGTACGACGGTAAGTTGCCATTAGGACATTTCATTTGAGGTATCTGGCAGGACACTTAATCTGTATTGAATTTTTTGATACGGACATGGCCACTCTTAAAGAAAATGTTGCTTGTATTAGTTAAAGGTTTTCGAAATATTTTTACGTTTCTAAAACCTCTTTCGAACAGATTTGTTATTCTCATGCTATGTATTTCCTTTGGAGAAACATTCCTGTTTAAACGACAATGACTGCTCTGAAAGCCAAAAAGAATGAAAAGAAAGCTAGGCCCTCATTCGAGGAGCCAACAGTATCCCAATATCAGACAAAACTGTTTTCTTGATTCGTATGTTCTCCAGTTCATTATGAGAAATTTACTTTGTTCAATTCTTTCAGGGTAGAACTGAACGAATTTTGTGCATCGGAGCATTCTGGGACCCACATCGATGCTCCTGTGCATCTTGCTGAGCACGGCTGGCCTGTGGACTCTATTCCAACTAGACGCTTGTGGAGAGTACCAGGTAAAACTCCAGAGAGAGAGAGAGAGAGAGAGAGAGAGAGAGAGAGAGAGAGAGAGAGAGAGAGAGAGAGGGGGGGGGGTGGTATTGATAAATGCAAGCAGTAATTGTAGTTAAATTTGAATAATAAACGAGGTGCAACATGAGTGAATTCATATTGAGTTTGTTTCATGAAATGATAATAACAATAACATTGAGATGAAGGGCTAACGTAACTCCTTTTCCCATAGCCGTGGTGATCGACGTTTCGAACCAAATCAGGTCAGCTAATCATCTCAACTATGAGGTGAAGGTCCAAGATCTTGAGGACTGGGAGGCAGTCAATGGCATTATACCGGATGGTACTCTTGTCCTCATACGCACGGGCTGGGGCGCGAAAGTTAACAACCTTCGAGATTACTCGGGCTTAGACCAACATAACAAAAACAATTTCCCAGGTTTGTATTTTCTTTCCGTTTCTATAAACCTTCAAGATTTTCTTTTCCGGATGAGTTTTAGAGACCTGACACCTAACGCTATTCTGTAGTTTTTCTCCTCCTGAAGCTTTGTAGCTTGCATTATCAAAGGAACAGTTAAATCTCAGGAAGCCAGACAGTGTTGCTGTCAACTTGGCGAATATTTTCACACTAGTTTTAAAGAATCCCAGCAAGCATTTTCAGATACCTTATATGAGACACTCGTTGCTCATAGCTTTGTCCTGAGCGTTTCTGATTCACATTTCTAATCCGTTTACCAGACTTGAAGTCATTTCCTCTTCCAAATTTCAATGTATCATTTTATACTGAACTATATATGCAAGTTAATCTCGCGTTGTCACCAGCTCATTAAACAGGGTTTTACATTTAATGCTGGAGGTATTGTTTTGGGAATACATTTCTCATATTAATATCAAATTGTCCTTTACTTTAACTCTAGCTAATTCACATTTTCGATAATTACAAAAGACTGAAGATAATAAATATAAATGTAATCTATTCTGAATAGCAAGTGAAACAGAAATTAAAATCATCTAATAAAAAATGTACCAGAGTAATCCACATTTCATTCAGATTCACTGTATAAGGTTATTGTCATTTACTGCAACTTCAAGAAAAATGAGAGAACTCTGTTTTCGACAACTTACACTCTCTTGTTATTAAAGATATTTGTTATTAGCGGAGCCGAAACCTTCATAAATAGATTTCCATAAGACACAGAAACTACAAGCATTCTTCGTGAACGAGAAGATAAAAGCGATCATGATTTTTGTCAGTGAACTTCCACAGAGCTGAAAGCACGGATTCAATTTCTGGGCGAATCTTTGTAACAGCCTTTAGCATACATCAGGGGGTTGTTGCAGGTAACTTATTTTCTGTTCAGAGGCAAAGAAGGGATTTTTTTTCATCTCTTGAGGAATTATTTTGCAAGAGGAGAGTTTGTGATACCTTATACATCAGAAGTAAATGAGTTTTCATCCTCATTACAGGTGCAGTGATGACGCTATGACACCCATGTGCACATTGTTTTCCCTCACAGAATTCCCATAAAAGACTAAAGAATATGGTATTCAAAATATGATCTACTGATTTACAGAACCTTCATCTCGTTAAATCGGTGAGCAGATTCCTCTGGAGAATATAGTTTTCTCTTATTCATCTTTTGTCCTTGAAAAAAAGCAGTGTGGCACAGGGACTCCCTTATCAACAAACCCTCACTACAAACAAGGAGGTTGTCAGCGCCTAGAATACTTGGCTTCTTTGACCGAATGATTTCTGACACATTCATTTGACGTTGGCAATCTCATCAGAGGAGAAACCTTAGGAGGCGAGTTGGCAATTGGTCATATGATGAAATGACAAAACTCAACGCCCTGTGCCAAGTCCATTATCGTTTAACATTTGTCGCTTCGGTATTTGAAAAACTGCTGATTGGTTTGGAGAGAAAGAATACTGAGATCTTGATAAAACATTTTGTAGCGTTTTCCCCTGTGCCAGATAGAGGTTCCTTTTTCCATTTGGTTTGTCTGTCTGTCTCTCTCGCTAATACCAGGGTCAGTAACTCACTTCCTTGTTAGGGGTAGTGCCGCCAGTGCATCTCACGTGCTGCACTGTCGGCATTATTAAAAGGTGTTTGCAGCGTCCCTTCGGCCCCTAGATGCATCCACTTTGGAGCCCTTTATTTTATTTCCATTCCCTCCCCTTTTCTTCAGTCTTGCTGTCCAACTTTTCTAACTATAAATTCTTAGTGCAACTGTGGGGTTTTCTCCAAGTTTCTCCTTTAGATCTTTGTTCTCCATTTCCTTTGTTTTCTAGATCACTTTGTCCTGTTGTCCAACCACTCAGAACCCCCCTCCTGTCTTAAGGTCTGAACGGACGAAAGTGGCCTAGTGCTTGGCTTGACCGTCCAAATTCCATGAAACCATTCATGTGACTCATTCAGATAATTTGCTACATATCCCCATAGAAACCACTCCCAAATTCTTCATTGATAGTCACCCAAAGATACTTTGTTAAGGCAGCTACTCTCTGCTGGCTACGCAGAGCCTGCGGTCTCTCACTGCCTTTTCTGGCCAAACCAAATGACTCTTTATTTTATTGACCTCTTGCAAGTGAAAAGCTGTTCTCCTTCCCCCGGAAAATAGAGAATAACCAACAAAAAAGGAAAAGTTGAAGCACTTCGACAAAGGTATATTAAACTGTTCTATCTATTTCACTCTTCTTGTATTTGAAGAAAATTAAATGAATGCCAAGAAGCTACTAGCAAATTATCCATCAAAGATGATAACTGGTACCTTTATCTTTGTAAGAAGCTTTAGTTTTCTGAAAATACGGTACTGAACGGTACGAGGATGGTTCTTCAAAGAGAGGGGTTGAGTTGACTATGAAGACTCAACGGTCCATGCTTTAGCATAGCAGTGACGGCTTTACTTTCTCTAGTGCAATTTCCTTCTTGCATGCTCAGGTCTTGGCAAGGGAGCGGCCGAGTGGCTGGCCAACCACGGCAAGAAGCACGGGCACGAGACGGGCATTATAGGTGTTGGTATCGATACCATTTCGATAGATGTCGGGCAATCTGTCAGGCTCCCATCCCATGTCGCACTCTTTTCGGAAAATGTCTACGCCATTGAAAACATGGCTAATCTTGATAAGGTAAGCGGTGATGTGTTATATCCTATTATTTGTTTGTGTCCTTCAGCGATATTAGCATTTTTGCAATATTTTGCATCAAATTAGTCCAAGGATTTTATGTTTTGCATGGATTTCCCTGTTTAATATTATCTTTCACTCCAGGATGCAGAATAAAGTAAACGATACTGTAATTTACAACCATTCTCTTTTAAACTAACTATGCATTTTACGATATATATATATATATATATATATATATATATATATATATATATATATATATATATACTATTCACATACACGCACGCACACACACACACACGTACATATATACAGTATATATATTTAGATATAGATATATACATGAAGACTCTGCAGACAAGGGGGCTATGCGTAAGTTTTTTTTACTAAAAATTGTCGAGAAACCTAATACATTGTAACTTATTATTATTTAGGATATTTTGCCTTGACCTGGCCGGAAGGGGGCGGGGGTGGGAAGAGGTCCCCGTTTCTGTGAAGATACTGGATTTTTCGGGCATTCCTTAGGTAGATGATACCTCTCAACCACCCCGTCTGCAGATGTAGTTTTATTGTTCCACAAAACTTCCCTATTTCCAAAGTGCATTTCATTCATTAGAAATCCTGTGCTTTCACAGTTGCCAGTCAAAGGAGCAATCGTGACAGTTCTCCCTATGAGGATAGGCGGGGGCAGTGGGGCTCCGGCCAGAATCATCGCAGAAGTAGGAGAGGAATATCAAGTGAGCAGAGCCCCCGAGGTAGTCGACCACTCGCTTGCCCTGCTGTTCGTGGCCCTGGTGATGGCAGTGGTCGGTCGGGGGGTGTAGAGCTGCTCTCCTATCCAAGTTTCCTTTCTATGCTTTCCTTTTGTTGCCTCCTACACGGGGACATTTCTCGCCTCTTGTGAAACGAAAAGGTAATGATTCTAAATTCTACATTGTAAAGAAGCTTTGATCATTTCCATTGACTGCTATTTTGAGTTTTTTTCTTTTTTTGAAAGAATAAAGTTAATTATTTTCTAAGTAGGGTAACTTGAATTCGCAGGTTTACTTAAATCACCGGGCAAGCGAAACACTGTAATGTGTTGATATCACTTTTTAGCAGCATTGTAGAAGGCAAGTTTAGAGTCTAAGTAACCACAGTTTCGCAAGATTTCTAAGACTGTATCAGTCTGATTCAGCTACCGACAATCTTGTGCTCATTTGATAACAAAGAAGGTCCTCCTGTTAGTGAAGTAAAAAAGTGATCCTAAAATCAAATATCATTTTGAATGAATTAGTTTTAGCAGTAGCAGAGTCCCTCTGCACTGAATAATTGTAACTAATCTCTATCTTGAGATAAAATTAATGTCATGGTCTTTTCAGTTCTTTTTGTAAGCATAACTAATAAAAGATACAAGTATATTTTGTTTCATTGTCACTTTGATTACTACATAGGAAATTAATTTATTTAATACATAAGGAGATCAAAGATTTTCCAAAATAGGCCAGTAGAAATCGAACGGAAACGTTGGGAGGAATGAAACTTGTGGAATGTTTCCCTGGACTACGTCAAAAAGGCCAAAGTGCCCAAGTCTCCTGGACAAGCTTTCCAGATTGAAAATTATACCTAAACATAATGACTGAATGTTATTTTATAGATTGCTATTGATTAAACGTTGTTATCTCTCCGAAACAATCATTTCCGTGCTGACATGTCCTGGGCATCCATAGCCTCACGTCTAATAAATTCGATCTTTCGTTGTTTTCTTTTCATTTGCAACGCATCATTTAGCTCCTCGAGAACTCATGTCTTTCTTCCTCTGAGTTACTTCTTTTCCTTTAATTATTTTTTCACTGGTAATATAAGATATCTGTCACATCACAAGTTTAGAATTACTTGTAATCTGATCAGTCCATTTTGCTATTTTTGTGTTTTTCCGAAACATTATTTGTGGAGCTTTAGTTTCTGACGAAATGCATTTGGTCCATACAGACTTTCCAGTAATCAGTTCAGGTTGGAAGCTTCCATTTTTATTAGTGTCTTTATTTCTGACCCTTTGATCTTATGCTTACTGTTAAGCTCATGAAGTTCAGCTTTACCTCAGCTGTCTTCCTAGCTCCACAAGAATATTCAAAATGATTCACATTTCCCCGGCCCGTCCAGCTTTTTTTTTTTTTTTTTTTTTTGTTATTGTGTTTGCTGAATTTTTCGTTCAGTGCATCCAGTCATCACTGTCAATCTGCTCTCCTTTCACGGAAGCAGCCGTTACTCCATGATCTGAATACAACCTCATCATTATGGAGCCCCATTTCTTGGTGCGCAGCCATCGTCTTCCTCTCCCCGAGGGTTTGTCCTGTACAACAAACTTTTCTGTAGCCAGGGAATATTTTCTATAGTATTTCACGACTTTCTTATCCACCCTAGTACCCTGAACATCATCTTTACAAGTAATTTGGGTATCAAAACATTTTGACATTGGGAGATGAACTCAGTGTCAAGCCTAAAAAGTGTTAATATTTTTTTTTGCTTAAATCGCCAGAGAGCAGAATATTGTGCAGTTTATCTGCTAGGAACACATAAAAAGAAAGATAAATTCTCGTTGGCTTTTTTCTCTACGTGGATAATGAAAATAATAATGATAATGATGATCATGTTGATAAAGAGTGGAAAAAATAAATAACGGAGTGGTCTCCTCTCTCCAGTTGAAATTATACATTTCAACAAAAAATTGAGGGCGGGTGGGAGAATGTTGGGGGGGGGGGGGAAGTGGGGATGGAACACCAGCATCCATAACTTAATCGTTAACTGTTAGTGAAAGATTATTAGGACACTGGAAGAGAAAAATGTTAATGCAAAAGCAATAACTAAATCTCCAGAAAAATATTTGAACGTCAAGTATTCTAAATGTTTCGTTCCTTCTCTGGAAGATGAAAAGTGCCTCCCGAGGCTTACTACTTACCAGGCTTAGTAGGCGTGGGTGATTGACTAGCCAGGCCTACTTAAATGGGGCATGAGGCCTTGCGAATGCGAATGAATAGTGTGACCAACGCTTAAGAAGGCCAATGAAATGTAAGTGGCACCTATTCGATGATAAATGGCATTTCAGGAGCGAAGCGAAGTTGTATCAAGGTCCAAAATCAACAGTACTGAAAGTTACAAGTAAAGCGAAAATAGTTAAAAAATTGAAGGAAATTTGTAGACAGATTCGCACATGTCACAATCGTTCATAAATTTGCAATGCTACTTTAAGTAAGAATTAGAATAACGCACGTACTATCACTTATCTTCAACAAAGAGTGCCAACCTATTTTTAATATATAAAGTTGTTACTTTCTACTGTGTCATTTTTACACGACAAAGCAAAAGGTAGCAAACGTAAATAAATATTAAATAATAGAAACCATTCATCACTTCGAGTTAGCCAGGGGATGTCATTTTCAGCCAGGGAGAGAGACAGAGAGCCATGACGTTCATAGTGGAAGGCAGGCTACACCATGGAAGCAAGTAATTTTCACTATTGCTGTGTGGTCCTTTCTTTTTTTGGGGAGACGAATAAACATCATTCAGGTCAGTATTTACTGACGCTACGAATTAGCTTTGGCTGGACAGCACATCAAAAAAATATGAAGTTGAAAGACCAAATAATCTTGAGATAAATAAAAATGTCAAAATAGATTTTTACACAGGTGCTTTGGAAAAGAATGTTGATGTTTCTCTTTCGTAAGTGTGAAAGTGTATTGCAAATAAAAATCCTGGTAATGATAACTTGAGAATATAAAATGGATATTTAATTTTGGTGCTCAAAGTAAGAGAACAAATGAATTCTTTTTGTCTCAAAATAAGTAGCGCATTATTTTTTCTCTTACTTCGAACGCCAAGCTTAAACACAATCTCTTTCATTTCCTAACGTAATTATGTCGATATTGAGTGACACTTCATCAGTTAGGCAAAGTAAATTTTCAGTGTGTAATGGGAAAATTATTCCTTTAAATATTATTGATTTGTTTAGGAATTGATTCATCATCCTCCTCCAATATCTTTATACTACTGTTGTGAGAGTGATTGGGACTGTAAAATGTTTTCGTTTTCGTTGTGGACATCGATTGCATAGAAGTGTAGCCAGTCCCTTGTTTTGTTTTTCTTTCGCTCTGAATGTGGGAGCGCTGTCCTGAATCTTTCGTCTGCATATTGGTAACACTAAAGAAACATGTAAGGGACGAGAACGCCGTTGGTGTGAAAAGGACGTCAAGCGGTCCACCCTTCATTTTGGCTATTTTACCAAATTATTAATACAAGTTATTATCTATCCCTTGCAAGGTAAGCTTTTAAAGTCATAATATTACCGTTAGTTCATTAGTTGGAACAGATCAGTATCATGAAAGAACAGCAGCAGACGAAGATTTAAGCGCAGCGTTGTTGCATGCCCAGTCAAACGTGATTGCAACGCCTTAATGTGAAAATTTTCGTAGTCGTGAAATATTCTTCACATTCATTAGTTGTCATGATATTTTGCTGTGTTAGTTTGAGTTGTAACTTAGCGTTTGATAGGGTTGTAGAACGTTAGAAAAAGATAGTTGTAAGTATTTTGTTTATGTAAGGTTTTTGTAGATACCAGTGCCAAAAGGGTGCCACAAAATGGCCGTCCGACAGGGTATCTTGGGTTTACCCCTACCTCCTCATGGAAGTTTCCACTGCCGATCACGATCTTAGACTAGGCTATACAGTAATTTAAGAAGGCCTACCCTAGACTAATTCTGTTTGAATGAGGAATTATGACAATTTTTGTTACAAATAGCTTAGGCTATATATATAAAAGTTCATGAAAACTTAATTACATAGGACTTAGCCTATACCCTCATTAAACTAACCTAACTTGTGGCCTATTGTAACCTAGTAAAAATCAACCATGTAAACTTTGCATAGGCTATCCTTAACGATTTCTGAAGAGGCCTAGCCTAGACTATATCCTGTTAAAAGGCACCTTAGCCTAGTTTTACCTCGTTTTAGTTTAAGTGTTTCTCAGAAATCTTTCAGGTAGTCTTATCCATTGACATATGTTGTGTATAAAACATTTAGTACTGTATGGAGTAGGGTATCAAATGATTTACACCTTACTGTAAATTAATTGATTCCAGGGCTGCTCCATTTTTTATACTTATCCTGTTGTGAAGGAAAAGCAATTCCCATAGTATGTAGTTCATATATTTTTTTTGAGATCTCTCAATATAGAGAGTTATTTTTGTTGTTTTAAACTACTCACTTGTATTGTTTTCTTGAAATAAAATTAAATAAAAGGAATATTTCCAGGGACCTTGTTCAGGAGTCCTGAAGAATATGTAAATTGGATCTAGTCCAGGAGCTCTGAAGACTATGTAAATTAACCAAGTCCGGGAGACTAGACCTGGGAGAAATTTGGCACGATGTAATGAGTAATAAAGAAACGAACTGAGTACCAGGGATTTTCTTCAATACCATCGTACCACTAAAAATGGAAATCAGCACTTCAATTGCCTTCCAGTGGGAAGACATCACCTGGCCTCATCAGTAATAAGACCCGTACACCCAAGGAATATCATGTAATAGCAGGTAGGGCAGGCCTACCCTAATTCCCAGGCAGCGTAAACGTCAGTAGTCTTCATACCCACCGTGTCAACTATGACACAGTACCATTCTCCGACCCCTGTCTCCAGGCAAGAAGACTGACAGCAGTGCATCTAGATAGTAGTATTATTATTCTCTCTTATCTCATATATCTTAATGTCTTGGTGGGGGAAGAATTCTCCCGTGACATTTGGTGGCAGCTGTGTAGGATCTTTAGTCCAGTGCTATTGATCCATACCCACTGTGCCTATATATTATGAAGGTCACTTATAATGTTTTGTCATATTGTATGCAGTTCTTTATACAATATTGTTGATTTTTATCTGATTAAGGTCATGACTTATTTACATGCATATTCATTATTTCTATAGTGACGGATTGTATGATATTGTCAATTAGTATAGTTTACATTTTATTATTTGATTATATATAAGTGTTTGAAATATTGTAACAATGGCAACTGGTAATGATGAATCATATATTGATCTAATTCAATTAAAGCAAGAAACACAACAAACATTACAGACAGTTAAGAACTTCGCTCAGTCCTACCAGGACGTTTGGTCTCAAGTGGGAGATCTATCAAATCAAATCAAAGACTTGGACCAGAAGTTGGTTGACATACAGGGGACAATACAGCACTTAACACCCAAACATAATAACACTCAACCACCCATAATGTCTACACCACATACGTCTCATATTCCAAGTGATCCATTCTCATGTGACAACCTCAGTACCATAACAGGAACCCCACAATACAGACCCCCAATACCACCTCATTACAAATACTAAGTACCCACCACAAAACACAACTACTATCACAAGTACAGTGCCCTTAATACCCATAAATGTCTCATCAACACCACCTAATCCATCATCAGGTAACTCTTGTCAAAACCCTCATACCAGTCAGTCAAACCCATTCATTTTGCAGCAAGGTCAACAGACTGAATACTCAATCCTTTTCGACCACAACCTACTTATCCCTTTAACCCTTTGATTTCGGCTGTAACGTATAATGACGTATTTAATAAACTGGGCCTGAACACTGTTGTGTCGTATACGAGCAATTGGTACTTCTCTTTGCGTGAAGGACTGATGATTGAAATACTGGGCCTCTTTTTCTTTGATATGGTAACAGTCTGTCAGTTGCCATACAGTGAATTCATATAAATTCACGTGTTTCCCTAAAATCTAGTCTTTTACCGGCATCACAGGAGGACGGGTCAAGGGTACGACATCTCGAGTTGACTGCCGGCAGATCGAGAGAAGAGCTCGATTATGATAACTATTTTATAGATTCCTTCTCGACTCATTTCTGATATGAAAATGAATCGATTTAGAAGAAATGAAATGGATAATTATGGTCCTGGTACAAGAGACAGTATGAAATATCAACCGACAGTGAAAATGACGGAAAATCTGCCACCTGCTAAACAGAGCTTTTCAAGTGGTGTCAAAAGAAGGCGGAGACAGCGAAGTGACCCAGGTGATGAGTGGAGGCTGCCAGCAATTTCCAGCCCAGAGAGATTTCATATTTGACAGCAGTGGCAGTGGATTACGTCGAAATGCCAGCGAATGAAAATTCAAAGGAAGCGTAGACTATTTTTTTGAATTTTTTCACAATGAATTTATGGAAGCGATTGCTGAAGAGACAAACCAAGTTATCAGAGGATTCCTTGTTGATACGCTTAGGAGATGCAGTGCCAAAGATTTGGCAAAATTTGCTCAGGTTACTGTGGAGGAAATGATACGGTTCAGTGATTATGATCATGTCGCATATAAGTAAACATCGATCGTAGATTACTGGACTACGCTTATATATCTGAGACAAAGGAGGAGAAGGCTAGATGGCAAGGATGGACATTTCTTCAAATTCTACGGGTTCTACATTTCGTTGATAATTCCACAGAAACAAGCCTTGATAATAAACTAAAAAATTAAACCTGTGCTCGATAGTGTGCGTAGAAAATTCCGGGAAAATTTCTAACCTTTCCAGGATTTATTGATGAAAGTTTAATGTTATGGAAGGGGAAGGCTAAGTTTCAAGCAGTACATTCCAGATAAAAGAAGTCGATTTGGAGTAAAAAATATTTGAACTTTGTGATGCCAAAACGGATTATATTGTCGATTTTATAATCTTATACTGAAAAGATACAGATATTGGTAGATGAGGATCTAGGGGTATCTGGTTCTGTGGTAAAAACATTTATGGCCTCGCATCTCGGAAAACATCACATCCTGTATTTCGATAATTGTACAGCCCAAAACTGCTCAAGTATTTGGGCGACAACGTAACGAAACAGGAGCATGTGGAACAGTCCGAAAAAATAGGAAATTTATGCCTAAATTTCCTGATGAACAAATCTGAGATTTCGTCTCAAAATGGAATATTAGGTTTAAAATGGCAGGATAACAGGACAGTGTATATGTTATCTCAGTACATGAAAATATAATGGTAGACTGTGAAAAGGTACACTAGGAGTCTTGTGCAAAACCTGCATGCGTTGTTGACTATAATAAGAAAATGCGGATTGTGGACAGAAACGACATGCTTATTAGTTCTGTGAAGTGTATCCGTAAACCACGAGATGGTACATAAAACTATTTTTCCGTCTGCTTGATATAGATACTAGTAAACCGTCATCACTTGCATGGATTTGTTACTGGCAAGAAAGGGTCATATTTACAGTTTTCTGTTTCAGCTTGCCTTGGCAGTTGATTGAAAAGGCAATTTCCAGCACCTAACAAGATAATTACCTGCACTGTAATAACGCAGCCAAGGCGGCTATCAGAGACACCCTTCCTGATCCAGTTCCTCTAACAGAAAAAACAACTGGTGACCTAGACTAAGATGTCGTGTGTGGTCGCATACATCTGTGTGGGCCTGGAAAGGCCAGCAGACATATATTTCATGCAAGACTGCAACAGACTATGTGTCGCCTCTGTTTCAGAGAGAATACCACACTTCTAACACTAAATTTGCCGTAAAAGCTTTGTCAAGATTTATTATGTTCAGCTATTAAATATTCAGATTCATAACCATTTGTTATTCACATTGTTTGATTTCATTCAACTATGTCAGTGTTCTTCCAACTGCGGCTGAGTCTTATGTGTTTATACATTTTCGATTTTGTTTTTTTATCTACAGCAAAAAGATTTTTGTAAAAATAAATGTTGAAATTCATCCGTATTATAATTTTCTTCATCAAATTATGGCTTTAGTCTTTAGTGTGAGAGAGAGAGAGAGAGAGAGAGAGAGAGAGAGAGAGAGAGAGAGAGAGAGAGGAGTAAATGCATTATTTTGTGTTTAATGTTCCTTTTCTGTCCCTTTGAAGACTGGATATCATAAAAATATAAATGAGTTTGGATGTAATAAAATTTGATAACTGCATTGATGGATTTATGATATATGAGAATAATAATAACAATATAATAACCGTTACCATGAGATTAATGAATATAGACAATGTTGTTGTTATTATTATTATTATTATTATTATTATTATTATTATTATTAATATTCAGAAGATGAACCCTATTCATATGAAACAATACACTCATTAGGCACCCAACTGAAATTCAAGCATCCTAAGAAAATGGTGTCTATCTGAGTGAAATAATGGTAAGGTAGTAGGAAATACAGAAAGAGGAGACTCAGTTATTAGAAAACAGATGTACTAACAATAAATAAAATAAACAACAAAGTATTAAATACAAGATGTATTGCATA